>NC_057861.1:23672500-23997500 GCF_019393635.1 Dromiciops gliroides
AAAACTCAGGTCTAGAGTGATTATTGACTTGCCCAAGACCAAATAGTTTGTAAGTAGAAAGGCAAGATTTAGACCTCTGAGCAAAAATTCCAGAACTATTTTACACTGCACCTTTTTTTTTCCTTATATGGGCATCACCTTGGCATTATTAGTACCAAAGTGCTCAAGAAATACTTGTTGACAGAGTTCTATCTGTCTCTCCATCTATCTGTCTGTCTACCTATATATTCATCCATCCATCCATCCATCCATCCATCCATCCATCCATCCATCCATCCATCCATCCATCCATCCATCCATCCATCCATCCATCTATCTATCTATCCATCTATCCATCTATCTATCTATCTATCTATCTATCTATCTATCTATCTATCTATCTATCTATCTATCTATCTATCTCAATCTATGTATATACACAACATCAAATAATTTGATGCTGGTGTTTTATATTATTATCACTTCTCCAGAACCTCCCTCTCCCAGAGAACCTTGGTAAAGTCAAGAATCAATCAATTAATAGACATTTTAAAGTATCTACATTATGCTAAGTGCTAGGGATTCTAAAAGATTCAAAAACTAGTCCCTGCTCTCAAGGAGATTACAGTCTGATGGGAGAAACAACATTCAAACAACTATGTACAAACAAGATATAGACAGGAGAAACTGGAAATAATCGATGGAGGGAAAGCACCAAGACTGAGGAGGGCTGGGAAAGGACTTTTTGCAGAAAGTAAGACATTAACCCAGAGTTTAAAGAAGCCGGGGAATCCAGGAGGCAAAGGTGAGGAGGGAGAGAGTTTCAGGCATGGAGGACAGCTTTGTAATTAAGAAACACAAGTATACAAAGCAACTCCTTGACCATATCTGACAATAGAAGCCTTATTGTGGACTTAGCATCCATCAGCTCTCTGCCAAGAGGCAGGAAGCATGCTTCGCCATCAAGAAATGAGCATTTAAAAAATCATTCCTTCTTCCTAAGCACAAAACTATAATATCATATGAGGGATTTTGCAGAATTATATTGGGCAGTGGGAGGGAAGGTGGCTATTCCTCTCATCTCTGAGTGTTTCCCAGAACAGAGAAGGCATTCGGACTAGCAAAGCCCTTGAGGTTCCCTCCGCATACCCCCCAAGTGATTCAGAACCTTTTAGTTCTGGAAAGCTGGGAATAGAACATCTTTTCATCTTGCCCCTAGAAAGCAAGTGGCCTACATCCTGGGCCCAGGAGATCTCCTGCTCTCACTCCAGCCCAATTCTGCCAAAGCCTCTGGAGTGTTCTCTCAGTGTTACACTGGTATTCTGCGCTGAACGAAAAAAAGAAAAAGGCCTTGTACCCTCTAGGCAACTCCTGGATCTCCGGGAGGCCTTGAAATCTTAAAACAATATTTGAGGAAGGAGTGAAAAAAAGAGAGTGAAAGAGAAGGGGGACCCCCCCCCAACTACTTATTAGTTACAAAGTGGGCCCTTTCTGCCCCAGCCTCTATAGCAAACAATGACATTTGAGTAATAAATCACAAATGGCCTGTGGAGATATCTGAGAATGAGAGACAGGAATAAGAGAGCTTTGGGCCCACCAAACATCCATGGAAACCTCCCATTCTTTCTCTCTCTCTGCCCCACATGCATACATGTATTCACTCGCACAGGAAGACAAACACACAATCACCCCCAAGGACAAGAGCAAGTAGAGACAAGCAGTGCCTGGCTTTGGGCCAACCACACTGGGCCACTTATCATTCTCCATGCCTGGCATCCCCTCTCCTGACTTGGTGCTTTGGTACTGACTGTCCTCCATACTTAGAATGCACTTCCTCTTCACCTCTACCTGGGAGAATCCCTAGGAGCTCAACTTAGGTGCACTTTCCTGCATACCAGGCTTTTGGTGATTTCTACTAGTCACTAGTGCCCTCCCCTCTGCCACTGGAACTTACCTGCATTTCCCTTGTGCATGTGCATTCATACATAATACATACACATAAATATATGCATACATACATACACACAAGCATATATAGACATATACAACATAATACAATGCAATACAACATGATACAATATAAGATAACATAACATATGTGTGTATGTATGTATTTTTCTAGGAACATGTTTCCCTAAAATTGAAGGGAAGCTTTTTGAGGGAAGGGATTTCCTTCTTTCTTTGTTCCCCCAGTGCCTAGCACCTGGTAGGTGCTTAATAGGATCATGGATCTAGAGATGGGCAATTAGGTGGCACCATAGTGCATAGAGCACCAGACCTAAAGTCAGGAAGACTCATCTTCCTGAGTTCAAATCTGGCCTCAGACACATTAACTGTGAGACCTTGGGCAAGTCACTTAACCCTGTTTGCTTCAGTTTCTTCATGTGCGAAATGATCTGGAGAAGGAAAAGGCAAAGAAGTATCTTTACCAAGAAAACCCAAAATGGGGTCACAGAGAGTCAGACATGGCTGAAACAACTAAACAACAACAATAACAGTAAAATCAAGACACATTAAATAGCTGCTTCTTCTCATGTTGCCTCTGTTCAGTGTGTTATAAACATTGTATGGACTCTATAGAATTCTTTTTTTTAAAGTAATAAACATTGTTATTTATAGTTTTGGGTCCCAATTTTTATCCCTCCTTCGCCTCCACCCTTCCTGAAGCAGTAAGTCATCAGATATAGGTTATACATGTACAATTGTGTAAAACATTACCATATTAGTAATTTTGCATAAGAATACTTGAGGAAAAGAAAAAAATGCAAGAAAGTGAAAAGTAGCATGCTTCAATCTGTGTTTGTTCAATATCAGTTCTTTCTCTGGAGGTGGATAGTATGTTTCATCAGTAGTCCTTTGAGATTGTCTTGGATCATTATACTGCTGAGAAGTCTTTTACAATTCTTCATCAAACAATATTGCTGTCTCTGCACAATGTTCTCTTGGTTCTGCTCACTTCACTATACATCAGTTCATACAAGTCTTTCCAGGCCTTTCTGAAATTATCCTGCTTGTCATTTCTTAGAGCACAATAATATTCCATTACCATCATATACCACAGCTTGTTTAGCCATTCCCTGATTGATGGGCATTCCTTTGATTTCCAATTCTTAGTCACCACAAAAAGAGCTGCTATAAATATTTTCATACAAATAGATCTTTTTCTCTTTTGGGGCATGAATAGAATTCTTAATGTGCTGCAAACGAAGATGGGGAGACTGAAGGCTCCTAGAGCTTGAGTCTGGAAGTCAAACTGAAGCAATGAAGGGAAGGGAATGGAAGGGAATTCAGAGGGCATCTAGTCTAATTTCCTTACTTTACAGAAGAGAAAGCTTTGGCTTAAGGAGGTGAGGTGCCTTGGTCAAACGGATGCTTGTGCTAAGTGTCAGAGAGAAAATTTGAACCCAGGTCCTCTGATTCCACCCAGAGCTCTTGAACTGCCTCTTTGGATAGTAGATTTAAAACTGGAAGGTCACTAGTAAAAGATCCCAAGCTAGAAGAGACCCCAGAAGCCATTTAGTTCATCCCTATAACTTTATTTATTTTTTTGTGAGGCAATTGGGGTTACATGACTTGCCCAGGGTCACACAGCTAGTAAGTGTCAAGTGTCTGAGGTCAGATTTGAACTCAGGACCTCCTGAATCCAGGGCCGGTGCTTTATCCACTGTGCCACCAAGCTACCCCATCCCCATAACTTTATAAATGAGGAAACTCAGGCACAGGGAACCTAAGCAACTTATCCAAAGCGACATGGGTAGTAGGCATCAAAGGTACAGATATAAAACCTCAAGTCTCCATCCTCCAGAGTCAATGCTCTTTCATTATACCACCTCCCAAATAACAATGAATTAATCAGTCTTCAAGAAAGTAAGATCTGCGTTCCTTATACTAGGATCTATGGTGGACACTAGAGAGACAGACAAAAAAACCCAACAATCCCGGATCTCAAGGAGCTGACAATATTTTGGGGGGAGACAATACGTACACCAATGATTGTATAGAAAATGTGTGTTTCCTCTTCTGATGCAAATGGCAACCCCTCTGTGTTCCATGAGCTACTATCTCCATCTAATTTGTACCATGTAACTATTCTTCTGTTGATGAGTTCCTCTTGAAACGTAGATATATGGTCACAGAATTCTAGAAGATGGAAGAGACCTCATAGACCAGCTCATCCACCATGTTGTTTTTTCTGTTTACAGGAATTCCCTCTATAACATCCCCAACAAGGAGCTGTCCAGTCTCTCTTTTTTTTCTCTTAATAGAATTTTATTTCCCAAAATATATGTAAAAACAAATTTTAACATCAATTTTTTAAAACTTTGTGTTCCAACTTCTCTTCCTCCCTCATTGTGTCCAGTCTCTTCTTGAAGGCACCCAGTGATGGGGAAGCCACTGCTTCCAGACGTGATTGATCACACTCTTGGATGGCTCTAATTGCCAAGAAGTATTTCCTTATATGGAACCTCCCTCTGCCCCTCTACCCCTTCCACCATTGCTTCTTACTTCTGCCCTCTGGGACTGAGAAGAAACCAGTCTAATCCTTCTTCCATGTGACAGCTCTTTAGATACTGGAAGGCAGTTATCTCATCGCCCTCCAAGCTTCTCTTCTCCAGGCTAAACACCTGCTGTTGCTTCAACTGATCTACATGGGACATGAACTCAAGACCCTTCACCATCCTGGTCTTTCTAAACATGGTCTTCATGATTCAGTTTATCAGTGTCCTTCCCAAAATGTGATGCCCATCATAGAACATAAAATTTTGCAGCCTGAGAATGTTAGCTTTTCTGCTTCTCATCTAACACCTTTGAGACATATTTAGGCAGGTGTTACAATGGATAGAATATAATACCTGAGTTCAAAGTGTTTCAGACACTTACTACCTGTGTGACCCTGGCAAGTCACTTCAACTAATTGAACTTCAGTTTTCTCATCTATAAAATGGAGATAATAATAGCACCTCCCTCTTCTGGTTGTTTAACATATTGTAAGGAGCTAAAATTCTAGCTAGTCTGTCTAAAATATCTAATGAGTGGTCACCAATAAATTATAAGCTTTAACAAGAGTTTAGAATTTTAAGCATTTATTAAGGAGATTAAGAATTTGGTGAAGAGAGAGAAAGAGGCCTACATCTATCTATCTCAGGGAGCACGCATTTTAGCTCCACTCTCCACCAGAGTTCTGACTAAAGAGCGTGAGCCACACCTCCTTCATCCTACAAGCCTCCTCTGAAACTGGTAACATCCCATCCACTCACACACACAGACATTGCCAAGATAATTGGTTGGTAGCCTTGATTGACAGTACCCATGAGCAAATGTCACTTTCTGACACCAAAGAAAGCCGCATGGCTTGCCCTCAGGCACCTTCTCCTCATGGTGGAATTTTCCTACAGTAACTCTCCAGCAGGTGGCGTCACTCCAGCTGCCCCAGAAGATGAATTTTTACAGGCCAGAGGCCATTATAAAAGATGGAAGAGGGCAGCTAGGTGGCACAGTGGATAAAGCACCGGCCCTGGATTCAGGAGTACCTGAGTTCAAATCCGGCCTCAGACACTTGACACTTACTAGCTGTGTGACCCCTGGGCAAGTCACTTAACCCCCATTGCCCTGAAAAAAAAAAGAGTAGATAAAGTATGAGTAATATATGATCCCTATCTTGGGGCAGCTGGATGGCGCAGTGGATAAAGCACCGGCCCTGAATGCAGGAGGACCTGAATTCAAATCCGGCCTCACACCCTTGACACTTTCTAGCTGTGTGACCCTGGGCAAGTCACTTAACCCTCAGTGCCCCACCAAAAAATAAAAATAAAATAAAATAAAATAAAAGATGGAAGAGATAACTATAGTTACCTAAAGTGTAAAAGCTTTTGTACAAGCAAAACTAATGCATTTAGAATAAGAAGGGAAGTGATCAACTAGGAGTTTCTCCCCCTAGATTTTACATCCAACATCCCTAATAAAGAGATAGCTTTCGAGATATATGGACAACCAATATAGGTATATAAGGTGAAAAACCATTCTCCAGTACATATGGGGACAAAAGGTGGATAGTCCTCAAAAGAATTGTAAGCCATTTTAAACCACATTAGGGCAGCTATATGGTACAATGGATAGAATGCTAAGCCTGAAGTAAGGGAGACCTGAATTCAAATCTAGCTTCAGACACTTCCTAGCTGTGTGACCTTGGGCAAGTCACTTCACCTGTTTGCCTGTTTCCTCACCTGTAAAATGAGCTGGATAAGGACATGGAAAACCACTCTATTTTCCAAGAAAACCCCAAATGGGGTCACAGAGAGTTGGGCACAACTAGAAAATGACTGAACAGCATTAACCATATGAAAAAAATGCTCCGGGGGCAGCTAGGTGAGGCAGTGTATAAAGCACCAGCCCTGGATTCAGGAGGACCTGAGTTCAAATCTGACCTCAGACACTTGACACTTACTAGCTGTGTGACCCTAGGCGAGTCACTTAACCCTCATTGCCCTGCCAAAATGAAAGAAAGAAAGAAAGAAAGAAAGAAAGAAAGAAAGAAAGAAAGAAGAAAGAAAGAAGGAAAATTGTATTTAATTATAGTACTTTCCCACTGTACCCTGTTATCTCCTTCCAGAATATAAGCAACTCTGTGTATATTTATTCTCCCTCTATTTATCTATATACATGTTATCACTCACAATAGATGGGGATTGTTTAATTTCCTGTCTTCTCTCCAATGCCTAGCACACTACCTGGCATATAGCAAATGCTTCAAAAATGCTTGTAGATTCACTCATTGATTCATGGTTTTTTGGGAAGGCAGTGTGGTATAGTAGAAAGAGCCCTGCCTCTTGTGGCAGAAGATCTGAGTTTAAATCTCACCTCTTATGCTTACCTCTCTGGACCTATGTTTCCTCATATATAAAATGAATAAGTTAGAACCAACTAGATGGTCCTGAGTTTAGTTCTGGCCTCAGACACTTACTGGCTGTGTGACCCTGTGCGAGTCACTGCCTCAGTTTCCTCAACTTTGAAAAAGAGGGAATAAGCACTTATATTCCACCTACTATGTGTCAGGCACTGACAAATATTCTCTTTTGATCTTTACAACAACCTTGTAAGGTCAGTGTTATTATTACTCTCATTTTACAGTTGAGATATCCAGGTAGTGCCCCTAGCAGAAGGCAGAGCATTGTGGCTGGCTACAGACCCATTCCATTGACCTCACTTACTATGCAGAGGACACCTACAGACACCAACACTGAGGACTTTCTAGTTAAAATGTGGGGACTCTTAGAATGGAGGATGGGGTGGTGGTGGTGGCTCTCTTTACTTTTATGCCCATGAGGAATTGGAGTACAGCATATACTCAAACATTGAAATAGAAGAGGAAAAACTCCCTAAATCTGATACTAAAAATGGAGATTAATAACAGACAAAATGGAGATAATAATAACACCTATCTCCCAGGGTTGTTAGGATCAAAATGAGATAATATTTGTAAAATTCTTAGTACAGTGCCTAGCACATAGTAGGTGTGACTAGTTGTTGTTGTTTTAAAAATGAGAGGGATGGATTAGATGACCTCTGAGGTCCTTCCCAGCTCTGGATCCATGATCCTTTGTTCACTTTAACTTTCCATGACTCAGTTTCCTCATCTGTAAAAAGAGATTGCCTCTGAGATTCCTTCCAACTCAGACTCTGTGATTCTGCAATTTGGATTCTCTGTTTATTGGGAAGGCTCATCCAGTTTAACTAATTGAATAAAGAGATGTTCTTTGGCCTCTGGAAAGCATCTCACAGAAGCAAGCCAAGTGGGTGGGGGCCTGAGTGAGGCAAAGATCCTATTGCTCCTGAGTTATTTAATTCTGCCACCATTAAGCCTGGTATTTGCCCTGTGTGGCCACATCCATTTGGTTGTGGGAGGTCAGATTGCCGTCTTGTCTTCTGAAATATATTCTGTCATCTTCTGATACATGCAAAATTCTTACCCCACAACAGGCTGCATTCTGGGAAGTTTAATTTTTTCTTTTTCTTTTTTTTTTTTTTTTTGCAATTTCTCCAGCAGCCAGAGGAAAGTGATTGGAGGGGAATAGGAGCAGAGCTGCTGTGTTGGTAGATTTCTTGGAAGGGAAGGAATTGCTGAATTCTTGAAATTTGCATTGGACTGAAAATAGAAAAGGAATGTCCAGCTGCCCCTGGGTCACTCTGACCTAACCTGGGGCCACACACACACACACACACACACACACACACACACACACACACACAAACACATATCCTCACACCAGTAGAAATATGATACCCAAGCATGCTCCCACCCCTGTCCATGGAATTTCACTAAAATATCCTGAGCAGTTCAATATTCTCCTTCTTCAGTTGTTCAGACCCATACTCCTAAGCATGGGATTAAAAGATCTGAGGGTTTTAGTGGATACCAAGCTCAATATGGGTCAGCCGTGGGCTGTGGAGGCCAATAAAGTGCTAATGGGGTCTTCAGCTGCTTGAAGAAAGGCAATATTTCCAGGAATAAAGAGGTGATAATCTGTTGTTCCCTGCTCTGGCCAGATGACATCCCGGGGAATGTTCAATTCTGGGTACCACAGTTTAGGAAGGACATTGATTATCTGGAGAGTGACCAAAGGAGGACAACCAGGTTGGCAAAGGCCACTGAGCCCAGATCATTTAAGATGGAGGTGAAGGAACCGGAAATGTTTAGCCTGGAGAAGAGAATACTCAGAGGGGTGGGGAGGACATGAGAACTGTGTTCAAATATTTGAACATGGATGAGAGATTCAACTTGGACTGTTTTTCCCCGAGGGGAGAGCCAGAAACAATGTGTGGCAATGACTTAGAAGTCAATTTGGAACTGATGTTGGGGAAAACTTCATACAGTCACAGCTATCCCACAGTGGCATGGATCACAAGAGGTGGCGGCTCCTCCTTGCAAGGTGCCTTAAAACAAAGGCTACATTGCAATTTGTTGCATATGCTATACCAGGACAGATACCATTTTAGGGATGGGCTGGTCTGGATGGGTACTGAGGCCCTTTTGAATATGCCTGTTCAATGATTCTGGAATGCATCCTTGGGACTGGTAGTCAGGGAGCAGGGTTCAAGAATAGACTTTGACAATAAATAGTTGCCTAATCTTGATCAGGGCAGCTAGGTGGCACAGTGGATAGACTGCCAGGTCTGCAGTCAGACACATCTTCCTGAGTTCAAATCCAGCTTCAGACACCTACTAGCTGTGTGACCCTGGGCAAGTCATTAGCCCTATTTGCCCCAGTTTCCTAATCTGTCAAGTGAGTTGGAGAAGGACATGGCAAACCACTCCAGTATCTTTGCCAAGAAAACCCCAAATGGGGTCCTAAAGATAGCTAGAAATAACTGAAAACAATCTTAGTCAGGTCACTCCACTAACCTCCATGTCTTTTATCAAAGACAAAAGATATCATCTGGACTGTGTCTCTCAGTTTTAGTTGCCAGTAGGAAAGCAGCTTGAGTTGGCATGACTTAGTTTCCCCATGGTTGGCATTACTTCATTTCCCCATAGTTGGCATGACTTAGTTTCCTCATCGTATCACTAGGACTTCAGGATCATAGTTTTAGAAGGGGGAAATGTCTTAGGGGAGAGATGATTGAACCCCTTTGTAGGGGGCTGCCACGATACTAGCTCAGATTCATTGTTGGGATGAGGCATCCATAGGTCATTAAATAGTTAACAAAGGGAGGATTACTTAAACCTAACAAAGCCAGCATGTGCAACACAGACACAGACAGGGCAGCACTTAGCTCAGTAGATGTGCCCTCTACTCCCCCCACCCCACCTCCACCCATCTCCATATGGAAACATATCTGTTCAGCAGGGAAGGGTGTGGTGACTCAAGTGATCTTCAGATCTCCATCAAGTTGGAAAAGCACAGACACCACATGGGTGGAGGCCTTTATGTCCTTAGATGACCAGGAAGCCATGTCATTATGGCCAGAGCTATCAGGAAGCTTGAGCCTTGCTCCATACCCAAGATGGATCAAATCTTGGCTTTGTCACCTCTTGGGGATAAGGCTAGCTTAATCCATGTGGGGGCTGGGGAGGAGGAATGCTGGTAGATATGGGTTCCATCATCCCCTTTATTTTACAGATGACGAAACTGAGCCCTGGAGAGGTTAAATGACTTCCCAAAGGCCACACAGCTAGTAAGTGGCAGAGGCTGAACATTATTTCTATTCTCCCACTACTGCTTTAGTCTTATCAGGCTTTTTCAGAATGAGCTGAGATCTTTAGAGGATATTTATAAATCAAAGATCATGTTTATGGTGTCCACAGTATCAATCCAAACATAGTAGGTTTCATTTGCCCAATATCTTAATGGCCAGTCCCTGAATATCTAGATGAATGCCTGCCAAGTCCATCCCATCTCAACTTGGTTATTTAACAACAACAAGAAGCATTTATAGAGTATTGTAAGATTAGCAAAGTGTTTTAAAACATCTCATTTTATCTTCACTATAATAACTTAGGAGGTTTGTAGATAGGGAGTGGGGCAGGCAGAGGTTAAATGACTTGCCCAGGGTCACACAGCTAGTACGTGTCCTCAGACATTGTGAAGGGGTTTCCTAGAGGAAGAAAGAGTTCTGGGAGGGGAATCCATCCAATGTAACAATTCCTGGACCAAACTTTCTGGAGAGAATAGAAGGTTCTAGACTAGATTGAAGAGGAACCACAGGCTCAAGAGGTTGCAAGTAGAACAGGGAGAGACTGAGCAGCTATGCCAGTAATACATGTCCTTCATGCCCTTCCCTGATACCTTCTCATTAGACTGATTCACCTACCTCTTCCTCATGCACATTAAACTCAATGAAAATGGCAAAAAAAAGAGGAACCAAAGCTTAGGAATGGTGAGACAGAACCACAAGACAAGAGGCACATATGGGCCAAATTCTGACATGTCCAGTGGAAACGTTACCTGGGGAACAAGCCAAAGAGAGCAAGCTGTGGACTGATTGCTAATAATGTCACCAAGATCCAACCCCCAGGGTTTGAGTCCTAGGCCATCCTTTCCAACCCACTTTCTTTTTTGTTTTTTGTTTTTTGTTTTTTTTGTTTTGTTTTGTTTTGTTTTGGCGGGGCAGTGGGGGTTAAGTGACTTGCCCAGAGTCACACAGCTAGTAAGTGTCAAGTGTCTGAGGCCGGATTTGAACTCAGGTCCTCCTGAATCCAGGGCTGGTGCTTTATCCACTGAGCCACCTAGCTGCCCCCCAACCCACTTTCAAATGAATTCTCTCAATGAACTTCCTAATTCTTCCCCTTTTCGGATTTTCTTAGATGTATTCATTCCTTGAAAGCAGAGACTGTTGTTTTTCTTTGTTTTGTTTTCTATCTTTGTATCTCAGAGGACTAGCATTGTGCCTTGAGTGTGGTAGATTTTTAATAAAGCAATACAAAATATGAACACAGTACCCCTGGCTTTGCAACTTTCTACTTGTATACCTTGGGGCAAATTACTTAATCTGTCTGTGTCTCAGTTTCCTCATATATAAAATGAAAGGGTTAAGGCAAATTACCTCTAAGGTCCCTTCTTGCTCTGATGTCATGATCCTTGAATAGATTCTGCTCAACTCCTAGGATCATACATCCCTCCTCTGACCAACACTCCTAGGTAGCAGAGCTGCTAGGATCATACATCCCTCCTCTGACCAACACTCCTAGGTAGCAGAGCTGCTAGGATCATACATCCCTCCTCTGACCAACACTCCTAGGTAGCAGAGCTGCTAGGATCATGCATCCCTCCTCTGACCAACACTCCTAGATAGCAGAGCTGCTAGGATCACACACATCCCTCCTCTGACCAACACATCGCCACGCAGAGACATATGGGTAATCTCTCCATCACACACATTATTTTTGAGATGTTTATTAATGCCGGGGTGCTGGCTCTACCCAAGGGGCCCCAGACACCTTCCACTGAATGGGAAATATCCTTAGTCAATTTCCTAATGGAAGAATACAGACCAGCCTTAAGTCCCTCCCCACCCCCTCTCATCCTCATCCATTTGCTCCTTCCCCACACCCATCTCCAGTGACTCCAACGTGTCTCGGCACAGTACAAATGGTCCATCGTTCTGACAGGCTGGCAGTTCATCACTCAGATGAAAGACTCTCACCTTCCCCCTTAGGACTCCCTTCCACCCCCGTTCATCAGCAGGGCTATGACAGGTGAGATTTTGCACGTTTCCGAAGGCAGGTGAATTACAGAGTCAAACATTACCAGAGGGCAGGGGCTGGGGGACCCATTGAGGGGCTAAAGCTAGGGTGCCTGTGGAGACTTTCTTTAAGGATTCTGGATCGAAGACCCACAAAGCTTGGGCCCTCAATATTTCCAAATAACACATGGCAACTAAGCTTGGCATTGGGGGATGAGGAAGAGGAGAAATGACTATAGAGAAAAGATTGGCAAGTGGCCCATCTTTCTCAGAGATGAAACATCCTGTGCAGGACATGTCCATTAAGGGAGGGTTGCTTAGGACTTTTCAAGTCCTCTGCCAGGCCCTGTCCTTGCATTCCTGAATGGTGCACTCCCTTCTAGAGACTCCTGCAAATTAGGGGATGGTTTAGGGTTAAGTATGCTGGGGAACAATTAGATTGCTGGGGGTAGGGAGCACCTGAAGAAGGCTTCATCTGTGGATTTCAAAGTGCTTTCTAAAAACTAATTATATGATGAATTTGACAGGAAAGGATGGGAGACTGCCCTCTCTTTGCCTGATGAATGTCTATTCGTGGCATTAAAACTATTCAGTTTTAAAAGCCAATTGAAAAGCCCCCTTCCGGCGGCTAGGTGGGGCAGTAGATAAAGCACCGGCTCTGGATTCAGGAGTACCTGAGTTCAAATCTAGCCTCAGACACTTGACACTTACTAGTTGTGTGACCCTGGGCAAGTCACTTAACCCCCATTGCCTGCAAAAAAGAAGAAAACAAAAAGAAAAGCCCCCTTCCTCCATGAAGTCTTACCAGATCTCCTCCAGACCATGAATTCTTCTCCTCTCCCACCCACATAAGACCATGGGATCATCTATTTGTAGCTGAAAGGGATTGTAGAGAGCATCTATTTCGACCCCTTCACTTTGCAAATGAAAAAAAAGTGAGCCCCAGAAAATGAAGTGACTTGCCAGTGATGACACAAGAGGTGATAAAAGTGGGAGATGTTTGATGAATTAATGAATGAGCAAATGAAAGAATTTAATCATTTATAATGAATAAATGAATAAGGAAAAGCATTTATCAAGTGATTACTATGTGCCAAGTTCTGGGGATGCAACTATAAACCCAAAGGGAGACCTTGCCCTCAGGGATTATTCATTCTAATAGAGGAAGGAAATGCCTAAAAAGCAGTGGAAACCAGGGAGGGTTATTGCAGTTTAGGAAGGTACAAATGCAATGGTGACAATGCAATGGTGAACCAGGATTGTAGAGAACCCATAAAGGTGCATGTTACTTACCTCCTAATAGAAGGTGATGGTCTCAGGGGGCAGAATGAGACAGATTTTATGGACACCACTAATGCAAGACTTTGATATGCTTGGCTATGCATATTCATTATAGGGTTTTCTTTTTATCTTTTTAATAGTATTTTCTTTTTTCCACTTATATGTAAAAACTTTTTTTGGGGGGTGGGGTAATGAGTGTTAAGTGACTTACCCAAGGTCACACAGCTAGTAAGTGTTAAGTGTCTGAGGTCGGATTTGAACTCAGGTCCTCCTGAATCCAGGGCCAGTGCTTTATCCACTGCATCCCCTAGCTGCCCCTGTAAAGACAACTTTTAACATTCTTTTTTTTTTTTAGTGAGGCAATTTGGGGTTAAGTGACTTGCCCAGGGTACCCCTGACTCCAGGGCTGATGCTCTATCCACTGTGCCACCTAGCTACCCCTTAACATTCATTTTTACAAGACTATAGCTTAAAATTTTCTCCCCTCCCCTTCCTAAAATGGTAAGCAATCTGATATATATATATATGTGCAAGCATGTAAAACATATTTCCAGATTAGTTATGTTGTGTCCAAAGTCTAAAAGGGAAAAAAAACACATGAAAAATATAAAGAAAGTGGAAATATTTGCATTCAGAGCCCATGAGTTCTTTCTCTGGATGTGAAGAGCATTTTCCATCATGAGTCCTTTGTAATTGTCTTGGATCATTGTTTTGCTGAGAAGAGCTGATCTTTCTCTTTTTTTCAATGTGGAGGAGATGGGAAAGAAAGAAAATATATTTTCATTAATTGAAAAAAAATTTAATTTTTAAAAAGTCACAGGGATGGTGAGTGGAGCCATGGACACAACTTTCCAGTAACAATGGCAGTATTGATTTGACAGTGGTTCTAGAACTGGAAGAAAGGGAAGAAATAAGCATTTATTAAGTACCTGCTGTGTGTCAGGCACTATGCTAAGGGTCCCCATGACAGCTCTGGGAGGTAGGTGCTATTATTGTCATCCCCACCTTATAGATGAGGAAACCAAGGTAGACAGAGGTCAAGTGACTTGCTTAGGGTCACACAGCTGACAGATGTCTAAGGCTGGATTTTTTTTTGTAGGGTAATGAGGGTTAAGTGACTTGCCCAAGGTCACACAGCTAGTCAGTGTCAAGTGTCTGAGGTCAGATTTGAACTCAGGTCCTCCTGAATCCAGGGCTGGTTCTTTATTCACTGTGCCACCTAGCTGCCCTAAGGCTGGATTTTAACTCCTAACTTTTGATGCCAAGCCTGGTCCTCTATCCATTGTGCCACCTAAATGGGAAAAGGAGGTGGCATAATGGGGAAATGTGACTCAGAGGTTATCTGTGTGAAAGCAAGGAAGCTCATGAGGAGAGTCAATTGAGGCACAGCTGGTGTTGGCCTGGCCTACAATAATGCATCTGAACTCAAGGCATTAGTCATTCAGGGCAGAATTCCCAGAGATGAACTGGTTTGTGGTCTCTTATTAATTAGACTGTTAAGGAGATGGCTGAGGAATAAAAAATAATAATAATAATTTACAGCAGTTACAGATTTAAGTTTTTCAAAGTGCTTTGCATGTGTGAACTCATCCGATCCTCACAACTATTTTTATTATCTTCATTTTACAGATAAGGAAACTGAGTAAAACAGACGATGTGACTTGTCCAGGGTAACATAGCTAGTAAATGTTTGAGAGTGGATTTGAACTCGGATCTTCCTGACCCCAAAGTCCTATGCTCTATCAACAAAGTCACCTGGGGGATCATAGTGCAAAGGTTTTTTTTTCCCCTTCCAATCTATTTGTTACTCATAATTTTGGTTTCCATCATTTGCAACTGCCTCGTGTACTTTGTTGTTATTGTTGAATTATTTCAGTCGTGTCTGACTCTTTGTGACCCCATTTGGCATTTTCTTGGCAAAGATCCTGGAGTAGTTTTGCCATTTCCTTCTCCAGACCATTTTACAGGTGGGGGCAGCTAGGTGGTGCAGTGGATAAAGCAGTGGCCCTGGATTCAGGAGGACCTGAGTTCAAATCTGGCCTCTGACACTTGACACTTACTAGCTGTGTGACCCTGGGCAAGTCACTTAACCCTTATTGCCCTGCAAAGAGAGAGAGAGAGAGAGAGAGAGAGAGAGAGAGAGAGAGAGAGAGAGAGAGAGAGAGAGAGAGAGAGAGAGAGAAGCAGATCATTTTACAGGTGAGGAAATGGAGGCAAACAGGGTGGAGTGACTAATAAGTGTCTGAGGCTGGATTTGAATTCACGAAGATGTCATTGAGATTCCAAGCCCAGTGCTCTATCCACTATGCCACCTAGCTGTTTCCTGGTGCATTTACTATGTAATATCATATATTTTAGTTTTCAGTCTAGCCCATAGGTCCTAACTAGATCGTTAGGTGCATTATACAATGAAGACATCCTCTCACAGGCCTGGCATGGGATTCTGCACACAGCAAGCATTTAATATTTGCTGACACAAGTTGAAACTGTTATCCATGCCAGGAGATTTTCATCATTTGTAGCATTCGTGAAGCCATCATGGACACAGAATCCTTCTGGACCAAAGTATCATCAAACTGCTCTTTGTATGGCATGGTGGAAAGAGTGTTGGTCTAACAGGTAGCATTAAAGGAGTCCAGGATATGAATCAGAGGAGCTGGGTTCAATCTCAGTTCTGCTATGTATGTGACATCAGACAAACCACCTAAGGTCAGCAGTCCTCAGTTTACTCATTTGTAATATTCAAGGGTCGTGCTAAATAGTGTGGTCTATCACCTGCTCTCTTGCTGGGTGATTTAGAGAAGCTCCCTCAACATTTGTTTAACTAGTCTCCTTTACAAAATATCTCCACTTGCTCCAGTCTCCTTTAGTCTGCTAGTCTCATCCTTTCCTTTTTTTTTTTTGTTTTTGTTTTTAGTGAGGCAATTGGGGTTAAGTGACTTGCCCAGGGTCACATAACTAGTAAGTGTTAAGTGTTTGGGGCTGGATTTGAACTCAGGTACTCCTGACTCCAGGGCTGGTGCTCTATCTACTGCGCCACCTAGCTGCCCCTGATCCTTTCCTTTTGAAGTGGGAATAAAACTCTCCATTTCTTCATCTCCTCATCTGTGAGACAGAAACCAAACTCTCCACACCTTGGTCTCTTCATCTGCAACATGGGGACAGCTAATCTTTCTGAAATGGTAAATGGTCATCTGGGTGCCCAGTAATCGACAAGGGTCTCTGACGATAGTAATGAACAGCACAGGGCTCTGGGAAAGAGGGATAACTAATGGGCAAGCCCTTATCAAATAGAAAACACTAAATAATAAATGGCCTTTCTCCATTTGCTTAAATAACCCGTCTTATTGACTGACTTTAATGAAGCCACGAGGGAAATGGAATGATTCAAGAAACCCTAAGCAGATTCTGGCTCTTCAGAAAATTCCTTTCCCAACGTTCAAATGAATGGCGAGTTACCCTGTTTGGTTTTGAGAACCACCTTCGCTGCTTTTAGGGACCAGAGACTGTTTCCTGAATGTTATTGAGTCAGCTGCGTCACCCATTCATTTCTTCTTTGTTGGTGGCTATATGCAAATCTATATTGTGTTTCTTGGTTTCTGTCTAATTCCAGTCAACAAACATTAAGTACATAGAAGATGCCCTTCAGGGTGGCAAAAATGAAATGGTTCCTGCCTTCAAGGAGCTGTTATACTGGGTAGATACAGTATGTGGATAATAAATTAATAAAATGTAACTTCAGGAAGGGAGAGAGGGGGCAGCTAGGTGGCACAGTGGATAGAGCACCGGCCCTGGATTCAGGAGGACCTGAGTTCAAGTCCGGCCTCAGACACTCAGACACTTGACACTTAATGACTGTGTGACCCTGGGCAAGTCACTTAACCCTAATTGCCTCACCAGAAAAAAAAAAGAAAGAAAGAAAGAAAGAAAAAAGAAGGGAGAGAGGAACAACAACTGGGGGTCGGGTAAGCAATCAAGATTGTATGATCATAGAAAGGACCCTTCAGAGGTCATCTGGCCCAAAGCTCTCATTTTAAAGGCAGCATCTCCTCTAAGCTCACCCCTCTTCCCAGTTGGCATTGCAGGTTGAGTGTCCAGAAGAATAGCTGCTACTCTTCTCAGGGTTATAGGAGTAACTCTGTGGGTGACTATCTCTCTAATGCTATAGAGCTCATGGATGCCAATTGGTGGGCTTCTTTTTAACAATCAGTCACTCATGGGGCAGCTAGGTGGCACAGTGGATAAAGCACCAGCCCTGGATTCAGGACTACCTGAGTTCAAATCCGGCTTCAGATACTTGACACTTACTAGCTGTGTGACCCTGGGCAAGTCACTTAACCCCCATAGCCCGGCAAAAACCAAAACCAAAACCAAAAACCATCAGTCACTCAGTTTGCTTTTTGTTTTCATTCATTCATTTATTTGCTTATTTATTTATTTAATTGTTTGATTATTTATTTATTTTTGTGGGGCAATGAGGGCTAAGTGACTTACTCAGGGTCATCCAGCTAGTAAGTGTCAAGTGTCTGAGGTCAGATTTGAACTCAGGTCCTCTGAAATCCAGGACCGGTGCTTTATCCACTGCGCCACCTAGCTGCCCCACAGTTTGTTTTTTAGAAAAGGCATTTACTCAAATGTGAAAGATTTGCAAGGCATTTCCTTCCAAACCTGAGGTACATTCTCTCACAAATTCAAGTTAAGGGGCATAGGTTGGCATTTCCAGATTTATGAACAGTGTGTGGGAGTGGGTAGAGAAATTGGCCAGGAAACAAAGGAATAGTGGTAATACACATGTAAGGAACAAACATGGCCAAGGCAATTCACATTCCTGAAACAACAGAGCTTTAACATTCTATTTCTAGGAAGTCCATTTCAGTGGATAATCAATGATGGATGAGTCACTTCCATTAGATTGTGAGCTCCTTGAGGGTAGAGATGATCTTTTGCCTTTATTTGTATCTCCAGAAATTAGGACCAAGTTTGACACATTTGACAAGTTTGGTACTTAATAAATATTTATTGATCAACTGCTTCTCAGCTGGTTTTGTTCCTTAATGGGCACAATGTCTGTGGTGGATAAGCTGAGCTTACTCATTGGGCTGACTCTTTACCAGGCTTGGCTGGTGTGGGACCAGGTAGAACAGGTTGCTCAGCTACTACTAGGCTCTTCACAAGGTATAGCATCTCCACTGGATGGATCAGTTCCTTTGGGCTCAATCTTCAATGACCAATGGAGCAGTGTGCCCCATTTTTTTGTCTGACTCAGCTAGGTGTTACAGGCTTTTTGCAGCTGAAGTATTAACAGTGCTTTTTTCAAGCAAGGGCAGTGACCCTTAACCTAGAATTACAAGCGTCTCCTCTCTGACTCCCTCAGAGCTGAGGCTCTAAAATTTATCCCCTTTGGGCAAGATGTGGGACCTTGTCCTGTTGGACAAGTCTGTCCAGTTTGGAGCACGTTCCCTCGGTGATGGACTCTACTTTTACTTAAAAGCATCAGCCAGTTACATTTTCCAGATACCTGGAGCTATTATTGACCTCCATCTTCAAACCACCTTGTGTTCATTTGGTATGGGTTAGGTATATGCACTTACATATATACCCATACATGCATACACATATGCACATATACATCTATTGTCTACTCAATTAGAATATAAGCTCTTTGAGGGCACAGGCTGTCTTTCTTTTTATTCATCATATCCTCAGTGAATCTAATATGATCTGATATAATCTAATCTATAACATAGTACAGTACAGCACAATACTATACTATACTATAACAAAATACAATAGAATAAAAACAATATAATCAATATAACATGGAATAATATAATTAATATAGTAAAATAAATCTTATAAGCAGGCACAGTGTCTGACCCATAGTAGGCACATCAATAAATGATTTTGTGTGTGTGTTTAAATTAGATTAGATCGAATTCATCTATGATCACCGACTAGCCCTGATCAGAGGCAGGCAAGAAAATCAGCCCTTGGAGATTCAGAGTCACAGAATTTCAGAGTAGGCATTTACCTAGTCCAAGGTATACATGCAAAACAAGTCATCCAGCCTTTTCTTGAGAATCTAGAATGCTGGGGAAGCTGCTACCTCCTATGGCTTTTCCACTGTGAGGTGTCTAGGAAGGATTTCCTTATAGCAATTCTAAATTTGCTTCTTTGTGATGAATAATAATAACAATGGACACTGATATAGCACTCTAAGGCTTGCAAAGCCCTTTACAAACATCTTCCATTTTATATATATATATATATATATATATATATTTATTTATTTTTAATTAATTTATTTTTTGCGGGGCAATAGGGGTTAAGTGACTTGCCCAGGGTCACACAGCTGGTAAGTGTCAATTGTCTGAGGCCAGATTTGAACTCAGGTACTCCTGAATCCAGGGCCAGTGCTTTATCCACTGTGCCACCTAGCCACCCCCTATATATATATATATATATTTTAAATTAACTATTTTTTTTCTGGTGAGGCAATTAGAGTTAAGTGACTTGCCCAGGGTCACACAGCTAGTAAGTATCAAGTATCTGAGGCTGAATTTGAACTCAGGTCCTCCTGACTCCAGGGCTGGTGCTCTATCTACTGCACCACTTAGCTGCCTCTTCCCATTTGATCTTCACAAGAACCCTGAAGGGGGGCAGCTAGGTGGTACAGTGGATTGAGCAACGGCTCTGAAGTTGGGAGGACCTGAATTCAAATCCAGCCTCGGATATTTATTAGTCGTGTGCCCTTGGGCAAGTCATTTAACTCTGTCTCCAAAACAAGACAAAAACATACAAAAACACCAAGATGTAGGCACTATTCTTGTGTCCATTTTCCCAATGAGGAATGTCAGAGGTTAGTGACTTGCCAGATTTTTACTACTTGGGTTGCTTCTAGTTCTGCCCTCTGGGGCCAGGAAGAGATGAGGGGCACCCCATTCAGCAAGGGGCTTGACTACACCCCTCCCCAGCTGAAACCCTGCCTCTTCTCCTAGCTGCCTGACTATGACATTGGAGCTGATTGCAAGCTTCAAGGTCAGAGGTGTGTTTCTCCCCACCTTTGACTTTTCCCCTGGGGTTTCTTGCCAGGGGAGACTAAGCCACCTCTCCCTGGGTTTTATAAGCTGATGGAGCAGACCTGTCAAAGACTCTTTTATGGGAGAAGAAACAGGAAGATGGTTTCTTTTGCAGACAGCAGGGTTATGGGGCAATTGCATTTTTATGGAGCTGTTGTCGGACAAATCGCGGGCCTGCGTCTTACCTTTGATGCTCTCAGGCAGACGGCCCAATAAAGATCAGAACAAGAGGAGGTGAAAGGGGTCAGGGGTAGAGCTGCCCCTTGAGGCCTGGCTTCTGCCTGGTGGCCCAGAAACCAGATGCCCCACCCCACCAGATGCCCCTTCTGCAAATATCTTCTGATGGCCACTGTGTGCTCCCAGTACCACCCAGGGGCTGCTTTAGAGTTGTCAACCAATCAGTGACCCCTATCCATGCCACCTTTCTCGACTCTCTTTCTTGTTGACCCCATCTTGGCCTCCTCAGCACACATAGCCATGGCAAGGCAATATGGAGAAAGGTATGTTGCACAGTCGGTGATTAATAAATGCATCAGGAACTGAATTAAACTGGATAGAAAGTGTGCTTATCTCTATGCCCATTGCAGTTGGGTGCTTTTTCTGATTGCACCAATTGCTAACATCTCCTCCCCAAATTACCTTTTATTTATTTTGTGTACTTAAAAGGTAGTATCTGTGATCACATTGACTGGGATCCTTCCTCCAGAGATGCAGATCACAACCATGGGTATCCTGGACCTGGTTCACACTGTCTTTTAAGAGTTGATTGTTAAATGATCAGGGTGAGCATTGATACCTTTGAAACTGGCAAACACTAGAAATTGATTTAGTGTTCTGTTAATCATCTAAACATAAGAAGTGATGGAAAAATGATATAACAATGCATATTAAACTTAAAAGTGCACCCTGAAGTATATTTTCCTTTGGAGAGCCAGTTGTTAAATATTTATCAGCACACCCCCTGATTTATAACCCATCCATGCCTGCCCATCTGGTGCTATTCTTGCCTGTGCCTTCCCCTACACTTGGCTCAGCGGTCCATCTAACATTCTGGAGACTTTCCTTGACCCTCCTGATTTATTTTGTATTTCCTTATGTAAGGCACTGTATATGAAAAGTTTGGTTGTGGAAAGGGACAGTAAAATAATATTTGCATAAAGAAAATGGATAAAATCAGCTTAAAAAGGAACAATAGCCTCTCAGAAAAAATGTTGAGAAGTAAACTTTGTTAGGATCAGACAACCGTTCTCAGATGAATGTACTGAGAAGTCTTGTTAGAAGGTAGGGCTAAGATAGATGGAACAATGGCTGCAGGGCATTGTGGGCCATCAACTCATTTGCATTTGGCTGCTTTTTAAAGAATTTGAGATGTTATAACTAATACATTGAAAAGTCGTTTTTAAGAGTTTAAAATGTTTGACATATTGAAAAGCAAATTACTGCTTGGAGGCTATAGGAAGATGATATAAGAACCATAGGGTTCATACCTGATATGAAGCTGGATTTCTTGAGTTTTACCTCATAAAGGAAATTATGGGTCACTGACCACCAGCAGGCTCCAACTTGAGGCATTAGGAAATATAGAAACTAGGAAAGAAGACAAAAGAAACCAGAGAAGAAGCTTTGAGAGGAGACTATGGGAAGAAGCAGACAGAGGAAGATGGACATTAAACTGAATGCAGGAGGAACTATGAGAAAACACAGCCAGAAGATAGAGAATACTGTCAGCTGAGGCAGCCCACTCTTTAGGTGCTTTGCTGGGAACTTGATGATTGGAAGAGAGATATTGTTTTGCTGGTTGGCTGAATAAAGGCTGAATCAAGTACTAGAATTAACTACCTCATTGGAAAAGAGCTAAACCTTCCTTGCTGCTTTGTGAAGAGTTTTCAGAACGTATACTCTAATGCTATCTACAGCCTGGGAGAGGGGAATCCTTTTGGGGATGTCTGTCAGTTGCCCTCCATCCTTTCCTCCCCTCCCCTCCCCTCTCTTCCCCTTCTCTCTTCCTCCTGGTTTATGGGGGAACATTGGGAAAGATAGCTCTGCATCTATTTTTTCTTCTTTTCTTTTTCTGTGAGCTATACTTTGCTTTGAGAAGAGGCGCTGATTGGAGTAAGCAGAATCTCCTATTATTTGCAGATCTGATGAACCTGACAGGTCTCTAGATTGGGAGAATGGCTTTTCACTGAAAGAGTTTTTTCTCACATTTTTTTCTCAGTGCCCTATTTGTTTGTTTATTTATTTGTTTGGTTTTTTTTTGTGGGGCAATGAGGGTTAAGTGACTTGCCCAGGGTCACACAGCTAGTGTGTGTCAAGTGTCTGAGGCCAAATTTGAACTCAGGTTCTCCCGAATCCAGGGATGGTGCTTTATCCACTGTGCCACCTAGCTGTCTTCTTTCAGTGCCCTGTTAAGGGTGGCTGTGAATAAAAAGAGTTTGTCACTGTTTCATTGGCTTAAAAGGAGAAGAGGGGTATCTTTACTTAGTGGGAGAGTGGTGACGACAAGAAGGGGAGCATCTAATAAGAGAGGTGGCTTTATGTTGTTGCTTGCTCTTTAAGGAACCAAGGGAAAGAAGAAGAGATCAGTGAGACAATCCCAGCTAAGTAACAGAGAGCCCTGAGGAGAGTTGGGTGTTGAAGTTTCCAGCTGTCAATCGTTTTGTTTCTGTGGGATATTTTTGGTGGACATTCCATGAACTCAACCTTGAATACGTTATTTCTGCCAATTGAGGCTCCAGATATAAAATAAAAATACTTCCTCCCTCCTGATTGAAGGTTCTGAAAGATAATGTTTCTTATGCAAATTCCATAGCCTTCACATTGGCCAAGAAAATATTCCCATTGTGTGTATCAAGTACACCCACAGAGAACAAAGCTGTTCATTCATGGTATGGAAGTTTTTAGGCAGTCTTTTGCTAATTATATATGGGCTGGCTAGTAGCCATGTATCTTTCCTTGGGCAAATTGTAATTAATCAGTCAGTCAGTCAATAAACATTTTTTAAAGTGCTAGACACTTTAGTGATCACTTGGGGATACAAAAAAAAACAAAAAAAGCCAAGCCTTTGCTGTCAATGGGCTCATGGTCTAATGGGGGATATAACACATAAATAATTAGTCTATATACAAAAGCTATACACAGGATAAACTTCAGATCATTAACAGAGGGAAGGCACTGACGTTAAGAGAAAGGCTTCTGATAAAAGATAGGATTTTAGCTGGGACTTGAAGGAAGTCATGAGGCCGAAATGAGGAGGGAGAGCCTTCCAGGCATGGGGGAGTACTAGAGGTTACCTTAGAGAATCTAAGCTTCTTGAGGGCAGGCACTGTCTCTCTATTCCCTTTGTAACTTCCTGTGCCTCAACAAATAACAAGTGTGTAATAAATTCTTGTTGACTAATTGATTTATTAGAGGTCAATGCTTAACTCTTATTTAAAAAGAGAAAAAAAAAAGAATCTGAGGGTCAGAGAGGTTGTCTTGTCTAAGGCCACAGAGGAATGGCAGAGCGAGGGTTTGAATTTAGGTCTTCAGATCCAATTCTCTTTCCATTGAACCGCACTGTCCTCCTTCATTTTCCCAAGCCTTAATTTCCTCATTTGATAATATATCTGTTCTACCAATTTCATAGCATAGTTGTGGGCAAGTAATGGGTTCTAGAAATTATTATGGTGATAACAACTGATATTTCTACAATGCCTTAAAGTTTGCAAAGCACCTTGTGTTGTCTCATTTTGGAGCCTTACAACAACCTGTGAAGGAGGGTCTCATTATTATTATTCATTATAATTATTGTTATTATTATTATAGCATTCTTACAGGGATGGAAACTGAGGCTCAAAGAGAAATGTGAGCTATTGATATACATTTGAAAGTCTATAGACACAGATCACTACCCATGTTTTTTCTTCTCTTCCCCATGGTCTTGAGTCCATTGAGTTATTCCCATTACACACTTAGGCGATTCCCGGTATTTCCTCATGTAATGGAGAACTGGCCCTCTCTCACCTTGAGCTAGGGAGGCTAAGAGTGTATGGCCATTGTAAGGGGGGCTGACCAATGAGTTCAGTCCTTCCAAGCATGTGCAGAGTCCTAGGTGGACCTGAGAATAGGTGTAGACATTCTTTGACTGGTTCTGATCTACTAACTACATGGAGAAGAGAAACTTCTTTGGCTGACCACATCATCAGAACTTGGTTCTTGGGCCATTCCAAAGTTATTAGTCATCCAGAATCTGCCTCTTCTTTTGGTTTGACTTCTTCCTGTTTAACTGTCTGAGAGAGAGAGAGAGAGAGAGAGAGAGAGAGAGAGAGAGAGAGAGAGAGAGAGAGAGAGAGAGATACAGAGACATAGGCAGACACACAGAGACAAAGTCAGAAAGGAGACAGAGACAGAAATAGACACACACACACACACACACACACAGAGAGAGAGAGAGAGAGAGAGAGAGAGAGAGAGAGAGAGAGAGAGAGAGAGAGAGAGTGAGAGAGAAGACACTGATAGAAGGGGGAAGGTCTCCGTCCCCATCTGAGGCTAAAATTGGTCCATAAATGTTCGCCTCAGCTCTTTACCTCTGAATCTGTTGTTTCATTTTTCGGTGAGGTAGATTAAAAGTAATAATCATATGAGTTTTGAAAAGTTAAGAGAGTGACCTACCAGACAGTCTAGAACCCGAATCTTCGTTGGGGTTTATAGCTGTGCAATCCGACTTTGAGGTTGGATTTTTCAGCCCAGCACCCAGTGGATGAGACAAGTGGAAGTTGTCAGATTTGAATGTGGAGTTAGTAGAACCAATGCTGTGCAGAAACTGTGCTACATTGAAGTCCATTTTCCCCACTGACAGAGGTGGTAGAGTGGACAGTGTGACTCCCAGGAGGTTGGGGAAGATGTTCATACTGTTGCCCTTGTTACATATTTAAATTTAAAATCCCTTAGTAAAGGTTAATTGGTGTTAATTGTTTAAATGGAGCTGGGCAATTAACAGTGGGGCAACACAGCAGAAAGCCCATAGAAGTGGAAAACTATGCCCCCAACCCTCTGTGGTACCTCTGAGCACTCTGGGGAGGAGGGTTAGGAGGGTGAGCTTGAGTACCCCCTACAACTGGCCTATGAATTCCTTTCTTAGAATCCTGGCCCCAGACCTTCTAGTGTTCACTTGGATTTTCTCTAAGAGATTCTCCATGCTCCTGTTGTCTCATTTTCTTCTGCTTGATCTTTCCTCAGAGCTTATTGGGAATAGTCTGTGTGGGCCCAAGATGTCCCTCTTTGTGTTTTCAGGAATTGGGGGGGGGTATCAAATAAGATGCTGAAGGTGGGATTTTTTTTTTTGATGGGTTTTTTTTTAAAGGTTGGAGGGAGTGGGTTTTGATGACAAATGAGCTGGAATAGTCTGTTCACAGGCTAATCAATTCAGATCTGGAAGGGACCTTAGAGACCCCTTCTTGTACAGAAGAAGAAACTGAGGGTCAGAGAGTGAGTGACTTGCCCAAGGTCACAAAGGCAGTTAATTGAAGAGCCAAGATTCAAAGGCAGGTCCTCTGACTCCAAAATTCCGTGCTCTCTCCACAGGCTGTCTCCCTTCTCAAATAAAAGTGGAAAACACAAAGTATGGAGTCACCTTTGCCCCTTTGTGGGAGTCACCTTGGGGGAAACTTGCTGGAAGTTATACTCATCTGCCTTGCAGGAAACCAGACACTCCAAAGGGGCGGCTTAGCCAAATAAATAACAGTTTATTAAAGGCACTTGTCTCCACAGCAGGAAGCACGTTGGGGTTGAGGAGGGGAGAGGTGAAGAGGGAGAGGGGAGGGCCTCCTTTGAAAAGAATAAGAATCTTTTAAAAGATCCCTGATTTAAAACATTTGTCTGCAGATGGGAAACAGTAAGCGGGCCAGTCTCTTTTCAAACCTAAAGCAAAAAGAAGGGAAATAAGTAACTGTGACCACGAAGAAGGCAGAAACAAGCCACAGATACAGAATGGAAAGGAGACAGGAAACCTAAAATCATACTAGCTAACACTTACATGGAGCTTTAAGATTTATAAGCACTTCATATTGTGGTTTTAGTCATTTTTCAGTCTTGTCTGAGTCTTTGTGACCCCATTGGGGGTTTTCTTGGCCAAGAAAATGGAGAGGTTCGCCATTTTCTTCTCCAGCTCATTTGACAGATGAGGAAACTGAGGCAAACAGTGATGCGGCTTGCCCAAGGGTCACACAGCTAGTAAGTGTCTGAGGCTAGATGTGAACTCATGAAGATGAGTCTTCCTGATCTCAAGTCCAATGCTCTATCTACTGTCTCATCTAGCTGCCCCCAAGTACTTTGCTTATGTCATCTTATTTGTTCTTCAGAACAACCCTGTGAGGTGGGTGTTATAATTACCCTCCCCCTTGGTGGCTTGCTGGAAAGAGCACTGGACCAGCACTTAGGAGGACCCGAGTTCAGATCTAGGCACGGCCACTTTCTAGCTGTGTGACCCTGGGCAGGCCACCTAACCCCTGCCAGGTGAAGTTTCCTTATCTGTAAATTAGAGCCCATATTTAATCAGAGTTGTTGTGAGGATAAAACAAGATAATTGTAAAATGCTTAATAAGCCTTAGAACACTATTATCAGGGACAGCTAGGTGGCGCACCTGAGTTCAAATAGAACCTCAGACACTTGACTCTTACTAGCTGTGTGACCCTGGGCAAGTCACTTAACCCTCACTGCCCTGCCAAAAAACCAAACCAAACAAAAACAAAAAAACCCACTATTATCAATGCTAGTTGCTATTATTTAAAGGGCACTGGCTTTTAGAATCAGAAGATTTGTTTCAGAATTCTAACTCTTCTACTTTATACCTGAGTGACCTTAAGCAAGCCCTTCCACCTCTAATGTGCCTCAGTTTCCTCATCTGTAGTATGATGGGGTTGGACTCAGTCTTTGAGGTTCCTTCTAGCTCTAGATATAATCCTAGAAATTACTTAATCTCTCTACACCTCAGTTTCTCCTTTGAGAAATACTGGATGGTAGAGCATGGACAAACTGACCTCTTAGGTCCCCTCTGACTCTAAACCCTAGTTCAAATCCCAGATTCGCCACTTATCAATTGACTATGTTGTTCAGTCATTTTCAGTCATGCCCGACTCTTCATGACCCCTTTGGGGTTTTCTTGGTGAAGATACTGGAGTGGTTTGCCATTTCCTTCTCCAGCTCATTTGACAGATGAGGAAACTGAGGCAAACAGGGTTAAGTGACTTGCTCAGGGTCACACAGCCTATAAGTGTCTGAGGCCAAATTTGAACTCAGGAAGATGAATCATCCTGATTTCAGACCTGGTACTCTATCCACTGTGCCTCCTTGCTTCTATAAATTGCCTTGAGAAACTTATTTTCCATATATGCACCCCAGATTCCTCCTCTGTAAAATGAGAGGGTTTAACGAGCTGATTTCCAAAGTATCTCTCATCTTATATAAATCCTATGATTACCCCTTGTAGGGAATGAGTGAGGATTGGGTATCAGTGACCAGAGACATAAGCTCTTTATGGCACACTTATTCAGGCATTGCTCACTCACATGGCTTAATTCTCTAGAAGTCCTAGACAAGAAAAAGCATTCACTCAGGGATGGACGAGGAATGGGCAGGCGCAAAGCTCAGAGGTCTTGCAAGCATCTAGCTACGAATTTTCATACCTGCAGGAAAAGACAGATGGGCATCCTCTCACACTTCTAGAATGTTTTGAAGTTTGCAAAATGCTTCCCCCCAAACCATGCCCCTCTTCAATGGAATCCTTGCTTGTAGCAAAGAAGTAGTTACAAAGGAGAAATAGATACTCCAAAATATTGACCATATATGACAGCCTCATTCTGAACTGGTATTGTCCCACATCCATTAACAGGAGGAAATGATGTTTCCTTATTTAGAGTCAATTAATGCATTGATGTAATTTCTGATAAATTTGGAGTTTTGTTCTTTATGTAAAATCACTCTAGACCCAGGTGAGCACAAAGCACCTCTCCCTTCCTCTAACTTCTGGGTTTACACAGATTATATTGGTCATTGCTGGTCATCATGACTGCTGTCTTGCCACTGGACTTTGATGACTCTCTGGAAGAGAGTGAGGCTGACAACTTTGTGCAACTCTGCCTCACTTCAATCCAATTCACACACAAGTCAAGACATCACCCTGTGATGTCATTGGTCCTCTTTGAAATCGAAGGACAAATAAAGCACCAGCCCTGGATTCAGGAGAATCTGAGTTCAAATCTGGCCCCAGACACTTGACACTCACTAGCTGCGTGACCCTGGGCAAGTCACTTGACCCTCATTGCCCCACAAAAAAAAGAAAGAAAAAAAAGAAATAGAAGGACGAATAAAATTCAATCTGGGGAAATCCTGCTCTTTACAGAGTGGATCAGTCTCTTTTCCAGCCCTCTGGTTTATTATACTTCCACCCGGGAGCCCCAAAGAAAATCGCTTAAAGTTTAGTTTTGGTTCATTTCTGGAGTTTCCCCAAAAGAGATGAACAAAGTCCATTCTAGAAAAGCACTGAATGCACCATGTGAATCAAGTATAGGACAGCTATTTTTTTTCTCCACATAAGAAAATGCAAACATCGACCCACACTTAGCATATGCAGCAGCAGTTGCTGATCTTACTTAAAATTTGAACTGTATACTCCCTCAGTCTCTCCTGCCCCTGGAGTCCTTCTCTCCTGATTGGAGAGGGTGACATTGCTGAACATCTTCCAGATACTCCATTTAAGGAGAGGAGTGATCTCATTATTTTCCACCCAGCTAAAGGACTTCATCAGCCTCCTTACCCACCCGATTTTGCCCTTTTTGTTTGTGTTGTTCCCCCACCTCCATCCCCCATCCCCATTAGATTGTGGGCTCCTTGAGAGCAGGGACTGTCTTTTATCTTTATCCCCATCACTTAACACAGTGCCTAGCACATAGTAGCACTCAATAAATGTTTATTGACTGACTGTAAATCTTAGGTGATGGTTGATACTTAAAACATCAAAACATCAAACATTTTATGAGACTGCTAAGAAAGCATTCATCTCCTCCTCAGCTCTGATCTCTACCTGAGCAGCTGATTCAAGGTCTATATCTTCTGTCAAAACAGGGAATAGCTTGAACTCATCCTTCAGCTGTTGGTCATTTTTTCCAAGAATCTGTTTCAGAGGTAACCTTCTGCTGGCAAACCAGTGGCTGGTTCCAGGACCATCAAACCTACAAGGTTTCCTTCAAAGATAGATATACTCATCTCAAAGTACTGTCCATTCACCTACTCTCTAGGCATGATCCTTTAAAGGGAAAGACAGTCCTGGAGTTAGGAAAAATCATCTTCCTGAGTTCAAATCTGGCTTCAGACACTCGCTAGCTGTGTGACCCTACACAAGTCACTTAGCCTTGTTTGCCTCAGTTTCCTCATCTGTAAAATGAGCTGGAGCAGGAAATAGCAAACCACTACAGTATCTCCGCCAAGAAAACCCCAAATGGAATCACAAAAGTTGGGCACAACTGAAAATGACTCAACAGCAACAAAATTGGGATATATGGGTTATCCTCTATAGGCTATGGAAAATACTCTTTGGTGCTGCTCCACTCATTAATAGAGAGGTGGATAGAGATGGTTGGCACTCATCCTGTTCTTATATTATTTTGAGAGGTCCCATCAACTAGGACTTATTAAGCATATGTCGCACACTGTGCTAGGCACTAGGAATGTGGATATGAAGAATGAAGTAAGGGGCAGCTAGGTGGCGCAGTGGATAGAGCACCGGCCCTGGAGTCAGGAAGGAGTACCTGAGTTCAAATCCGGCCTCTGACACTTAACACTTACTAGCTGTGTGACCCTGGGCAAGTCACTTAACCCCAATTGCCTCACTAAAAAAAAAAAAAAAAAAAAGAATGAAGTAATCCTTGCTCTCCAGATTTCTCTAGGTATGGCTTAGCAAACTCTTCTCTTTCAGATATTTATTATACTGGAGTAAGTCTTGATTATTTTGGGGGGAAATGTACTCTATGACAGCTTGAAAAATATGGGAAATGACATCAAACTGTGTTCAGCTCAATTATTGAAAGTATTCTGGAGCCGTTCCCTCCCCCCCTCCCCCCCCACTGCTCTACTGCTCTGCTGCTCTGCTCATCCCAATATAGTGGTCAGAGCAACAGATATTTATCTGGAAACTGGAGCCATAACTAGGGAGGGGTGAACAGTGCTTTGCTCCTGGGCACCAACATCGACTGGGGGCAAGTCATTTAACCCTTTCTGCCTCAGTTTCCTCATCTGTCAAATGAGCTGGAGAAGGAATTGTCAAACCACTCTGGTATCTTTACCAAGAAAACCCCAAATGGGGTCATGAAAAGTCAGACATGACTGAAAATGATTGAACAACAAATATTTCTAAAGCCACTTGCCTTTTTGTATTTCCTGAACAGCCTAAATAGAATGGACTTTTTTCCCCCTTTATAGCAGCATCATCTTCACTACAAGCTTCTGGAAGGCAGAAATTATGACGCATATTTCTCTGAGAAGCAGAATGATTTACAAGATAGAGTACTGGACATGGGTCAAGAAGCCCTGAGCTTAAATTCTGCCTCAGGAATTTACTAATACCATGACTATAGACCTCTCTGGGTCTCAGTTTTCTCATCTATAAAATGGGGATCAATGGTTATGGTACTAATATCACAGGGTTATCATGAGGTGCAAATGAGATAAGGTATGAGAAGTACAAATTAACGTTTTCTATTGTGGGTTTTATTCCCACCAGTAGAGATAGTGTAGAGAGTCTTAGACATAGTCTAGTAAATGGCCATGTGAATGAATTTCTGTGGCTTTCTGATGTGACATCTCTTCTGGAGGCATGTGGGAGAAAAGGTCAAGGGTCAACTATTCTACTCTTTTCAATTGCCCAACTTTAATTTTTGGATTCTTCTAAGTTATATAAGTGGACTAGGGAATGCACTTAACTTTGATGCCCTTGGGCAGCTCCCTAGGGAGGAAGAGTGTTTGAAGCAGAAAAACCTATGGGTGTACAGACAGTACTGGATTCAAATCATGCCTGGACTATCATACCAGCTTAGTGACTGGGTAAACCACTTCCTCTTTCTAGGGTTTAATAAAGTAAGGGAGTTAAAAGAGAAGATCTTATAACCTCTCCCAGCTCTGACATTCTCTCTTCTAAGATCCCTCCCACCCCTGACATTCTTTTTTTTCTTGCTTTTTTTTTTTTGGCGAGGCAATTAGGGTTAAGTGACTTGCCCAGGGTCACACAGCTAATAAGTGGTAAGTGTCTGAGGCTGGATTTGAACTCAGGTCCTCCTGAATCCAGGGCCAGTGCTCTATCCACTGTGCCACCTGCTGCCCCTCACCTCTGACATTCTATGTTCAAAGATCCCTCCTACCTCACAATGATATGTTCTAAGACCCCTCTCTCTCTGCTGACATTTTATGTTCTAAGATCCCTCCCACCTCTGACAATTTATGTTCTAAGGTCTATTTATTTTGGTTCCATCTTTTGCCACCAATTTGCTATCAACCTTGTGCAAATCACTTTGAGCTCATTATCACGGGGTAATTTTATTTTCTTCCCCTGGGAACAGGCAAATGCTGGAATGGGGTCACATTGGCTGAGGAGAAAGCCAGTTGTTAAATTTCCAGGGTGAGCATTTACACCTGTGAAATTGGCAAACACTAAAAGTCAGGGCTTGAGTTATTGTCTTGTTGATTTCTAGACTTAAGAAAGTAATGGGAAAATGTTAATAATTCAAGTTAGGTTTAAAAGTGTGTCACGCATGCCTTTTTTGTCTGTTTATTTCCCAGAGAGCTAATTGTTAAACATGTACCAGCACCTTTACCTGCCTGAAAATCTGCATAAAAGGTATCCAAAGAGCATTGACCTGGAGCTGAGCCAGCAATCCCCATTAGAGTATGTAGGAGCCACATTTCCAAACTTTTTTTCCTATTGGCTACAGAGTCACCTACATGAAGAAAGGCCCTTGCTAGGAAGATTTTAGTAGGATGTGTGTGGTCATTGGCCTGATGAATTGTAATTGACCTGAGGACTTGATTAATTATCCACTTTTCCCAATCTGGGAATGACTTCCTCCCTAAAGGAGGCAACAAATTGTTTATTTCCCTTCTTACCTTTCAGCCAACATGTTAGTCTACAGAAATGGATTATCTTTAGAAGGAGATACTCAGATGGGACTTACTCCATAATGAGATAGTATTACCTGTTCTAGTCTTTATGCAATGGGGAGAGGGGAGAGGGAGACAGAGACAGAGATGGACAGACAGATATGGATAGAAAAAAGAGACAGTAGGGGGCAGCTAGGTGGCACAGTGGATAAAGCACCGGCCTTAGATTCAGGAGGGCCTGAGTTCAAATCCAGCCTCAGACATTTAACACTTACTAGCTATGTGACCCTAGGCAAGTCACTTAACCCTCATTGCCCTGCCAAAAAAAAAAAAAAGAAAAAAAGAAAAAGAAAATAAAGAAAAAAGAGACAGTTATGGAGAGACACAGAGACAAAGAGAAAGAGACAGAGAAACAGGGACAGATATGAAGAGCAAGATGGAGACATAGAAACAGAGATAGAAACTGAAAGAGAAAGGAGGGAAGAAAGAATACAGACACAGACCACCTAAAACCTTCTTACCCCAAAGTTCCATCTCCTTGAATTCCGAGAATTCAAGACTCCAAATGTTCTTTTTAATTTTTTTAAAAGCCCAAACTGTTGCTAAGAGAGAGCCAAATTGGCTTGATTCTTCCCTTCTGTTCTCTTTTCCTATTTACTGGAGGAAGAGGTGGTGAAGAGTGAAGAGAGCAGTAAGAGGCTCTGCAGGGAGGTGGGTCTGCTGAAGCAGCAAAGCACTGTCGGGGAGAGACAGGAGGCAGGATATGGTGGGCAGTTCAGGTCATCCACCACTGCCTCGACCAACATGTCTCCCCACACCCTGATGGAGACAGCCTGGGACCTGGAACCCAAGATTCTTGGGAAGAGCAATGCTTCCAGACCAGTGCCCACAGTCTGATCATGCTGGGAAGTCACCCCTGGGGAGGATGCATCCTGGCACCTGCTCCTGCAGGTGTTATAGTCACAGAGACTAAAGACTCGAAAGATAGTTCTTGTTACCAAAGTCTTTGCCTTTGCCAAATGGCTCAAAATCAGAAATGGATATGATTTTATCAGTGGAAATGACATTAATGAAGCAGCATTACCATATCCTTTGCCACTGCACCCTAAGGACTGTGGGACCTTTCCATCTGATGTACAAAAAGGGTGCTGATCTTGGAAGGACCAGAGTTCAAATTGTATGTTGTGACTTTGGGCAAGTCACAACCCCTCAACCTCAGTTTCCTCTTCTATAAAATAGGTATCATGATTTTCTTTTCTCACAAAGTTGGTGCTGTGAGGAAAGGAATTTGCAGACCTTCAAGTGATATCAAAATAACAATAATAATAAGATATCAAAATCTTAGCCCCTGTACTACTGGAGTTGGAAGGGGCCTTGGAAACCATAAAGTTCCAGAGTGCTTTAAAGCTTGCAAAACACTTGACAAATGGGGCAGCTAGGTGGCTCAGTGGATAGAGCAATGACCCTGGAGTCAGGAGGACCTGAGTTCAAATCGGGCCTCAGACACTTAACACTTACTAGCTGTGTGACCCTAGGCAAGTCACTTAACCCCAATTGCCTCACAAAACAAACAAACAAAATCACTTGACAAATATCTCATTTGTCTTCACAACAACCCTGGAAAGTAGGTGCTACCAGGATTGTCAGGTTTTTTTTGTTTGTTTGTTTTTGTGGGCCAGTGAGGGTTAAGTGACTTGCCCAGTCAAGTGTCTGAGGCCGGATTTGAACTCAGGTTCTCCTGACTGCAGGGCTGGTACTCTATCCACTGCACCACCTAGCTGCCTCTGTGGATTGTCCATTTTACAGAAGAGGAAACTGAGGCAGATAGAAGTTAAGCGACTTGCTCAGGTTCACACAATTAGAAAATATCTGAGGTCACATTTGAACTCATCTTCCTAACTCAGGACCAGTGATTCTAGTCTTTGTACCACCCAGCTGTCTGTAGATATTCTTTTAAGAACCAGAGTTGGAATTTTAACCCACAACTTTTGACTCTTGAGGCAGTGTGTTTCAACGGTTTCAGAGGCAGGGACTGAATATACACATGGCATGATCAGAAGAATAGAATGTAATCCCCATGAGGGCAGGGACAGTTTCAATTTTGTCTTTATATCTTTAATGTCCAGCACTGGGTGGCACAGTAGATAGAGTGCAGGGCCCAAAGTTAGAAGACCTGAATTCAAATCCAGCCTCAGATACTTACTAGCTGTGTGACCCTGGGCAAGTCACTTAAACTCTATTTGTCTCAGTTTCCTCATATGTCAAATGAGCTGGAGAAGGAAATGGCAAACCTCTCCAGCATCTTTGACAAGAGACCCAAATGGGGTCCTGAGGAGTCAGACGTGACTGAAATGACTGAACAACAAGATAGATGCTTATTAAACAGGCTCTTTCCCCTGTCAGACCTTTTTCTACTCTCTGTAGTTGTATGGGTTGAGCTGTGTGCTGTCTCCCCTCTTAGAATTGAAGCCTCTTAAAGGCAGGGATCATGCTTTGCCTTAGCACATCCTTGTCACGCAGAAAAGGCTTAATCAATGCGTATTGACTGAATGATGTAAGAGGCATTGGCGGGACAAAGGGAAGCTTTGGAGTCACAGAATCAGAGAGGAGGAGTGGAAAAGAACCATAGCCTATCTAGCCCAGGCCCTTGATTATACAGGTGAGGAAACAGACTAAAAGAGTTTTTGTGATTGGCCCAATTTTAAGTGGTAGGGTTGGAATGGGAAGCCAGCTTCTATGATTCTCTATATGCACCCACGGCTTTCTCTATTACCCATCACAGCCTCTCTCTCAGTCTCTGCCTCTTTCTCTTTTTCGGGACATCTCTTTTTTTGTTTTTGTTTTTGTTTTTGTGAGGCAATTGGAGTTAAGTGACTTGCCCAGGGTCACACAGCTAGTAAGTGTTAAGTGTCTGAGGTCGGATTTGAACTCAGGTACTCCTGAATCCAGAGCTGGTGCTCTATCCACTGCCCCATCTAGCTGCCCCTCCATCTCTTTTTGTGTCTCTGATCCTCACACTTTTCCTTTCTGTTTCTATTTTATACATTTGCTTCTAGGACAAATTCAATTTTCCTCTAGGCCTTTCTGATCCTTAGAAAGGGAAGAGACGGGAGGGGAACCCCCGATAGGCAGGCAGAGAGGGAGGTAGGGAAGGAGAGAAGGAGGGAGGCAGAGAGGGAGGGGGCAAATAGCCACTCAAGAATACATCACATGCAGGAGACAGATGAGATTATAAAAAGGTGGGGAGAGGCTGTTCAAAGAGTTTGCTTAATAGACTCACCTTTGACTTGGGAGCCCAGGACTCTTTTGATTATGTTTCTGGGCAGGCCCTGGGCAGGTCTTCCTCCAGCTCCCCCCATAACCCCTCTTCTCCTTCTCCTTCCTAAGGTCTCCCCCTGCCCCCATGTCCTGAGGCAGCGCTGCGGTGGGCCAGGCCCCATTTTATTGGTGGTGATATATTGTGGCTAATTCCCTTAATCTGGACCTTGCTGCTTGCCCATAAAAGCCAGACCTACCTCAGATATTGCCTTTCCTGGATCAAAGTGGACAGTGGGCGGGGCGTGTGTGTGTGTGTGTGTGTGTGTGTGTGTGTGTGTGTGTGTGTGTACATGCACAGTACGGGGGAGCAGAGGCCAGCTTGTTAAGGTGACCAAAAAAGCACACGTGCTCACCCCACCTCTCCCACCCCTCCAATCCAGGGCCTCTCTTATTGGCTACTGTGGCTGCCACCCAGAGGGTGATTCAGATCAAGGGGGAGAACAGATCAGATGAAACTTTTCTGCCTCCCCCCTCCAAGCAGGAGCCAGGATTTACTGTGAGGTGTTCCTCTGAGGACCAATGAATACATTGCCCTCCCTTTCTATCCACCCATTCCCCCCCAACCCCAGCTTTTCAGTGGGTGCTCAGGACTCTTCCTGAAAGGAAAATAATGTCACAGATAAAAAGCTACATGGACTGGAGGTGCCACCGAGGCCAGGGCAGGCAGAGGGTCTTTAACCTGAGGATCTGGGGGTTCTGCCTGTGTGGGAGGAAAGCTGGGAGGGGCCTTAGAACAGGGGATGTCAGAGCTGGGAGGGGCCTTAGAACAGAGGATGTCAGAGCTGGTCTTAGAACTTAGACTACACAGCTATTTAGGCAAACTCCCCCTAGGTGGTCCAAGAAGACAGAAACATCCTTTGCTATTCATCCAATCAGCTCAGCCTCTTTTAGCCTGTGATGAAATAATGGGATTTAGCAGATACTCAAAGACCCACCTGGAGATTAATCTAGACTGATTGAATCAAGTGAGAGTGATTGACTGCTGATTAAGCCTACTTCAAGTTAACTGGATTGTAATCACACCAGGCTAGCCCTTAAGAAGGTATTGTTCTCAGAAACTAGACTGTGAACTCAACTTGAGAACACCTTCAAAGCCAATGGATTTGATGGACAGCAACCAATCACCTTGAAGCAGTGTGTAAGGACCGCCTCTGTTCCAGACCTATAAAAAGCTTCCACAATCAGCTTGCTGGGGAGTTCCTGATTAAAGCAGGCTTGTGGAGGAGGACTTGAGGAAGAACCCAATGAGGCTGGAACTCTAGGCTAGGTAGGACTTCTTTTTCTTAACTTTTTGAACTCCTTGTAAATATCTGTATGCTTTAATAAATGTTTAATGCCCAAAGACTGGTACTGAAGCTTTCTAATTTAAGGCGACCACAATTTAGGTTTTAAACATCACGAGCCATTATTTAGTATGTGATAGGAGTGCCACGACCCCACATTGCCCCTTTTCACACAAAAATAAAAAATAAAAGCTAATGGGAGGCTAAGTGGTGGTCAGTGGCCACAGACCTGTGAACCCATCCTTATAAACCACATCTCATCCATAACTTGTAGCCTGAGAGGATTTCTGGAGGCTCAGGGACATTCGCCTGACTTACCCACGCTGGACACAATGACCACAATGGGTCCTTGCCTCCTCTGGAGTTTCCTCATCTGTAAAAGGGGAGGGTTGAATGAGATGACCTCCAAGGCCCCTCCCATCCTTAAATCTATGAGTGTCTTCTTGAATGACCCAAGACAAAATCACTTTTTCAGCTTTACAAAGCTTCATGTGTTTAAATCCAGCCTCAGACACTTACTACTAGCTGCGTGACCCCGGGCAAGTCACTTAACTCTGTTTGCATCAGTTTCCTCATTTATAAAATGAACCAGAGAAGGAAATGACAAACCACTCGGGAATCTTTGTTAAGGAATTCGCCCCCCCCCCAAAAGAAAACCCCAAATGGGGTCATGAAGAGTTAAACATGACAGAAATGACTAAACAACAATAAACTAGAGGCAGTTAAGTGACTTGCCCAAGTTCACATAAATGGTAAACATTTCTGAAATAGGATTTGAACTCAGGTCTTCCTGCCTTTAAATGTAGCCCTTCATCCATGTTGTGACTTAAAGTGAACGAAAGTGGTGAGTGCAACAAAGATGTTCAAAATATTGACCCTAATCTGAGGAGAGGGGCTTGACTCTGCTGAGTGGTCCTTACTTTCTCATTCCATCTCTGAACCAACCATGAGGAAGACAGAATATTGAAGTCAGGCATGCCCACGGCTTGGAATTTCTCATTCTTTGCCTAAGACAAGAAGGCCTAATTATTTTATGATTCACCTACTAGACCAGAGCTGTTGGTAGTGCTATGTCTTCCCCCAGATGGCCATGGGTGCTAGACAAAGAAGGATCTTGGGGGAAGGAATGCACCACATCTGTTGGCTTCCATGAAACCTGATCTTGACACTGACCTTGGACAAAGCAGCCTGTACTCTTGCTTCCTTTGGGAAACGGGTCTAATTCTGATGGTATTTCAGGAGCACCCCTGGCCAGGTTAGTCAAGCAGTTATACTCTATAGCTCCTAAATATAAGGCTGTTGGTGGCTCTTATTTTAATCTCTGTCATTGGGATGGTGAGAGAATCCATTTCCATGAAACCTAGAATGAGCAATAGAGAGAGACCAAGGGATGTACTGAAAAGAGGGTTAGCTGTGGAATCTAAGGAGCTGAATTCAGTTCCCATTTCCGACACTCTCTGTTTGACCTTGGTGAGGTCATTTCCCCTCTCTGCCTCAGTTTCTCTCTCTCTAGAGGGCTCCCTTTTAGCTCTAGAGCTAGGATCTCATGATCTTCTTGTGAGCCCACAATCAAATTAGTTTCCTAACCAGTCCTGGGCCAATGAACGTTGGTGGTGATCTATGAAGGAAACCGTGTGAGAAACTCTGTCTTCTCATCTGCAAAATGAGGATAATAGTATCTGCAGTCGCTAACTCATAGGGCTCTTGTTGTTTATTGTTGTGCAGTTGTGTCTGACTCTTTGTGACCCCGTTTGGGGTTTTCTTGGCAGAGATCCTGGAGTAGTTTGCCATTTCTTTCTCATTTTACAGAAGAGGAAATGGAGGTAAGCAGGATGAAGTGACCTACTCAGGGTCACACAGCTAGTAAGTGTCTGAGGTAAGATTTGAACGCAGGCAGATGAGTCTTCCTGATTCCAAGCCCAATGCTCTATGTACCATGGCGCCCCCTAGTGGCCACAGGGCTCTTAGGAACCTCAAACACAAGTGTTTCAGAAATTCTTTGTAAACCTCATAGCATTCTACCAATGTTAGTCATCATCATTACCACCACTACCACCATCATTATTATCCTTTATTAGCCAAAAAAAAAAAAAAAAGATTAAATGGAGTATCTCAATGTAGTGGATGCCAGGCTTGAGTGAGAGCCAGGAAGACTGGGACTCAAATCTGGTTTCCATGGCTTACTAGCTGTGTGACCACGGACAAAGTGCTTACCCTCTCTGGGCCTCAGTCTCCTCATTTGTAAAATGAGGGGGTTGGCCTAGAGTACATCTAATGTCTACAAAGCTTCCCTCCCCAATAACCTCACTACCTTTTCCTCTTTTCATACTCTCAAGGGCTCCCCATGCCCTTTCTGTTTGAACTTGGGGAAAGACGGCGTCATCAGAGTGATGGATGGTCAAGGCAGAAAACGGGATCTGACAGGCATCCAACCCAAGGGACAGGAGGCTGAGTTTGCTAGGTCAAAAAGGGCTTTGAAATTGGATCCGTTCATATCATAATTCACCCATCTGAAAGGAATCAAAGGGTGAGTGGACAGAGCAATGGCCAAGAATGAACCTGCCTGGAAGCCATGCCTTGGGACAAGGAAGGAGGGACCTGTGGGGATATTTCCTGTAACATCCTTCTCCCCTGGGTCAGATGGGAGGGTAGTGGGGGAGGGAGCTGATGTCACCAGGCCGGAATGTCAGTAACACAACACCTCGGACGCTCAGCATTCAGGCTGCCCACTTTATTGGTCTGGCTCTTCTCTCTGGTTTATATCAGAGAGTGTTTTCCAAAGTTGCGCAGTAAGGGGAGTGGGGGGTGGCGGGAAGGAATAGGAGTTTTATAGCCTGTGAAACTCAACTTTCCCAGGCTGGCTGTCCCCTGACCTCACACTGCCTCTTGCTAACAGGGTTGGCCCCGGGTGGACTCTGGCTTGTGATGAGGCAAAGGAAGAGTGGGGTTTGGATAACCCTGCACCCCTAGCCTATCTCTCGTCCTCCCCAAATGGCACACCCATTTCTACCCAGCTGCCCATGTCACAGGCTGTGTGCATAAGACATTACATAAATGAAAGCTTCTGGCTTAGATCATTTTTTCTGGTAAAGTGAGAGTTCATCAGGGGAAAGCAGTGTGACCTGGCGGTGGATAGGATGCTGTACTTTAATTCCAGTTCAGAAACTTAGTAACTGTTTAACCACGGAGCTAGAACATTGTAATCCAGTGGAAAGAGAGCTGGAGTTAGAGTCTGAGGATCCAGGTTTGACTCCTGCCTTGCCTAGTTTTTACCTACCTGTATTACCTTGAACAAGTCATTTAACATCCATGAGCCTCAGTTTTCTCATCTATAAAATATGGGGCCTGGAATAGATGAGCTCTGAGCTTCCTTCCCACTCTAAACCTGTGATCCTATAGGCCACTTCAACTTTCTGAACCCAAGTTTCTTCATCTTTAAAATGGGGATAATAATACCCCACCCCCGTAAAGCTTAAATAAAATGATTTTAAAGTACCTTATATACTTTAGACACTATGAAATGTTAGTTATTGCTTGTAATTATTTATAATAGGAATAATAATTAGTATTTAAAGAATGGTTTAAGGTGTGCATAGTATTTCACATGTATTATCTCATTTGATCCTCACAACAAAGCTGGTAGGCAGGTGTTATTATTATCCCCTTTTTACATATAAGGAAACTGAGGCTTGAAAAACAAAGTGACTTACCCAGGGTCGCATAGCTAGTGAGTGTCTATGGTAGGATTTGAACTCAGGTTTTCCTCACTCCAGGTACAACACTCTATCTACTGTGCCATCTAGCTGTGTGTGTGTGTGTGTGTGTGTGTGTGTAAATTCTAGCTCTTGGGGAAAACTTTTCCAAAATATCTGAATCCTCCTTCCTGTTATTTTTATGCTATCATAGTTAATAATATGTACCTGATTATTATACTAAATAATGCCTAATAATGAAGTTTACATACATAGCACTTTATAGTTTGCAAAGCATTGTACAGGTGTTCTCATTTGGGTCTCAAAGCAACTTGTGATAGGGACTATGGGTATTAATATCTTTGTTTTATAGGTGAGGAAACTAAGCCTCAGAGAGGGTAAACAATTTTCCCAGGGTCACATAGCTAATGGAATTTTTTTTCCTGTGCAATGAAGGTTAAGTAACTTTCCCAGGGTCACACAGCTAGTACATGTCAAGTGTTTGAGCCTGGGTTTGAACTTAGGTCCTCCTGAATCCCAGGCCAGTGCTCTATCCACTGTACCACCTAGCTGCCCCTGCTAATAGACTTTTTTTTGGGGGGGGGGACAGGACAACAAGGGTTAAGTGACTTGCCCAGGGTCACACAGTTAGTAAGTGTCAAGTGTCTGAGACCGGATTTGAACACAGGTCTTCCTGAATCCAGGACTGGTGCTTTATCCACTGCGCCACCTAGCTGCACCCACTGTGCCACCTAGTTGTCCCACTAATAGACTTTTTTTTTTTTTTTTTTGCAGGGCAATGAGGGTTAAGTGACTTGCCCAGGGTCACACAGCTAGTAAGTGTTAAGTGTCTGAGGCCGGATTTGAACTCAGGTACTCCTGAATCCAGGGCCGGTGCTCTATCCACTGCGCCATCTAGCTGCCCCACTAATAGACCTTTGAAGGAGGATTGAAATCCCAGTCTTCCTGGCTCTAAGTAATGTACTCTGCCTACTGTGCCAGGATGCCTCCTTTAATCTTTCTTAGTTACCAAGTCTGATAATAGCAATAGCAATAATAATAGCCACAACAATAATAAAAATAATAAACAGCAACAATAGAAATTTGTCCCGCACTTCAAAGTTGGCAGCGTAAGTACATTATCTTCATTGAGGCTCCCAAAGGCCCTGCAAGCAAATGAATACAGATGGTATCATTCCATTGAGTCCAAACACCTCCTTTCATAAATGAGGAAGTTGAGGCCCAGAGACATTAAATGACTGACCCAAGGTCAAACAGTGTCCAGAAATGGGATTTGAACCTGGTTCCTATGACTCCTGCTAGGGGGGCACCATAGTGCATGGAACGCCAGACCTGGAGTCAGAAAGACTCATCTTCCTGAGTTCAAATCTGGTCTCACATACTTCCCAGCTGTGTGACCCTGTGCAAGTCCTTTGGCTCTGTTTGTCTCAGTTTCCTCATGTGTAAAATGAACTGGAGAAGGACATGTCAAACCACTCCAGGATCTTTGCTAAGAAAACCCCAAATGGGGTCATGAAGAGTCAGACACGACTGAACAATGACTGAACGATAAACGGGAAGTACCACCATCCATTCCAGTTAACTGAGGTTTTACTCAGTGGCATATTCCTCTTGGGTAGCAAGGGCACTTTCTATCCCTGGCACTCCCCACTACTTTTGTATACCAGAAAGTTGCTGTGCTCCACCCCCCTCCCTCACACACAGGGATATTGGAGGGGGATCGCCAATGAACTAGACCTAGGGAGGTCCTGCTTTCTCAAGGCTAAGTGTAGTCATCAGCCTTAAGCTTCCTGGCAGAATTGACAGTTTCCTGCAAGCTTTAATGTACTTGTACCTGTGTAATTTAAGATTCTAAATGTGGATTCTAATCTGTTCCCCCAGTTTTGGGGGGAAACTGACTAAAATCACTGATAAAACGAGTTTAGGTTTTTAAGGGTTTATTGGAAAATAGAAAGAAAAAGATTGAGAAACAGAATTCCAACAGTCTGGCATTCCTATCTTTCCTCAAATTTCCTGTGAAGTCCTCTGCCGCCACCACCACCAAGTCAGGAACCCAAAAAAAAAGTGCAAGAGCTCTCTGTGCAGGCTCCCTCTCCTCCTTCCTGTCTCCTCCCAGAAAATAGGAGGCTCCTCAAGTTGATTGGCTGGTAGCCTTGATAGACAGCACCCATGAGCAAACGTCATTTCCTGATGCCAAGGAAAAGCCACAATGCCTGAGGCATTTTCCTCATGGTGGAGCTTTCCCACAGCAAGTCTCCAGTAGGTGGCATCATTCCAATCATTACATACCTTCGAGGGGGATCTAAGGTACCCTCCAGTACCTCAAAGGCACAAGTACATCAGTTTCCCTTACAGCCCCTAGTGAAGTCAGCCTTAAGCACAAACATCTGACTTCCCAGAAGTACAATTACAAATATTATTTTATTTTACCCTCACAACAACATCATCATTATTATCCCCATTTCAAGGCAGACAAAGGTTAAATGATATGCCCAGGGTCACACAGCTATTAAGTGTATGAGGCTGAATTTGAATTCAGATCTTCTTGTTCCCAGTTTCAGATCTCTGTTCACTGGGACACCTAGCTGCCTTAAAGGATTTACTAAAAATCCAACTCCCTCATTTTACAAATGAGGAAACTGAGGCTCAGAAAGGTTAAGTCACTTACCCAAGGTCACACAGGGAGGGGAGCAGAGCTGGGATTTGAACCCAGTTCCTTTGACTCTAAATTTCATGCCCTCTCCTCCACACCACACTGTTCGTCCAGCTGCTTAGCCTGTGACCTGTCTCTTTTCTGTCTTTCCTCGAATGTTACCCCTACCTTCACCATCTTCTTTTAATCACCCCACTCCCAATCTATGATCACTTCTCTGCTTCTCCACCACAGGAGGCAGGCAACAAGCATTATCTAACCATTTATGAGGTGTTAGGGATACAAATACAAGCAAAAAAAGAGAGTCCCTGTCCCCCAGGAGCTTACAATTCAATGGTGGTACCTTATTTCACAGAACACTGGCCCTGGAGTTAGGAAGACCTGAGTTCAAATCTGGCCTGAGACACTTACTAGCTCTATGACCTCGGGCAAGTCACTTCACCTCCCTTTACCTCAGTTTCCTCATCTATAAAATGAGGATAATAATAGTACCTAACTCCCAGGGTCATTGCGGACCCATTGAGATAATAATTGTAAAGCACTTCGCACAGTTTTGGTGCCACAGACTGGCACATAGTAAGTACTATATAAATATTAGCTGTTTTTGTTGTTGTCAATGGGGAAAGACAATATGGAGGGTGGGGAATGGAGTCAAGGCCCAGCAAATCAGAAGCAGAGCCAGGATGGGGATGAAAGATGACTGGCCTAGCTGGGCCTCTCCCCAAAATGGAAACCCCAGGAGGAATTCACCAGTAGAAGGAGGCTGGCATGATGAGGAGATGTTACAGCATCAGAAGGCTACAGGTCTGAAGGAAGTCCCAGGATGACATGGCCGCTGGGGCACAGAGGCCGTATGCTCCCAGTTCTCTCTCCTATAGATTTCCTTCATTCCTTAGAGGGTCCTTACTAACCTTATAGGTGCATCTTTTTCTTTCTGAATGATGCCTGTGTCCCTCTTGACATTGTCCCCTTGCATTACCTGTCTCTTCCTTCCCTCTCTCTCATGTACCTTTCCTTTCCCTTCCCAACCCCCGCTAACCTAAAGCATAGACTTTCCTGGCTAGCTAGGACTTCCAAGGTCATCCAGTATAACCAGTATCAGAACAAGAATTAACCCTACACCATTCTCAACGTGTAGCCATCCAGCCTTGACTTGAAGACCGCCAGAGCCAGGGAAGCACTGCATCCCAAGGCGGTTGGTTTCACTTTGGGACAACTTTCCTAACTCAAGCTGAAATTGGCCTCTTCACCTTCCATCCATTGCTCCTGTTTCTGCCCCTTAGTCAAGCAGAGTTAGGTCAGATCCTTTTCCATGTGACAGCCCTTCGCCTACTGAAGAAAGCAATCATAATGCCCCAAAGTCTTCTCTTCTCCTGGCTAAGCATTCTCAGTTCCTTCAGCCAATTCAAATATGGAAGGAGCTTTAGGCCTTTCTCCATCTTCATGGTGCTCCTCCATAGGTTCTCCAGAGGAGATATCTTAAGAAAGATAGGGGCAGCTAGGTGGCACAGTGGATAGAGCACTGGCTCTGAATTCAGGAGGACCTGAGTTCAAATCCGGCCTCAGACCCTTGACACTTACTAGCTGTGTGACCCTGGGCAAGTCACTTGACCCCAATTGCCTCACCATAAAAAAAGACAGACACCTTTCTTTCTTTTTTAAAAATAAAATTATTTTATTATTTTCCAGTTACATGTAAGGATAGTTTTCAACATTTGTTTTCATAAAATTTTTAGTTCCAAATTTTTCTCCCACCCTACTTTCTCTCCCTCCTCCCCAAGACAAAAAGAAGTCTGATATAGTTTGTGTATGTGCGATCACATTAAACATATTTCTGCATTAGTCATATTGTGAAAGAAGAATCAGAGCACACAGGAAAAATCTCAAAAAAGAAAGAAAGAAAAAACCAGCCCCAAAATAGAAACAGTATGGTTCAATCTGCATTCATAATCCACAGTTCTTTTTTCTGGATGTTGAGGACATTTTCTATCATGAGTTCTTTGAAATTGTTTTGGATCATTGCACTGCTGAGAAGAGCCAAGTCTATCATCACTGTTCATCGCACAATGTTGCTGATACTGTGTACAATGTTCTGGTTCTGCTCCTCTCAGTCAGCATCCGTTCATGTAAGGATAGACATCTTTCTTAAGCTATTAGGCTCAGAACTGAACACATACATATTTCAGGTGTGGTCTGCCCAAGACAGAAAACAACAAGACAACCACTTCTCTTGTCATCAATGCTGCCTCTGCATTTTAATATCACATTAGCTTTCCCAATTGGTATCCCCTTACTTTCATTCTCTCCCTGTCTATTGGCTACTTCCCTAGTGCCTAAAACATGATACTGTCTCTCCCATCTTCAAAACAAACAAACAAACCCTCTGACTTCACTCATTCAACCAGGCTATCAGCCTGTATCTCTCCTGCCTTTTGTGGCTAATCTCCTTGGGAAGGCTGTCTACCAGAGGTGTTTCTACTTTCTCTCTTTTCCTTCATTCTTTATGAGCTGTCTTCTGATGCCACCATTTACCTAAAACTCCTTTCTCTAAAGTTCTTAATGTTATTTAAAAAAGTTATCAATAAAATTTGTTGTGAAATATTTTTATTTGTTTTAACCAGCCAAGATCTGCCTTGGCTCCCTCCCATTCCAACACTGCCACCCCAATCGAGAAAAAGAGAAGTGCAAAGGCCATTATAAATATGTGTAGTCAATCAAAACATTGGCTGTGTCCAAAAACACCCTTTGTCTCATTGTGTATTCTGAGTCCTTCACCTCAGTATCAGGAGGCTGGTAGTATATTTCATCCTTAGTCTAGGAGAATCTTGGTTGGTTATTGCACTATTAAAAGTTCAGCATGGGGCTGCTAGGTGACACAGTGGATAAAGCACCAGCCCTGGATTCAGGAGGACCTGAGTTCAAATCTGACCTCAGACACTTGACACTTACTAGCTGTGTGACCCTGGGCAAGTCACTTAACCCCCATTGCCCCACCCCCCCCCAAAAGAAAAGTTCAGCACAATAATATTCCATCTTATTTGTACATCATAATTTGTTCATCCACTCCCCAAATTATGGGCACTTCATTCTTTGTCACCTGAAAAAGTTATAAATGCTATTGTTTTATCTCCTTTAAAGTTGAGGTTCATAGAGTTTGCTAAGTGGTCCCCTTCCACCAAGGTCTCCTTTCTCATCCATATACTGACCACATACTGGCCAATGCCCACGATTCACTCAATTCTAGCCATTTTCTGAGTTCGAGGCTGATTCCTGCTTCAGTCACTTAACTGCCTTTGCTGCTATTTGTAAATCAGCCAGACAACCTTGACTTGGCTTTCGAGACAACATGGACCCCTCTGCGGCCACTTGTACAATCCTTGGTCATGATGATGAGAGAGAGTCTGACTCCTCCTACCCCCCAACTCTTTTCCCTCCTGAGCTTTCTGCTTTGGGTCAAAACAAATCTGCCTCTTTGTGTCCTTACCTCTGTCCAGGCATTGTCCTTTGAGTGGCTGGCGGGCCCAGATGGAACTCATTAGCAATCCAGTGGGGGTAGTAGATTAAGCCTGCCTTACGAAGAGGAGACAGGCAGCTCGGGGGAAGCGGGAGAGCGAATCAAGAGAGAATGAAAGGGGGGTTTGTGAAAGAAGAGCTGGTTGAGGACACAGATCATTCAGCTGTCAAATATGCAACTGGGTTGGAAGTGGGGAGGGCTGGTGTGGAGGTAGAGGTGCTCCAGGGGGACAGAGATCTAGCTGTCTTCTCTGATAAACAAGAGAACCAGCTGTGTCCTGGATCTTTGTTGAGAAGTGGTGAGAAGGGAGTTTAAAGTGGAAAAATTCATCTTTGGCCTTCCAAAGAAACTTCAGTGTCCATCTGATTGTCGATGTCTACTATGTGGATCTGTGATGTTGGTTGTGGAAGGGGGGGCAACTGTTGGAGGCTCCTCTGGCAACATACTGAGGTCAAAATGGTTGCCCATAGAGTACTGATTGGCATTCAACCCTCCATAATCTACATCACTCTGCCTTCCTGTCCTTATCTCCCATCACTCCCCTCTGTTCTTGATACTTCTCTGCTCCTCAGAACACACCATGGGCTCTCTTGTCCCTAAGGCCTTGCTTATGCAGTTCCACACAGGTGAAATGGATCTAGAGCGGGAAGATAATGCAGCCCATTTCATAGATGAAGAAACTGAGCTCCAATGGCTCACAAGTAGTAACAGTTCGAGTCAGGATTTGAACTTTGGATCTTGTGACTCCAAGTTCAGTGTCCTTTCTTCTGAATCACAGTGACTCCTTGTCCTCTTGTCCTGATCTAGTTTTGCTCAATTCTTCAGCCAGCCTCTACTACCAGACCCTATGGCTAGTGTTGGGGAGAAGAGAGAACCTCCTTTCCAACCCTCTAAGAGCAGATGACTTAGGTTTCTCCCCAATTTCTGGCTCTCTCAACTGCCCCCACACTCTTAAAATCTGAAGCTGCTGGCAATCTCTAGGACTTAGCAATTGATGGCCCCCCTGGGTCATGTGGCCAATTTCCAGCCCAGCCAATTCAGCTGTCCCTTCTGGGTCCATCAGAGAAAGGTATCCCTACTCTGTAAAGGGACATTAATACCTTGTTACCACATCAACACCTTGTCAACTGAAATGGGGGAGGGAATCGCCTCTTCTCCTCCCCCCCCCACATCATGGCCTCAGAGAGGGGGTGACTTTCCCAACTGTCACATAGCAAGTTAGGGGCAGACATGGGAATGAGATACTGGTCTCCAAGGATTGCAAATCACGTTTCTTCCTGAAAACCAGTAATAAACTATAGGCCAAAACTCAACTCTCTCTGCCTTTCATTTTAAACGCTTTGTTCCTTCAAAGGACCTTCCCCTACTACTTTCACATGTTCTCAATTCCTTTTTTGTTGCTGTTATTAAATGGTATTGATGTTTGGGCAGGAAACCCTCTGAGATTCCCAATGGCAAAGCAATTGATGATTTGCATTGATATAGGAGGAACTAAGGGGCAGCTAGGTGGCACGGTAGTAGAAGGAATTATATCTAAGGCTGGGAATCAGCCTGAGATTTGGATTCTTCCTGAGTTCAAATCCAGCCTCAGCTGTGTCACTCTGGGCAAATTCCAATGGTTTGCCATTTTCTTCCCTAGCTCATTTTACAGATGAGGAAACTGAGGCAAACAGACTGAAGTGACTTGCCCAGGGTCACACAGCTGGGAAGTGTCTGAAGCCAGATTTGAAGTTAGGAAGATAGGTTGGCCTGACTCCAAGCCTGGCACTCTATGCACTATGGTGCCACCTACCTGTCCCTCAAACAAGACCTCCATCTCTTGGCTCTGGGCATTTTCACCAGCTGTCCTCCATGTCTGGAATGCTCTCTCTCTTTATCTCCAACTCCTGGCTTCTCTGGCTTTCTTCAAGTTGCAAGAAACTTTTCTGTCTTCCTTAAGCCTAGAACCTTCCTTTTGTTGATTATCTCCAATTTATCCTGTCTGTATCTTGTTTGTACTGAGTTATTTGCATGTTGCCTCCCCCTTTAGACTGGGAGGTCCTTGAGGGTGGGGATTGTCTTTTGCCTTTCTTTGTATCCCCAGTGTTTAACTCAGTGCCTGGTACATAGTAGGCATTTAATAAATGCCTATTGTATCTAGATTCATTCAACAGCCAGAGCATAACTACCAGTATTGTCTTAGAAAGAACACTGACTCAAGGTAGAAGACCTGAGTTCAAATCCTGCCTTTCATGCTTTGCATGATCTTTGGTAAATCATTTAAATTCCATGAGCTTCTATTTCCTCAGTTGTAAAATGAGGGGGTTGGACTGGATGACCCTTATGGTTCTTTCCAGTTCTAGAGCAAGGACCTAATTAGCACAGAATTTGAAAGTTGGGAGGGATCTCAGTGGTCAACCTCCACACAAAAGTAACCCCATCAATGGCCTATACCACAGGTACTCATCCAGACTCTCCCTCAAGAACTGCAGGATCTGGAGCCCCATTACTTCACAGGGCAGTCCATTCCCCCAATGGACTCTTCGGGTTGGGAAGTTTTTCCTTGACACATAGCCTCAGTTGGTTTCTTTGCACCCTCCCACAATTGCTCCTTGTTCTGACATCAGGTGACAAAGTTAATCCCTCCTCCATTTGAAAGCCCTTATACCACTTGAAGACAACTTTCAGACAGTCCCCATTGCTGTTGTCATCATTGTCTTCTTCTTCTTCTTCTTCTTCTTCTTCTTCTTCTTCTTCTTCTTCTTCTTCTTCTTCTTCTTCTTCTTCTTCCTCTTCCTCTTCTTCCTCCTCCTCCTTCCTCCTGCTGCTCCTCTTCCTCCCTTTCATCCTTCTATTTGTCTTTCTCCCTCTCCTCCCTTCTCCCTTCTCTTTCTTATCCCCAGTTCCTTTTACTGATCTTCATATGACATTGACTCAAGATGTCATTTCCCCAGTCACCATATTATCTATAATTGATCAATGCCCTTTTAAAAACATGGTGCCCACAATCGAACGTACCATTCTAGATGAGGTCTGACAAGAGTGGGGTACACTGGAACTATTACTTTCCTATTCCTATACTATTTATACTTCTCTTTTTACCTTGAAATAATATTTTATTTTCCCCCAATTACATGTAAAACAATTTTAACACTTTCTTTTTCTTTTTCTTTTTTTTGTTTGTGTGTTTTTGTGGGGTAATGAGGGTTAAGTGAGCTGCCCAGGTTCACACAGCTAGTAAGTGTCAAGTGTCTGAGGCTGGATTTCAACTCAGGTCCTCCTGAATCCAGGGCCAGTGCTTTATCCATTGTGCCACCTAGCTGCCCCCACATTTTTTCTTTTTTTTAAGCTTTGAGTTCTAAATTATATCTCTCCCTCCCTTTTCTCCCCTCCCCAAGGCAGTAAGAAACCTGATATAGGTTATATATATGCAATCATGTAAGATATAGGTTATATATATGCAATCATGTAAGAAATTTCTATATCATTCTTTTTGTCCAAGAACACTGTATTCAGATGATATTGTTTCTTTCTCTGAAGGCAGATAGCATCAGGAGTCCTTTGCCATTGTTTTCAATCATTGTATTTCTGAGAATAGCTAAATCATTCACAGTTCTCCATCATACAATAGTGCTTACTGTGTACAATGTTCTCTTGGTTCTGCTCACTTTACTATGTATCAGTTCATGTAAGTCTTTCCAGGCTTTTCTAAAATCATCCTGCTTGTCATTTCTTATAGCACGATAATATTCCATTACAGTCATATACCACAACTTTTTCAGTCATTCTCCAATTGATAGGCATCCTCTCAATTTCCAATTCTTAGTCACCACAAAAAAGCTGCCATAAATATATTTGTCATGTATCCCTCTGAATGCAACCCAAGATCCCCTTAGCTTTTTTGGCTACCACTTTGCTGCTGACTCATAATGAGCTTGTGGTCCACTAACATCCCCAGATTTTCTTCAGAACAACTACTCTCTATTTCTGACTTCCTTATTTATACTTGTGAAGTTCATTTTTGTATGTAAATGTAAAACTACCTTTATCCTTGTTGAGTTTTATGTTTTGAAGTTAAGCCCAGTGTTCGTGATTTGTCCAGATACTGACTCTCTCATCCACTGTGTTAGTAGTTTCAGCTTTTTGTTACCCACATATTTGATGGGTATACTATCCAAGTTTTTATTTAAGGCACTGATAAAAATATTAAATGGTATAGAACCAAGCACTGGAGACCTTCTGCCATGTTAACATCGAACCATTAACAAATATTCTTTAAGTCTAGCCATCCAACCAGTTCTGAGTTTATCTTATTTTATTACCATCCCACCAATATTTCTCCATCCTTCCTGTAAAAATAGTGTAAGATACTTAATCAAAAATTTTGCTAAAATCCAGGGTTAATTATATCCACATGTAGTCTTATTTTAGGAATCCTGTCAAAAATGTAATGAATTTATTCTTGTGTGTATTGATGAAATCATGTGGAACCCAATTCTTCCTTTTCTCAATGTTCACCAACCATCTCTTTAATCTTTTGTCCTAGGAATTTTCCCAGAGATCAATGTCTACCTCAATGACCTCAAGTTTGTGCATTCTATTCTCTTTCCTTTTTGGAGAATTGGGACATCTGTTCTTCACCAATCTTGTTGTCCATCTCCTACTTTTCATGATCTCTCAAATATCCCTTATGGGCTCAACAATCAAATCTGCCCATTCTTTCAGGACCTGAGGATATAGTTCTAATCATTCAAGGCTAGAGCACTCAAATTCATCAAAGGAAGCTAGAGGCTCTTTTACTATATCCTTCCTTATCTTGGGTTTCAGTTCTCCATTTGCCATTTTTGTTATGTCAATTCCAGAGTAAAGGTCAATCCATTTGGCAGAGAAAACATGCAAAATTAGAACTGAGCAGCTCTGTCTTTTCTCTGTAGTCAGTTATCATTATTCTATCTATGGCACAGAATCATTCTCTTCCTTCTTTGATCTTCCTTTGTCTCCCAATATAGCTAAAAACAAAACAACCCCCCTTTTTGGTGATGTATTATCTTCTTTCTCTAGTCTCAGCTCGCTTATGACTATTTTTAAAGAACATTCTGATTTTAATCCTCTGGTATCTGGCTTTGCTTTTATCTTCTGTTGTTGTCCAGTTGTTTTTCAATCATGTCCAACTCTCTGTGACCCCATTTGGGGGTTTTCTTGGCAAAGATACTTGAGTATTTTGCTGGGTTTTTTTCTCCAGCTCATTTTACAGATAAGAAACTGAGGCAAACAGGGTTAAGGGACTTGCCCAGGGTCACACAGCTACTAAGTATCTGGGGGTGTATTTGAACTCATGAAGATGAGTCTTCCTGTTTCCAAGCCTAGTGCTACTAGTACCTAGTTCTACTGTACCATCTAGTTGCCTTCTATCTTCCATACATTTCCTTGTTTTTTTTTTGGTGGGCAACGGGTCACACAACTAGTAAGTGTCAAGTGTCTGAGGCCAAATTTGAACTCAGGTCTTCCTGAATCCAGGGCTGGTGCTTTTTCTACTGTACCACCTAGCTGCCCCCCATACATTTCCTTTTAAAATAAAATTTGATGAATGCCTTGTGCATCCACATTGATCTCTTCAGACAGATCCCATTTTTCCTCCTCACTGGAAATGCTTACCTATGTTTCTTCAAAATTTCATTCTTGAGCATCTTCAATCCCTCCCAAAAACATCCCCTGTAGCATTTTATTCTATGGGATCCTATCTTTCCCCTGAACCCTCTTAAATCTTTCACAGACTCTTGGGGATATACCAGACTATGGCTGAATTTTCTCTCCTCTATTTGAAATTTCATGAATGAAGTATTCATTTCCTCTTTGCCCCAAATTCCCATCATTTCCATGCCAGCAACAAGTTCCTCCCAGTCAGATCCAGGATAAAATGCTCTCCTTGGGCTTCACTCCCCTGCTTTCACAATGGAAACTATGCATTGAACACATGACCCCCAAATACCTGCACTTAGCTATACACAGAACTCTAAGACTCTCTAGGACCTTTTGCATCAAGTCGCTGTTATATGCCAGCTCGTGTATTTCACACGAAGTTTATTGTTATTTGTTTTCTGATCACCCCTTCCAAGGTCCAGCAGACACAGGCTGAGATGTAGCTGGATGGATGGAGTCATGAACTGGAAAACCAGAACTCTTCTTTTCCCTCCCTTTCCACCCTTCACTTTCTGCTGCCCATGACAACCCATGATTTAGGACACTCTGGAGCCTGAGACCAAATGTCAATTTATTTGGGGGTGGCACACACACAAGGTGACATGTGGAAGACGTTACTTATTCTAACCAGACGTCCCACACTGATGATGTCAGAGGAATAGAGGAAGGCAGAATCTCAGTGACGTTTCTGCAAGGAAACAGCCTGCCCTGATGGATGGGGTGCCTGCATCTGTTCGGCACAAACACAACTGAGTTTTTCTTTTTTATGAAACCAATAAGCATTTATAGAATTCATTCCTCCTTCCATCCCCCGCCCACCAGCTCTAGCCAACTTATAAATGCCTTCCCTGTAACCTTACCTTGACCTGAAAAGTATGAAAACCCAAGTCATTTTTAACTCCCTCCAAAGTGAAATGCGTTTCAGTCATGGTAAAGTGAATTCCCTCCACACTCATTGGCTTGAGACTCTATAGGGAATTATCGGTAAAGGGGGAGGGTGATGAAGAAAAAGGAGATTTGTGAATAAAAAGAGGTTTCTAACAAGGGAAGATATTTATAAAGTTGCATATGGGCACCGTTCTGTTGGGGAGGAATTTGTTATAATGTGGATATATAAATCTTGAGAGTTCATATAAATCCCAACCTTCTTGCCAAGCAATCCGTGGTTGAGACAACTCGGTATTCGCGAGCCTTTAGACCGTGCTGAGAACCATCATGCGTGTCTCTCCGCGAGCAGCATCAGGAAATGTGACCACGTTTGGGGGTTTGCAGAATGTCTTGAATGATTTTTCAAGGAATTTTCTATTTGCTAAAACTCAACAAGGAGCTTCACCCCCTTCCTTCCCCTCCCCAATAATGATTAAATCCATGTGGGCATCAAGAAAACTTAATTAATTCATGTGTTTCTGATTCATTTACAATTAACTCATCAAAATATTGTTTTTTTTAAAAAGGGCTGTTGGATGCCCCCCCCAACTATTCCCCCTGAATTTTAAAGCTTTTATTTTTTCTTCCTTAAAAGCAGGAAGTTGCATTTTGCCAAATGTTAATCATTGAAATACAAAGGGGGCTGACTTGTAGTCATCGGAAATGAAGATTCAAACTCAGCTTCCTTACTTGAAGAGTGAAGAGATTGACTTGTTACCTCTTAGGTTCCTTCTTCCTCTAAATTTGATATTCTGTAAGTTATAGAAATAATAACCGGGCAGCTAGGTGGCGCAGTGGATAGAGCATCGGCCCTGGAGTCAGGAGAACCTGAGTTCAAATCTGGCCTCAGACACTTGACACTAGCTGTGTGACCCTGGGCAAGTCACTTATCCCCAATTGCCTCACTAAAAAAAAAAAAAAGAAAAAATAACCAAGAGAGGCAGAATTCAAACCCAGGTCTTGGGGCTACAAAGCCAGTTCTCTTTTTATCTCACCCTGCTGTTTCTTTACTCTATGTTCTTTCATATTGGAATCCTTATGGTTCCAGAAAGAAGTGATGAGATCAAATAAAAAGTAGAGAATGAAGAATTTTTACTGAGGAAGTAGGGGAGGGAGTAAGGATGCTCATCATGAGAACATCTTGCATATTGGAAAGCCTCAGCTACATGAAAAGATGGTCAAGTGCCACTTTCTCCAGGAGACCTGTCCCATTCCTTCAGCCGCTGGTGTCTTCTCTTCTAAGATTAACTTCTGTCTTAGCCTACATTTTGTATGTACTTAATATTTCTATGCTGTCTCCCTGACTAGAATGTGAGTTCCCTGATGGCACCGACTGGTGCGTAATGCTTGGCACATAGAGGTACTTGATAATGATTGTTGCTTGATTGAATTATCTCCCATGACTGTTCTACCTCCACAACCCAAATACTTTCATAACCTCTCGTCCTTCCATCTCTCCCTCTGTAATTATTTCTAAACCCATATTTTTTAGCTTCACTGAGACATTCCATGCCTCCATTCCTCCCTGTTCTCACAGTCCATTCAATGGCTGTACTGGCCTTCCTTCCTTTTTTTCATGGTTTGGAGCCTCTGGTTGGCCATCTTGGTTGCACACTATCATCTATCCTTAAATCTCTTGTTTTTTTTTTCTTCTTCCTATCACCAGCTTCAACCCTGGGTTAGCCCCGATAGCTTTGCTTTTCCATTCCAACTCAGACTGCTTGACACTCCTTGGAAAACCCCCTCACAAACATGACAGTTGGGCTCACCATAAACTTCTGTTATCTAATCTCCTCTGTGATCTCATTGATATACAATAATTCTCTTCTTCCTACTGATTGACTCTATCTCATGTGCCATGGTGACCACTCCAAACACAGGAGCAAACATCTTCCTTTCTCCTCAAATTCCTCTTTAAAACTCCCTGTCAACAGAAGATTTTGACTCATACAAGTAAATCTTCCCCCTCCCTATGAAGGACTAGAGCCTCCCCCTCCATTGCCACAGGCATCCAAAAACAAGTAAGGGAGGAAGGAGGGAAGGAGAAAAAGAAGGAAGAAAGGATGGAGGAAGGAAACAAAGAAAGGAAGGAAGAAGGAAGAAGGGAGGAAAGAAGGAAGGAAGGAAAGAAAGAAGAAAGGAAGGAAAGAAGAGGGGGGAAGGAAGGAAGGAAGATGAAGGGAGGAAAAAAGGAAGGGAAAAAGAAGGAAGGCAGGAAACAAGCATTTATTAAGTATTTACTATGTGCCAAGTTGAGGTGGTGGCATAGTGGATAGAGCACTGGCCCTGAAGTCAAGAACACCTGAATTCAAATCTTATCTCAGACACTTACTAGCTGTGTGACCTTGAGCAAGTCACTTAACACTAATTACCTTAAAAACATCTGGGGTCATCCTGATTGATATCTTGCCACTGGACCCAGATGGCTTTGGAGACGAGAGTGAGGTTGGTGACCTTGCACAGCCCTCCCTCACTTAAATCCAATTCAGTGCAAGTCATGACATCACCCTGATGTCATGGTCCTCTTGGAGAAGGACAAAAAACAATGTATTGGCACTATGCTAAGTGCTGAGGATACAAGCACAAATGAAAAGAATGACAATCCTTGACCTCAAGGAGCTCACACTCTAATTAAAAAAGACCATACACAAAATAGAGCTAAAAAGCACATGGGCTTGGAGGTAAGGTCTTGAATTCTAGAAGTCTAAGGCAGAGCTGGCAGAATGAAAACCCGCCAGCATGGGTTCCAGAATTTGGCAGCATTTTAAAAGATGTTGGCTATACCAAATATTCATAATCTCCAAACTGCCTGGAATGAAAAGGATTCAAAATAATAGAGAGTGACCAGAAGAAAGTAAAATCCCATAGTGGGAAACACATAGGACACATCCTCCACATCCTCCTGTCTGTTACTAGAGCTGTCTTGGAGATATTTTACCAGGGTCTACTGAAGATTTGCAAACATTCCCAACACTTAATCAATTACAAAGATCACAGGTATTTTTTTTTTTTGGTGAGGCAATTGGGGTTAAGTGACTTGCCCAGGGTCACACAACTAGTGTTAAATGTCTGAGGTCGGATTCGAACTCAGGTATTCCTGAATCCAGGGCCGGTGCTCTATCCACTGCACCATCTAGCTGCCCCAGATCACAGGTACTTTATCTACCTGAGGGAAAGTCTGCCAAAAGAGGTAGTAGGAGAGCAAGCCATCCTAGGTCTATTCTGAACTGAACCCCAGTGGGAGAAGTGAGAACAAGATGATGACAAGGATGTCAGCAAGACAACCACACACACACACACACACAGAAAGGGGAACAAGAATAACAAAATTTCTTCAAAATCTATGGATTTCCTAAAGACCTTCTTGGTACTGAGTTTCCTAACTGAACAAATTCTTCTCTCCTGCTTTCTTCTCTAATCCCTTAAAAGTTTGATAAGAGAAACTGTCTGATAGAGCAGATAGATTAGGGAATGTCAGAACTGGCAGAGGTCTTCGAACATGGAACATCGGAGCTAGGAGGGGCCTTGGAATAGGGAAGATCAGAGATGGGAGAGGGACTTAGAACAGGCATTGTCAGAGCTGGAAAATTCTTTTTTTTGGAAATTCTTTTAATATTATCTGGTCTCTCACCTCCGCCATTTATAGATGAAGAGATAGGCTTCTTTGGGACAGTCTTCTCCTTTGTAAAATGATGGAATTGGACGGGATGACCTCTATGGTGGCTTCCAATGATAAAACCCATTATCTTCTCATTTTATTAATGGACACAGGAAGTGACTTGCCCAAGGTCATATGGCCAGTCAGCAGCAGAAGCCAGACTGCAACCCAGTTCACTTGCCTCCGAGTTCAGCCTTCTTTATAAAGGGGGGTTTGGGGCAGGGCACCAATGCCAGGTGTCAGTGATCTCATGGACCCTCTGTTTCATATAATGGCTCATGGCCTTCTGGTAGAGCCAACTGGATATCCATTTCCAGGGCAGACAGCACCGCCTCTGCAGAACTGGAGATTATTATTACCCGTGGATTTTTCTGAATCCTCCATATTTGTTATTTTTCTTTTGTGAAAAGTAAAATGATTCAGGGAATTTCCTTTGCTCGGAGTCAATCTTCCAAGTCTGTTTTCCGGTGAAACCTCAGGCTATAGATCATGTCTTGTGCATGATTTCCCTCAAACATGGCTGTCTCACTTTTTCTTGCCTCTTGAATTATAGATTATACATTTCGCTTTGCCTTCTAATTTGCCCCTTAGATGTTGAAACCATTTCAACTGATCCTGCACTCCCCCTCAGCCTCCACCCCCTACTTAGGGGTTTCCATGAAAGACAACCCTAATTTTTGGAACAAATGACCTCCCTCTGCCTTGATCTGGACCAGCTGTGTTTAATCAAATCCCAGGACCCCCTTCTGTCTCCCCCCTCCAAAATTACAAAAGTGATCGGGAAGTGTCCACCACAAGCTCGATTCCCCAGAGACAAACCTTAAAACCAGAACAGAAGGGCTTGGCCCCAAGATGCTCAGGCAACATAATGAATGCCTGTAATTACTGCCCCCCTCTTACTGTCACATTACAGGAGGTTAGTATACTCCTTTGTTTGGGGGTGGGGGTAGGGAAAGAGCCCAACCACTAGCATCCTTCTTTCCTTCCAGGAAATCCACCCTTATTTGTCACTGATGACTGCAAGATTGGAGTACAAAATTAGGACTGGGAAGGCAGGAACTCTCTGTGAGGCCAGTAAGGTGTCAGTCAATCAGTCAGTCAATAAGCACTTATTAAGTGTGTGCCAGGCACTGTGCTAAGCACCAGGGATACAAAGAAAGACAAAAGACAGCCCCTGCCCTCAAGGAGTTCATAGTCTAACGGGGAAGACAACAGGCAAACAACTTTGTCCAAACAAGCTATATGCAGGATAAATTGGGGGTTGTCTCAGTGTCAAGGCATAATTATTAAGGATAATGAGGAGTGCTTCCTGTAAACGATGGATTTGAAGGAAGCCAGGGAAGGCAGAAGGCAGAGATGAGATGGGAGAAAATTCCAGGCATGAGACACAGCCAGTGAGCCAAGAGTCAGGAGGTTGGGTCAAGTCCCAGTGGTTTTTCTTCAGCCTGAAAAGCCATATTTTCCCAAAAGGAGTTTGTGCCTCTTAGGCAGGCCCCTGGTTTTGTTTTGGGAGCTTTAGAAAGTGGGTTGATATCAGACCACAAGAAATACAATATGATTTGATTCCTCTCAACAAACATTTTAAGGTTCTACTACATGCAAGACCCTGGGCAAGCAAAGGTAGAAAAAGGAATAGTCTCTGCCAACATTCTACTGGGGATGTAATGATTATACATAATAACATATAATGCTATTGTTGGTGGAGCTGTGAACTGATCCAATCATTCTGGAGAGCAATTTGGAACTATTCCCAAAGGGCTATAAAGCTGGGCATACCCTTTGACCCAACAATACCACTATTAGGTCTTTTTCCCAAAGAGATCATAAAAAAGGGAAAAGGACCCACATGTACAAAAATATTTATAGCTCCTCTTTTTGTAGTGGCAAGGAATTGGAAATTGAGGGGATGCCCATCAATTGGGGAATGGCTGAACAAGTTGTAGTGTATGAATGTAATGGAATACCATTGTGCTGTAAGAAATGATGAGCAGGTGGATTTCAGAGAAACCTGGAAGAACTTACATGAATTGATGCTGAGTGAGATGAGTAGAACCAGGAGAACATTGTACACAGTATCAACAACATTGTGTGTTGATCAACTGTGATAGACTTGACTCTTCTCAGCAACACAGTGGTCCAAGACAGTTCCAAAGCGACTTGCAAAGGACCTTACAGAAATTATCTCCCTACCTAGTTTCCCAACAAGCTAGAGGTTCTTTAGGAGGGGATGGATTCCAGGCATAGGGGTCACGCTGTTCACAGTCCAGAGGAATGGTGTTGGGAAGCAGTAATCAAGTTTAGTGAATTCATTTTGATATAATACACATTTATTAAGCACCCTCTGTGTTCTAGGTACTTTGCTAAACACTGGGGATACAAATAATAAATAAACAAATGAATAAATTAATTAATTAATTAATACCTTGATTCTCTCCATTACAAAAGAATCCTATTTCCTTTGACAGACCTTCTTGGGCAAAGTCTTAAGGACCTTCTCCATCTTTATCATCCTTCTCTGGATAATTCCTAGTTTCAGAATGCCTATCTTAGCATGTGGTGTCTAGAGCTGGACACAACCCTCCAAATGTGCCCTGGCTGTGGCAAAGGATGATGGGAGATTCTCAACCTCACTTCTGACTTTATCTTCCATCTGCTCTACCACGATTCCACTGACTATCCCTGCAACTTTCCCAATGTAGCACTAAAACATGGCCACCACTCTCTGATATGTTGTATTTCCCATTATTAAAATTTAAGGTCCTTAGAAGGCTTGTGTGTTGTTCTTGCTTGTATTGTGTATCCTCGGGGCTTAGCACAGTACCTGACATAGAGTAAGCCTCCCTTTTTTGTGGGGCAATGAGGGCTAAGTGACTTGCCCAGGGTCACACAGCTAGTAAGTGTCAAGTGTCTGGAGCCAGATTCGAACTCAGGCTCTCCTGAATCCAGGGCTAGTGCTTTATCCACTGTGTCACCTAGCTGCCCCAAACCCTTTCTTAATAAATGCCTTTTCATTTATTTGTGCATTCATTCATATAGGTACATGAGAGAATCAAAGTCTCTTCACCTCCTTCAGCCTCAGTTTCCCTTCTGTAAACCAGGGATTACACTCCAATCATATACCTCACAGATTGCTAGATATCACAAGTGAGATAGTATTTATAAAAGCACTTGTAGTTCAAAGGCACTGTGTAATTCATTGTAAATTGTTATTATGTCTGACATAATACAGAGTAATAGGAATCACTCAACCTTTTAACCAATCTTTTGCTAAACTCTCCCCTTTTTAAAGGATTAAAAAAGAAGGGAGAAAATAGTTCAGCAAAACTAAGAAACATTAAAAAAATTCCTGGCATCATCCAAGGTATTCCATATGCCTAGCCCCCAGTACTGCAAAGAAATGGTTAAGTACATTTTTACCCTTCTTCTTTGGGGCTAAGCATGGCCATTATAATTCCTTTGAATTTGCTTTTGATTTCTTTGCAGCTGTTCTTTCCATTTGTGCCATTCTGAGTATTATTTTCTTGGTCCTGCTTACTTTCCTTCTCATCAGTTCATGTAAATCTTCTCATGCTTCTCTGTAGTCATTATAGTTATTAATTATTTCAATGCAATTACTAACTATTCAATTGTTGTTAAATAACATAACACAGGAAAATACCTATAATAACATGGCCTTAGGGGCAGTGTGTCAGTAGATAGTGAGCTGGCCTAAAAGCCCAGAAAACCTGGATTCCAGTCCTGCCTCTGACACATACTGGTTTTATGACAGCAGGAGAATGGGTAACAATCCTCACTGTGAGGAAGCCACCTCCCTATTAATTCCTACACCAGTGAAATCATATGTCCAGTCCCAAAAGAAGAATAAAACAAAGAAAAAGGAAACCATCACTTGTTAATGGAAATTCTACTGAATATGGAGGAAAAAAGAGGTTTTATGTGATATCTGGCTTTAATTCTTAGTTTTGGTGTGACTTTGGGCAAGTCATTTCTTTTCTTTGGGCCTCTGCTGTTATCGTTGGTAAGATAAAGGGGGTTGGATTAGATGATCTTAAAGGTCCCTTCCAATTTTATTTTTGGAGGCAACCAGGGATAAGTGACTTGCCCAGGGTCACAAAGCTAGTAAGTATCAAGTGTCTGAGGCCAGATTTGAACTCAGGTCCTTCTGACTCCAGGGCCAGTGCTTTATCCACTGTGCCACCTAGCCACTCCTCCTCTTGAAATTCTTAAATCCCCCGTATGACTTTGGACAAGTCATTTTCTTTTTCTGGTCCTCATTGTTCTCATCTAAGAAGTGAGCAAGTCGGACTAGACTAGGTGGTCTCTGAGCTCCTCCCCCCCCCGCAGGGCAATGGGGGTTAAGTGACTTGCCCAGGGTCATACAGCTAGTAAGTGTCAAGTGTCTGAGGCTGAATTTGAACTCAGGTACTCCTGAATTCAGAGCCAGTGCTTTATTCACTGTGCCACCTAGCTGCCCCTGAGCTCCTTTTTTATCTATAGATTCTCTGATATGATGCAATAGAACTCCCAAGATGTTTGATATTTTCATATCATAATACCTAGGCATAATATAACTGACCTAGATTCAGCAAATTTGGGAACTATTAAAGGTGGAAGGACATTTAGAGATCCTTAAGTCAATCTCCTTAGTTTAAAGGTGAAAATGGTGGGCACTTAAATAGCACTTTAAGGTTTACAGAGACCATTAGGCATTATCTCATTGGAATTTCCCAATCACTCAGGTAGATGTTATTTCCATCACCATTTTACAGATGAGGAAACTGAGGGTCAAAGAAGTGGCAAACCCAGGTAGTAAGTGATAGAAGTGACAGAGGCAGGTCCTCTGATTCTACACCTGACATACTTTCTGCTGTACTAAGCTGCAGTGTGTTCCATGCCCTCTAATAGCTAAAACAGAGAAAGTGTTGGACAGACAAGGAAGTCCAAAAATACTCTTCCATGCTGGAAGGCTCCATGTTCATTGTAAGATCTCCCAAAGGCCAGGCCAGTGATATGCAGCAGGCGACTGATTGGGGGGGAACATTTTAGGGTTATCATAATTTTGATTAGCTTTGTCTCTATCTATCTCTGTCTCCATCTCTCTCTGTTTCAGTCTCTGACTCTCTGTCTCTGTCTGTCTTTCTGTCTCTCCTCTCTGGCGCTGCCTGACTGTCTGACTGCCTGTCTGTCTCCCCGTTCTGGCACCGCCCGCCTGCCTGTCTCTGTTTCTATTCCTGTCTCCCTGACTTTGCATGTTTGTCTCTGTCTCCTTCTGTCTTTCTCTTTGTCTCCCTGTCTCTGTTTCTAGCTGTCTCTGTCTCTCTGTTGTATCTGATTTTATACCAGTAAATACAGAAATCTCCCTGGATGGAATTCCCCACCTGGGCAGAATCTGAAGAAAATCCTAAAAAATGTCACCACAAGGTCCCAGATTTTTGATGACTTCAGACCAAGAGGTCAGCAACCACAAAGTGTCTTTCCTCAAACCCCACTCTCTGTAGCTGCTACAGTTCATCCACTGCATTGCTCCTGGAGCATCAGTCAGCATCTATAGGGTTAATCCCACAATTCCCTCCAGTGCTGCAACTGACTGAGGGAACAGGTGGGACAGAGGCAAATCCCCCATGACAGGACTTTTGAGTCTATAAATCTACAGGGCAACCAATAGCCTGAATTCTTAATCAAGCCTATTTCCTTTATTAATTTCTGAGAGCTACAGTGATTTATAAGAAGGATTTTCATTTGGTACAGAAAATGAATTTCATTTCACAAACCCATAAGTGTAGTCAAATCAATTGTCCCCAGACCTTTCCTTTTTCCAGGGCGGCCCTTGCCCTGGTCTTTTAGCTTGATTGTTCCCTTACCAGATATTCACTTAAAAGCCTTCATTGGATTTCTGTTCCTTATGGAAATAATATTAGGACCAGTACTAATAATATTAGCAGTACCAATTGCTGGGCCTCCAGGTGGCCATTTTTTTGGGGGTGGGGGGAGCTGTCCCACGGGAGATGATAAAGTAGCAGAACTTGTGGACTTAAACCATAACTACTTTCCCATTCATTTCATGTTGCCACCCTTCTTGCAATCTCCATTCCAATTGGACTGGCCTACGGGCTGTTCCTTAGACAGGGCATTCCATCTCTTACCTCTGTACCTTTGTATCAGTGGCCTGCTATTGCCAGAATATTCTCTTCGCATAACTATAGCTCTTGGATCTTTGCTTCCTTCTAAATATAGGTCGGGTGCCTCCTATCCTACAAGAATGTCCTGATCCCCTCAGTTAGTACTTTCTTCCTTTTTCACTTCTTTCCCCTCCTGTATTTCTTTGCATATGCTTGTGTTGTATCTGCCAGTTGAATGCCAAGTCTTTGGTGATAAGGACTATTTGATTTTTCTCTTTGTGTTGTTAGTGCCTGACACATAGTAGGTGGTCAAGAAATGTTTGTTGAATTGACTCCTCATTTTTCAGATGGGGAAACTGGGACTCTGAGAAATGAAGGATTTTGTCCAAGGTCCATGAAAGAAAAGAGGAGAGTTGGCTTAACATATTTGTTAAGGGTTGTCATGTAAAAGAGGGATTCGATGTTTTCAGCTTACTCCAATAGGGCAAAATCAGAAACAATGGGTACAGTTTGCAAAGGTGCAAAGAGGGGGATTTAGGCTTGATGTCAAGAAAAACTTAATAATCTGAGCAGTTCCCAAGTAGAACAGGATGCCCTAAGATGTCCTGAGCTTTTCAGGCAAAGGGTGGATGACCATTTGAATGAATAAAAAAAGCCCCCCCCCCATTTCTTAAATATTTACTATGTATGTACCAAGCATTGGGTTAAGTGTTGAGGATACAAATACAAGAGCAAGCCCCACCCTCAAGCTTTCATTCTCTAATGGGGGAGACAGGGATATTTTAGGGAAGATCCTTGTTCAGGTAAAGTTGAACTGGGTGTATCTGTGAGGTGCCTTCCAATTTTGAAAGTCTGTCTTTGTATCTCAAATTCAATGTGCTTTCAACTACAGCACACTCAAAGGTACCCAGATTGATGTCTCAAGGACAGACGTCTCTTGGTGGGAGTATCAATGGCATTTTAGCACAAAGCCCCTACATATTGGACTTGTAATCGCTGTGCCAAGACCCATTAGTATGGGACTCTCTCCTTGGTGGAGATGAATGTCCTGCTCTGCATGAGGGGCAGGGTGAAGTTGAAGAGAGGCAAGATCTTCAGTTCTCAGCCCATCCCTCTGGGGATTCTCCAATCAAAAGTTCCATTTTGCATCTCCATTATGGGGTCAATCCCCATAGGGTATTCTTCAAGTGTGAGGATCCTTTTGGGACTCTCTGAAGATCCAGTCCCTTCTTTGTGACTGGTCAAGCTTCAAGTTTTCTTCAAATGTCAAGTTGACTTCTTGCTTTGAGGGAGAAGATGGAAGATGCCAAGCCCACTGCAGGCCACTGAAGGAAAAACTTAAAGGAGACAAGAGAGGAGCCAGCAGTCTCCATCATGCTCCTATCTCCAGCTTGCTACTCTAGAAACTTCATGGAGTTTCCCCTTGGGTGATGCCCAGGACCCTTTTTCTTGGTTGAGCTGAGTCATCTCACTCCCATGGGAGAGCCCTTTCACTCTGTATTGTCTGGGATATATTCTCCTATGTACAACTTCTTGGATTTCTGTTATGTTACTATTTGGATAAATGGACTTCTTTGCTCTATGCTCTATGTGTTTATTGTGGAACGGGTATTAGGTGGGTATTTTCCTCAGACATAGAACTTGGGGTTCCTCACACCCGGTCTTATTTCACACATTACTCTTATTCCCATGTTCTCCATCTTATTCAAATTGGTCTGCTAGCTACATATCATGTTCTCCATATGCTGTATTGCTTCTCCCATCTCCCATCTCACCTTTGGCCAGGTGATCCCCTGTAATTGAAATGTACTTTCTCCTCACATTTACTTTGTAGAATCACTACCTTTTTTTTTCTCTCAGAACAACTCAAGGCCTTGATCGATCTCTCCAGATACACTCTCTTCCTCTTGAAATTATTTTGTATCTCTAGGATGCCAAGAGAAAGCATTACAGACATGGAGTTTGTTGGGTGGCCACCATGTAGTAGGAAGACATGGTCAAGAGTCACACAGGATGGGCAGGTATAGAAGAAGTTGGAGGGAACATGTAAGTTAATGAAATCACAGATCCATGGTGTGTTTGGGGTTTTTGAGTCATTTTGTCTTTACTTATCTGCACACATGTAGTAATTCCTCCTCCTCAATCTTTTGAGGGCAGGAATGACTTCATTTTTGTCTTTATCAATCAACCAATCATTCAAGACACATCTATTAAGAGTTGTGTGCCAGGCACTGTGCGTAGTGCTGGGGTCCAATGTAAGGCAAAAGCGGCTTCTGCCCTCAGGAAGCTTACATTCCAATGTGGGAGGCAACATGGGCTTTCATAAGCATAATAGGAACTGGCCAAAGGTAGTACTACATAGGTGTGAGTGCACACATGTATACATACATGTACATCGTATACACACAGTGTCTATGTAAATATATAGACGTGTGTGTATGCACATGCGCCACACATGTCATACACATTTGTGTGTATGTGTGTGCATATATATATATATCGAGAGAGAGAGAGAGAGAGAGAGAGAGAGAGAGAGAGAGAGAGAGAGAATGAAAAGGGCTTATAGAGTAGATGGAAGGTAGCCTTACGGGAGAAGGCATTAGCAACTGAAGAACCCCGGAGAATTCTCCTGCAGGAAGGTGGTGTTGGTTATTATATACCCATGATCTAGTCTAGTGACTTGCACATAGTGGCAGCTGTTATTCTCCCCACCCTTACTCTATGATTCTAGAATCATGCTCTCTGCCATTGTTCCTGCAGAGGGTGTGGGAATCTACTTCCCTCTAGCCCCAGTCATCAACCCTATTACAACATTATGGATCAGAGTGCTCCTCCCTGAACACCATTCCCCCTAAATGTGTTGTTTTCCACTACTAGAATATAAATTCCTTGAGGGAAGAGATTATTTGCTTATTTATTTGTGTTCCCCTCCCCCCTCCCCCCCACCCAATATAGTGTCTGCTTTACAACCCACCTGATTAGTGGTCTTTCTCACTTTTGCTTCAAAGCTACACATGTTGTTGGAGAACCTACTATGTCCCATGCCATTTTTCTCATCACTAAGCTTGCCCTTTCACCAGCCTTCATTTTCCTCTTAGAAATGTTTCCCCCATTGCCCCCAGTTCTGCCAAGCAGAACAAAACCATCAGTCAGTCAACAAGTCTTTATTAAGCACCTATCATCTTCCAGGCGCTGTGCTAGGGATACAAAGAAAGGGAATAGAAAGGTGCTCCTCTCAAGAAACTCAGAGTGTAATGGGGAAGGACAAGACACAAACAGTTATGGACAAACAAGATATAGATAGGAGAAATTGAGGGCATCCTCTATAATCTTAGTGGGAAGGTTCTAGAATTAGGGGGATTGGGAAAGGTTTTGCTTTATCTGTCTATTCATTTATTTATTCACTCTCTCATTCATTCATTTATGTATTTGTTTATTTATTCACTCATTCATTCATTCATTTATGTATTTGTTTATTTGTTTATCTATCTATGTGTCTATCTATCTATCTATCTATTTGCAGGGCAATGAGGGTTAAGTGACTTGCCCAGAGTCACACAGCAAGTAAGCATCAAATGTCTGAAGCCAGATTTGAACTCAGGTCCTCCTGAATCCAGGGCCAGAAGGATTTGCTTTAAAGACTTTTAAGGTTTGTAAATCAAGGGCTGAAAAGACCTTCAGAAGTGAAACTAGCCCAGCTTATTTTGTAGATGTAGAAACTGCAGCGCAGGGAAATTGATGCCTTGCCAAAAGTCACACAAGCTTTGTCAGAGATGGGATTGAAATTGGTCTTTCCTCCTCTGAGATCCTCCAACACATCCTGACATGTGACAATCTATTTCTATTTCAAAGCCCTTCTCCAGACAGCTCTGGACATTCTCCATTTTCCTTCCTAAGGACAAAACTGAACACAATGCTCCAGATGAGATCTGATCAGGGCAAAGGACACTCCTTCTTATCCTTGGATAATATGCCTCTTAGCAACTAAAAGGATGGCTTCGCTTCTCCACTTAACTGGTGCTGTGGACAGCTTGGCTACTGGCGGTAGGTGGAAGAGAGGGTTTTATCTACTCCTGAAAGGCATCTGACATGGTGCATTACTATTCCTATCAGGAAAAGCAGTTTTGGAAGCCAGCAAGAGAGCCGCAAACTACACGCCTGCTTGTTGGGACTTCCCAGAGTGTTTCCAAAGATAAAGGCTCCGAACACTTATGTGATAACTTCCTGGGATGGGTGGAAACACCCCACATTCCTATCATCTGTTTCTCACCAAGAGTTCAAAGGGCAGGCCTTCTTAGCTCACGTATCCCCATAACATCTGTGATAGGTAGTGGCAACAGGATGGGCAGAGCAGGGCTACTCTTGTCCTGTCAGCACAGAGGAGTCATTTCAATTGGCCAAGGTCATCCAATGAGCCGAGCGGTAACAGCTCAGATTTACAGGAGGGGTCTGGATGGCAGAAGTAGCAAAAATAGTGATGGGCGCCAAATCTAGCCTTCCTCCATGACCCAACTGAGGAAATTCATCTTTCTGAGACTCAGTTTCTTCATGTAAAATGGGAATAACAATACCTATAGACCTACCTCACAGGATTATTAGGAGGTTGAAATGAGACTGGAGGCCTTCCTGATGTTAGGACCTTTCTTGTGAAATCACCACCTATACCTTGTATCTCAATTTCAAGTCCTCTAAGGTTCTTTTGCCATTGAATTCCCAGCAGTTAACAATACCCGGCACCTAGTAGGTGCTTTATAAATGCTTGCTGACTGATTGTGTGATGATAATAATGATGAAGAAGATGATTCCGATAAGAAAGACGATGGTGGCAGCAGTGATGATGACAATGACGGTGGCGGAGGTGGCGATGATGATGCAGAGGAGGAAGACCACGATGATAACGATAGTGAAGATAAAAATGACGGCGTGGATGATGACAATGGTGCTTTACAATTCCTGGAATCTTTTCACCACCACTGGACTTAACACAGTTGGTAGGAATGCCTCAGTTTCCTTATCACTCAGTTTTTGCATTTCATGCAACCGAAATTAAGAATCATGCTCGAGGCACATGTGTGTCTACTGGAAGAGAGAGGAAAGGATAAACAGGTAAAATGTAAGCTTCTTGAGGCCTGTTTTTATTTACAGGGCCTGGTAGGTGCTTGATGAATTGAATCAAATTGAAGCCAGTCTCTTGTCCTAAAGGAATCTCCAGTTTCCTAATTTTGGAAGATACCAAGACACAGACGACTTATCAAATAAGCTAGAGCATGAATGAAAGAAATAAACAAATATGTCATATATAGGTCATAGTAGAGTGGAGAGAAAATTAGATTTGGGGTCTGGAAACCTGGATTTAATCCTATGCTTTGCTAAAGTGGAAAACATGCTGGATTTGGTGATGGGAACCTAGGTTCAAATCCTAGCTCTATTATTTACTAAATATGTGACTGTAGGCAAGTTGAATCTTTTCTCCTACGCTCATCTTCCTCATCTGTGAAATGAGAAAGTTGGCTGAGAGGATCTCTAAGACCTTTTCCAGTTCGAAATGCCATGACATTATAAGATCAAGGGTGGGAGAGGTGGTGAGGAGAGAAAAGAGAGCAGTCATGTGAACAGCCTTGGACTAACTCCCAAGATGACATCTTCTCTGAAAGTCTAGCCTTTCAATAGCAGTTGCTCAGTATTTCTAGTTTTTTGCTTGTTTTTACCCGCTGGACAAGGCTCCTAAAAGGAAAAATTCTTAAAAATGTTTGGTCACTTATAGGAATTGGAATCATTGTTGTTTTGTCACCATCATCACTACCATCTCCTCCTCATCATCATTGTTGTCTTCATCATTGCCACTATCACTACCACCACCATTACCACCACCATCATCATTGTAATCCCCACCATCACCAATGCCATCATGGTTGTCACCCCGATCATCATTACCCTCACTGTCATCATCTCTCTACCCCACTCTAGTTCCATCATCATAACCATCGTACTTGTGTTTGCCGTAAAAGGCAAGATAGCAACATGAAGAACTTCCCCAATTTCGAGATCTAGGGATGCAACTTCCAGATGAAGGACAAACTGGGATCTTTTGGGATCTTTTCCATAACTTGCCACAGAGACAAGATCAGACTTAAGGGTGTAGATTAGGAACCAGCCCCAATCTTCTCCATTCTTTACACCCACAAAGCACTGCATTTTAAATCAGAGGTGATGAATTCAAATCCCAGTCCTGCCAGTTCTTACAGTTTTCACCTTTGGACAATGAAGCGTCTGGACACCAATACTCTTCCAAATATAAATCCAGGCAAGGAATAGTGGGAATAGAAATGTGCATTGCTTCCGACCTCAGGGGACACTGTTGATATTACCAATATACAATCAGAAAATTATCTAATTGGAGAGTTGGCAGGGACATCAGCAACATCTAGTCCAATAGATATATAAAAGTGATCCCCACCATAACACATTTCACAATAGTTCTGGTAGGAGTTGCTGTTCAGTCATGTCTGACTCTTCCGTGATTCCATTTGGGGTTTTCTTGGCAAAGATACTGGAATAGTTTTGCCATTTCCTTCTCAAGCTCATTTTTCAGATGAGAAATTGAGGCAAACAGGGTTAAGTGACTTGCCCAGGGTCACACAACTATTAAGTATCTGAGGTGAGATTCGTTCTCCCAAACATTAGCCTTCTTGATGCCAGGCTCGATCCTCTATGCACAGCACTACCTAGCTGCCCCATGTAGGAACTGGATAACTCTAAGTCAATGGATCTTAGTGACTTTCTGTTGGTATAGCAGGCCACACCTGCAAATTGGATTATGCATCATCTCATTTGCTCCTTGGTAAGGATTATTACTCACATTTTATAGATGTGTAAACTGAGCCATGGATAGATTAAATGATATAATCTGCCCAAATTACAATTGAGGGTAAAACCAATAACAGACCTCTAGTGAAAGACTGGTTCTCAGAAAGACAGTAAAGAAGGAAATCTTGTCTCTAGGTCCTCAATACAATTTGACTCAATTCACCTCAATTCACTGAACAACTCTCTAAAACTCTAAGCTACAGGGGGCAGCTAGGTGGCGCAGTGAATAGAGCACCGGTCCTGGAGTCAGGAGGACCTGAGTTCAAATCCGGCCTCAGACATTTAACACTTACTAGCTGTGTGACCCTGGGCAAGCCGCTTAACCCCAATTGCCTCACTAAAAAAACAAAAACAAACAAACAAAAAAACTCTAAGCTACAGATGATCCCCTGATTTGCAATAGAGGAGGTAAATTTTGCTAATGAAATCAAAGTTTATCATTACCACCCCCCCACTCCTCCTTCTCCCTTTCCCTCTCCCCCTGCTCCTTCTCTTTCTTCTCCTTTTCCTCCTCCTCCTTTTATTTCTCCTTCTCCTCCTCTTCCTACTGCTGCTATTGCTGCTGCTGCTGTTACTACTACTACTACTACCACCACCACCACCACTACTACCACTACCACCACCGATGCCACTGCTACTGCTGCTGTTACTACTACTACTACTACTACCACCACCACCACCACCACCACTACTACCACTACCACCACCGATGCCACTGCTACTGCTACTGCTGCTGTTATTACTACTATAAGTACTACTACTAAAGATAATAATAAATAGAATAGATTTTCTCCTCTTCTTTGCTTCTTAGAATCCCCACTTTTTGAAGCTCAGCTCAAATGCCACTTCCTACATGAAACCTCCCCTGATTTTCCCCACATCCTAGTGCCCCGTTAAAAACTACCTTACTTGGTATTGCTATTGTAGCTACTCATCTGTTCTTATCTCTCCTGATAGAATGAATGTCCTTCAAGCAGGAGCCATTTTGCTAGTTTTTTCCCATTTCCCTTGCTTAGCTCAGTGCCTGGCAGTTACTAAGTGCTCATAGATTCATTGATTGATTGACAGGTTATTTATTCCTTCTACCACCAGCAATCCACCCTCTTCCCCCAGGCTCCTTGAAAAGGTCAATCCATCCTAAGTAGGAAGGAGAGTAAGGTATTTGATGAGCTGCCCTATCAATGGGCTAATTTAGCTGATTACAGTGGAATCTTAGGCTGTTTGAGATTGGGTTTAGGCCAGCAATGCATTAACTCTGCTGGTGTCTCCGTGTCTCCATCACCCTCCGCTGGGGACAAAAGGGGGGTAGTTAATTCCTGAAAACAAACTCCATCTGATGGGCTTTTATTAAGCTCTGTCCTTGTTTTATCAGGTGCTGGGTAAGAGGTTCCTTTCTGAAGCCAAGTGTTTGTGCTTGCCCTCCTAGGCCTTTCTGGGGAGGATGGTGTGCTGGGATAGATGCCAGGGCCTCTCTCAGGGGCTGAGCAGCAAGCAACACTCTGTGCTGAGTCACTAGGAAGTTGTAATTTCTAGATCTTCTCCATCTCCTCCATGAGGTAACCTAACATACAGTACCTGCAATTCCACCATTAGGGATTCATTTCTTTGGGTAAAAGTACTGTCTACTGCAGATAGATTCTTTAGATAAGCAAGAATCCTTGGAGGGATAATAAATGGAACTTTTAAGAAAGTTCTCATCAAGGCATAAATAGCTGATTTCTGTGGATATAAGAAAGAAGAAATATAAAAAGAGATAATAAAATCACAGCATCAGAGAATCTGCCATAAGGTACCCTAGAGACTCTCTAGTTCAACTCCTTGTACTTCATAAAGAGGGAAATCTCCCAGCCCCACTGGAAGTTTCATTTTTCTTTCTATAACCACTGAGTCCAAGGGCAGCTAAGTGGCACCGAAGTGGATAGAGCATTCATTGGGCTTGGAATCAGGAAGACTGATCTTCATGAGGTCAAATGCAGCCTTAGACACTTCCTAGCTGTGTAACCCTGGGCAGTCACTGAACCCTGTTTGCCTCAGTTTCCTCATCTGTAAAATGAGCTGGAGAAGAAAATGGACAACTACTCCAGTATCTCTGCCAAGAAAACCCCAAATGGGGTCATGGAGAGGTAGTTGGACATGACTGAAATGACTGAACAATAACAGCAACAAATCTTCTGAGTCCACAATATAATAAGTTTTCAAATCATAAATCTAGAGCTGGGGGGGATTTCTGAGGACTGTAATAATAGTTAACCCACAAATGACCCTTTAAGGTTTGCAAAATTATGCACACACGTATATATATATATATATACGTCAAAAGTATAAATACTACAAACTTTAAAAAAAATTACATAAAATAATTATTTAAATTTCTTTTATACTCATTTCCTTTTGGGAATTTTGAATAACAAAGTTTTAATTCTAATTTTAACTAGACAGGTGCAGGAGAATTCTGGATGACAAAATTAAGAGGAAGATGTTTTCATCTTGCTTGACTGCCTTAGTCACTTGATCAATATCTATTAGGCATCTTCGTGTGTGTGTGTTTGTGGTCATACCAGAACTATCCCATAAATACGAAAAGATCATCTTTGGATGATCTTAAATCTAGGGTTACAAATTCAGTCTTTCTACTTATTGAGCAGCAGCTGATGAAAGTGTTTATAAAATCTGAAAATTGAGTAGAGCCATCTATAGCACAAGATGGTGTTTGGGGTGAATTTTCATAAGAAAAATATTTAATATTTTAAAATAAACTTAAAAACATTTAAACTATTAAACATATCTTTAAACAATTTAAATAGCCTTTCAAACATTGGGGGTTTTGTAAGTTTGTAGCATTTATACTTCTGAAGTTATTAAAGCTAAAAACTGTATTGACTTTTGGGAAAACTTATATTCATACACATGCACACATACATGCATATTCAGATATCTCTCTATATGCATACATGTGCATAGTGACATGTAACATTGACTACCATGGTCCTTACTGCCCGAAGACTAGCTATGTTACATTTCATCCTTCCATTAGGGTTTTCTGGTACCCTTAAGGGGTACTGAGGTGCTTATGGTCTATGAACGTGGCTCTAATCCTAGCAATGGTACTGCTTCAATTGTAAGGGGGAGAGGGGTAGTCCGGAACCTCCAGTTCCCTTTGGGCACTAACAGTTGGGTTACCTTTTATAAGGGAATATTCACTTTAAGAGTTATAATCACAAATATAAAAACTTACTCCCCAACTTGTGGAAGGTGTGTTCTCCCTCCTCCATACCACCTCAGCCTCTGGGGAAGGGATTAGGTTCATAGTTTAGCTCAGTTTCTATAGAGCACAGTCCCAGTTTTAAGTCCAGAAGTGGAGGGAGGGTAACACTGGCATCCCAGACACCCTGGCTTCTCTGGGCTTCCCTGCTGGACTAGTTGGTTGCAACATTCCACCTAGAATTCTGGCTACAAGGTCACCATAGCCCAAACTCCAGAGTCCAGTGGTTCTGGTGGGGATCACTGCCTGTATTCGAAACTGAAAAGGACGAATGATACAGAACAGAAACATCCCCCAGGCCCCTTTCTCTGAGCCAGGGTGAACGAGAGGGAGAGGAGGGGAAAGAAGTCCTTCCCCTCTCAGCAGTTCTGTTCATGACTTACCTTCTGCTCACAGCTAGAAAGAGAATGGCCTTCTCAGTCTCATTATTTTTGTTTGTTTGTTTTTTTTAAGGCAATTGGGGTTAAGTGACTTGCCCAGGGTCACACAGCTAGTAAGTGTTAAGTGTCTGAGATCAGATTTGAACTCAGGTCCTCCTGAATCCAGGGCCAGTGCTCTATCCACTGCTCCACCTAGCTGCCCTAGTCTCATTATTTTTACAGACAAAGTCTATTCTGGATAGGAGGCTACCTGGTAGGGGATGCAGAGTGCCTCCATGGTGGGTCATCTGGGCATTCTCCAAATGACCCCTTTACCCATCTCCCTCTAGTTGGAATGTGTTGTCTTGGTTGAATAGATGGGGGTGTATTTTTAAACTAAGTCCTCACCCCAAACTCTGGTTACTGTCCCAAAGTAAGAACCTGTGGTTTCTGGGAAGGCATAAGTGATGTCTTATTACTTGCTTCCCAATGCCATACAGTTGAAACTCAAAATAGCCAAAGTCACAGCATCTTCTGCAATCCCACATATCCCAATGAATATCACAGCTATCCCCAAATATAAAGTTTTGCATATCCAACAAAACAAATAACATTTTGCAGACTTTTCTTGCTCAGCCTGAGCCTGACTGGACCTTTCTCAATCTATAAGCAAAGGAAAGAGCCAAGGAAAGAAAAACTTGCTTCTGTTTCCAACAGAAACCTGGTTCACACTGAACTGTCCAAACTATGGGGAGCTCTCCCCACAGTGATCAAGGCCACAGGGGTCATTTTGGCCTTGCCCCTTTCTTAGATGAGAAAATTGCCCTGAGTGAAAACTTCCAATGAATTCCTCTGTGCACAAGATGATCCAATTGGGGTCTATACACAAAACATCTTTTTCTACTCGGGGCACCCTAAAATTATCCAGGGGTCCAGCAACTTCCTCTGATTTCTTTATCCCGAAGGGCACCTGAAATTCTCCCCATGGATCCTTGCAACTGCCAGGGTGAACCCAATGGAAATACAAATTCACCTATTAGGAAAATATGACTAGTATACTTGGTTTGAGAAAGAGCAAATAATATGAACAAATCCTAGATTTAGGGTAAAGGCATGAGCCTTTAAGAAGTCAGTAGGGCATTATGATTTTGCAAAAGGTAAACAGTCTGAGTCTATTTAAATGCAAAGGAACAATATTCAGTAGCCACCACAAAAAAGAGCTGCTATAAATATTGTTGTGCAAATAGTTTTCTCTTTTGGGGAATGTCTTTGGGATATAAACCTAACAGTGGTATTACTGGATCAAAAGTTATGCACAGTTCTATAGTCCTTTGGGCATAGCTCCAAATTGCTCTCCAGTTCACAACTCCATCAACAGCGGATTAGTGTCCCAGCTTTCCTACATTCCCTCCAATATCCAATATTTTCCTTTTTTAATATTTGCCACTCTGATAGGTGTGAGGTGAAACCTCAGAGTTGTTTTAATTTGTATTTCTCTGATCAATAGTGATCTAGAACATTTTTCATATGATTATAAGTAGCTTTGATTTCTTTGTCTGAAAACTGCCTGTTCATATCCTTTGACCATTTATCAATTGGGGAATGACTTGTATTTTTATAAATTTAACTCAGTTCTCTATATATTTGAGAAATGAGGTCTTTACCAGAAATACTTGTTTCAAAAATTCTTTCCCAGTTTTCTGTTTCCTTAGATATAAAGAGCAAAACAAAATATAAAAGAGATCATTTTGATTATATGAAATTAAAAAGTTTTTGCACAAATAAAATTTAATATTTGTTTTTTAAAATAATTTTTGAGTTCCAAATAATATACCAGGCAGATGCTAGGTGATAGGAATACTTTTGTTTGTCACATCAAAAGATATAAAGAATCCATTGGAAAACATGCAAGTTGGAGTAGGGGCTTGAGATAAAGCTGTCTGTGCACTGACTGAAGAAACTAAAGATTCTTTTAGAAGGAAGAAGACAGGATGAAGGAAGAATATGAGCGTTGTCTTCAGGTGTCTGAAGGGTTACCACAAGAAAGATACATTAGTCTTGTTTTGCCTGGCCCCAGAAAACAGAACTAGGAGCAGTAGGTGCAAGTTACAGAGCAGTAAACTGAGACTTGATGTAAGGTGAGAGGAACTAAGCAATTTCCTAACATAGCTGTTCAGAGTGATGTGGGCTGCCTTGGTAGGGGGTGTGATCACGCTCACTGGCGGCCTTTGAGCAAAGCTTAGGATGGCCAGTTCAGTTGTCAGATATGATGTAGACAGCATTCATGCTCAGGTACAAGTTGGAATCCATGGCCTCTAAAGTCAAGTCAATTCAATTCAATTCAACAGGGATATGGATGTTTCATGGGAGGGGAGAGGAGAACACCTTCTATAGTGAAACTCCAGCTTCTTCAATGACATAGGCAACTTTGGACTGGTCCTCAGTGCCTAGTGTGCCTCCTGGTAACTGGTGCCTGAGAGTTGGAGAGACAAACTCTTCTTCCTGCTCAGAGAATTAGGAGAAATGACTCTACCTTCTTTTGGACCCTTGTACCCTGGAACTCTCTCTCTCTCAATCTCTCTCTCTCACTCTCTCACTCTCGCTCTTTCTCTCTCGCTCGCTCTCGCTCTCTTTCCCCCTCATTCATGTTTCAATATTTTTTATTCAAACATATACACATATTACTATAATATAATATAAATTTTGTTTATACATTATATTATTATAATTAATATAATTTATTATTATAACTATACATACATATTAGGTTATTAAATCAGTATGAGTCGAATGATCATGAGGTATAGTGAATAGAGTGCTGGAATGAGTTAGGAATTATAATAATAAAATATTAGCAGTCAGAATTTATATACTGCTTCAACCTTGGGAGTCTCTTAAAGCATACTCTCTCCCTTGTATTCCTAGGTTAGAGGGAGATTTCTCTTCCCTTCTACTCTAGGAGAAGCATATGACAATGGGAAGTGTGTACTTATACAAGTGAACATAAGATTAGACCTCCAGTATCTGCATGCCTTTTCTTGCCTTTCCGTCTCTTTTCCTGATTGAACACTTACATGTCTTATAATCTCAGGGGGATTGGGGAGGAGGGTGGGAGAGTGGCAGTCAGAAGACTCATCTAATTATCAGGTACTCCTTGGTCATTTTTTGCTACAGGCAAAAATGGTGAGGGGGATGTCCAGCCCTGAAGGAAGTGACATTATACTGAAAAGTCCCTTCCAACTTTGAGATTTTATGATTCTATGATCCTGATAATTTATGGCTTCCCGCCATTCTCAAAGATGATAAATTGATGGTCATTATTGCAGGAAACCCCAAGAAGGTGGTGGTGGTAGAATTATCTGGGTGTCTTATCTTGCATTATTCTAAGGAAAGCCCGGTACTTTTCAGAGTCTTGCTATCCAATCGATGAACCACCACATTTAAATTTGAGTTATAAGGGTGGCTCTTGCCAGTTGGCTGAACAAGATCCTTTTGACTTCATTGGGAATGCATGTCATCAGTGAACCATGGACTTTAAATTGAAGGAAAACCTTGGTCTTAATCTAGCTTACATGGTTTTTGGTTTCTTTTCTTTCTCTATTTTTGAAAAGAGTAAGGGGAAAAGACCCTTTTAAAATTTCCATATGGGTTATGTTAAGGAAAAAAATATATATAGAAACAAAAATCTAATTCTATTATAGGCAGGAGTCTCATTAGAGTGGCCTGGAACAGGTTAGCCAATTTACAGACTATACATCTTAATCTCCCCTCAATAACAGGGGCAGTACGCTAACCTGGAAGATGGAGTGAGGGAGATGAGGAGAAAGTTTGGGGCCGGTAGAACCTGGCTCTGAGCCAACGAATGAGCCAATTCGATCCTACCTTATTTTCATTCTCCTGCCTGCTACCCCTCATTAGTGCCATATATATTGATTCACAGAAGTGGGGGGCGGTGCCTCTCCATAAAAGCTCCAGGAAATGGGAGGGGGGGACTGCTGAGATCCATCTATCCTCAGTGGAAACACCATTAGCTGCAGGTGCACTGGGGATCAGCTTCCTTTGAAGAGAAGTAAGGGAGGAAAGAGGATGTGTTGGCTTAGAGGAGTCAGGTAGGCAGGGTGTGTAGCTTCTCACCTGCTGCCAGCTGCTTTTTATCCACACTGGCAGCTTCCGGCTAATCTCATTTAAGGAGAAATGGATGGACTGAGGCTGAAGGACCTCACTTCCACCCTGTTATCTGTCTTACATATATACCACTAACACTAGCCTTGAAAAACAGTGTGTCATGGCTGAAAGAGAACTGAAATTAGGTTTAAATAGGTGAAGAACTAGATTTGGATATGGTATTGAGGCAGCTATGTGGTGGGATGGATAGAGTAGATGACCTTGAGTCAGAATGACCTGAGTTAAAATCCTGTCTCAGACACCTACCAGCTGTGTGACCCTGGGCAAGTCACTTGACCTCTATTTGCCTAAGACTTTCCATCTATAAAATAGAAATAATAATAGTACCTACCTCCCAGGGTTGTGAGGATCAAATGAGATAACATCTATGAAGTGTTTTGCAAACCTTAAAGTACCATATAATAATAGTTAACAGTTATATTTTGCTGTCAATTAATTTTCAGTCCTGTCTGACTCCTCATGACCCCATGTGGGATTTCCTTGGCAAAGATACTGAAGTGGTTTGTCATTTTCTAGCACATTTTATGGATGAGGAAACTGAGGAAAATGGGGTTAAATGACTTGCCCAGGGTTACATAACTAGTAAATGCCTGAAGCCAGATTCGAACTCTAGAAGATAAACCTTCCTTGACTCCTGGCCCAGCACTCTATGCACTATGGTGCCACCTAGTCCTATCTCTATCTCTATCTCTATCTCTATCTCTATCTCTATCTCTATCTCTATCTCTATCTCTATCTCTATCTCTATCTCTATCTCTATCTCTATCTCTATCTCTATCTCTATCTCTATCTCTATCTCTATCTCTATCTCTATCTCTATCTCTATCCATATCCATATAATACACACATATACATCTACACACATACACATGTACATATACATCTATACAATGTGTATATACATACATATATATACATACACACCTATATATGTGTATATATAGGCATATTGTATATATACACACACATATATATATACATATATATACTCATCCAATTATCAAGTGCTTCTCAATCATCTTTGCTATAGACAAAAATGAAAAAAAAAAGGTCCTGCCCTGAAAGAGGTGACATTCGAACTGAAAAGTTCCTTCCAAGTCTGAGATTTTATGATTCTATAATCCTCATAATTTATGATTTCCCGCCATTCTCCAAGATGATAAATTATTGGTCATTATTGCAGGAAACCCCAAGAAGGTGCTGTATACACACACAGACACACAGACACACAGACATACATACACTCCTTCCATTGTTTTTGTTTGTTTGTTTTTTTGGCGAGGAAATCGGGGTTAAGTGACTTGCCCAGAGTCACACAGCTAGTAAGTTTCAAGTGTCTGAGGTCAGATTTGAACTCAGGTTCTTCTGACTCCAGGGCTGGTGCTCTATCTACTATAGCGCCACCTAGCTGCCCCTCCTTCCATTTTTAATTTAATTTAATTTAATTTTTTTAGCACTTACTCTGTGCCAGGCACTGTGCTAAATGCTTTACAATTATAATTTCATTTGATCCTAGCAATGACTCTGGAAAGTAGGTGATATTACTATGTCCGTTTTAAAGATGAGGAAACTGAGACTGACAGAAAAAAAGTGACTTGCCTGGGGTCATGAAGCTACTAAATGTCTAAGGCTGGATTGAAACTCAGGTCTTCCTGACTCCAGACATGGTGCTCTATCCACTGTACCACCCAGCTTTTTATTGTTGTGAGAACAGCATTTTATAAACCTGTAGAAACTTGAATTGTTATCATTTTCTCCTTGGCAAATGAAGATATGTGACTAGAGGGCATCTAAGATCTCTCCCAGCTCTGATATTCCTCATTCTATGTTCCACCTTCCTATATTCTAGATGTTCTGTGTTCTCTCTTTTAGCATCCTATTTTCCAGGGTCCCTTCCTGTGCTGACATTCCTCACTCTGTGTTCTAGATTCTTATATTCCAAGATGCTTTTAGCTCTGTCCGATGGTCTCTGTTTTAACATACTCTCATATTATAAGCTAACATTTTGGGTTCTCTTTTCCCCCACTCTGTTCATATCCCAAGGGCTCTTCTAGTACCATCTTGTACATTTTAAGGTCTCTCCCAACTCTGACATTTTCAGTGGTCTGTTCTAAGTTCTTTCTTGACTCTGACTTTCCATATCACATGTTCTAGCCTTCTATATTATTCCATAATCTAATATTCTATAGTTTTATTTCTGCCTCTGACCTCCTCTGACCACAAGCTTTTATAATCTTCAAAGGCATATCAAGGTCCTCAGTATCATGATTGATGGGGTCAGAGACAATCCAGGGCCTGAAAGAGTTCCCTGTCCTGGTGCTTTCCATGGACTGAGCTGCAGATCAAGGTTCCAGGCAAAGGTCATGTCTGAGTCACTGAGCAATTAAGGAGCCCAGAGGAAAGTAGGGGCAGTGGTGTTTTAGGACCAATTATTAGTTATCTGTAATGTTGCTACGCAAAGGTTCACTCTCTAAGACTGGACACCACCTTAGGAATGAACAAGAAGGAAGATGAAGTCCAGAGCGGATCATCTAGTCTAGCCCTGTCATTTTACAGATTTAGAGAGTTGAAGTGACTTGCCCAAGGTCATACAGGCAGTGAGTGGCAGAGTTGAGATTTGAAGCTTTGTTTTCTGACTCTGAACCCAGAGCTTCTCTACCATACCATGATGCACCTTCTTTCACAATTTCTCTCTTTGTATCCTAGAATGGGGGAAATTAAGGCAGCAAATAGGTATGAGGCAGGTGCCAGACCACACAGTGGCAAGTCAGTGCCAATTATTGAATTTAAAGCTGGAAAAAGGCCTTTGAGAGAATCTCATCTCTTCCATGGGACAGCTTGGTGGCACAGTGGATAGAGTGATATGTCTGGAGCCAGGAAGATGAGTTTTCTGTGGATTATTTCCAATTGGGCATCTAGGTGGTGCAGTGGATAGAGCACCAGATTTAAAGTCAGGAAGACTCATCTTCCTGAGTTAAAATCTGGCCTCAGATCCTTCCTAGCTGTGTGACCCTGGGCGAGTCATTTTATCTTGTTTGCCTCAGTTTCATCATTTGTAAAAAATGAGTTGGAGAAGGAAATGGCAAATCACTCCAGCATCTCTGCCAAGAGAACCCCAAATAGGGTCACAGAGAGTCAAACACAACAACAACATCTCATCTTGTCTCTCTCCCTTTACATTTTCTTCTATTTTTCATTCTTTTGATTCTGTTTTACTGATTCTTGGTGTCTCACAGAGTCATTAGCTTCCATCTGCCCAATTCAAATTTTTAAGGTATTATTTTCTTCAATAAGCTTTTGTACCCCCTTTTCTGTTTGGCTAATTTTTTCCCCATTTGGCCAATTGTATTTTTTAAGGAATTGTTTTCTTCTGGCAATTTTTGTGCTTCATTTTCCAAGCTTTTGACTCTTCTTTCTTTTTTTTCAGGGCAATGAGGGTTAAGTGACTTACCCAGGGTAACATAGCTAGTAAGTGTCAAGTGTTTGAGGCTGGATTTGAACTCAGGTCCTCCTGAATCCAGGGCCAATTCTCTATCTACTGGGCCACCTAGCTGCCCCATGTTGACTCTTTTTTCATAATTTTCTTGAGTAACTCTCATTTCTCTCATATCCTTTCCCATTTTTCTTCTACCTCTCTCATTTGATTTTTAAAATCCCTTTTGAGCTGTTCCAAGAAGGATTTTTGTTCTTGAGATCAATTCATCTTCTCCCTTGAGGCTTCACATGTAGGCATTTTGACAGTATTGTCCTCATCTGAGTTTATGTTTTGGTCTTTCCTGTGGATGTAGAAGCTGTCAATGATAAGGGCCCTTTTCTGTTTCTTATTCATATTTTAGCCTATTTTGTGACTTTTGTAGTTGAGGTCTGTTCCTGGGGCACAGGGGCCACTTTTGCAAGCTTCTTGTGATAGGGGATAAGGGCCTGGTCACTGGCTTTCTGCTGTGATGTTTCTGTGGCTTGCAGATTCCTCATCACCCTAGGCCTGATCCCTGTGGTGGGATGGCTTGGCCTAGTCACGCCTGTCCTATGGGTTATTCTCTAGCTGGTAGTTTTTCCTCTTAGCCAGGGCTGGTGGGTCTCACAACTGGCCTTTTGTACCACCAGCCTTCTGAGCCAGTACCAAGGGGCCTTAGCTGCTGATCTTTGTTGTGGTCAAGAGCCTCCTGCTGACTTGCCCAGACCCGCTCTGTGCTCCACTAAACTGTGCTCTCCTTTTGCCCAAGTGAGACCAACCTTTCCTGAAGTCTTCTAAATTATCTCAAGTTGGAAGATTGTGTCTCTCTGTCTTTTTGTAGGTTCTGTATCTCCAGAATTAATTTAGAGGCTTGATTTAATGTTTTTGAGGGAAACTTGGGAAAGCTCAGACAACTTCCTGGCTTCTCCCTCCCATCTTGGTTCTGCCCCTCTTCCTCTTTAAAGATAAGGAAACTGAGGTGCAGAGAGTCAATAAGCTTAACTGTGATGATGGGACCTTTGACTCAAGGTCCAGAGTTCTTTCCACTACATCACACAACCCCACAACATGAAAGATGGATTGTATAATCCATGTGGGAAAGCTGCTAGTTTCATTCTTAAGTCTGAAAGTTGTGACATAAACTAACTTAGCAGCTATTTAGTGAGGACCATCCAAATACGAAATAATCCCAATATCATTGAATTTCAGAATTGGAAGGCATCTGAGCATCCATCTAACCCAAATCATACCCCAAGAGTGATACCTATGACAACACAGCAAAGTGGTGATCGATCCTCTTCTTTAAGGCAGCCATTGAGGAAGAACCCACTTCCTCCTTTATTTGGGGACCACTTTAATGATTAGGATTTCCCCCTTGCATGCAACTTAAGTGGTCTCTTTGCAATGTGTGCCCATTGCTGTTGGTTCTGTTCTTGGAACCAAGAAGAACAAGGCTAATCTCTCCTCCATGTGACAGCCCTTCAAACACTTGTCTATATATCTACTATGTTCCCTCTCTTTACTGTTTTCTAGGCTAAACATGACCAGTTCCTTAAACATCAATGTTTGAGAAGGACTTGAGGCCCTTGGATATTCTAGTTGTCTTCCTCTGGATGTCCTCCAGGTAATCAACATCCTTCTTAAACTGTCTCCCTCCCAGAATTAAGTACAATCCTCCAGATGTAGTGGCACTATAATATTTTTCATGTGTGTCACGCATGATGTTCTTCAAAGTGTTTTCACATCTGTTACTGCTTAGCAAGAGCAAGGGATAACCAATGGAGGGCTCATGTGTTCCACTGGTATCCATTCCCATGTTGAGATATCTAGAGGAAAGTCCCTGGTAAATTGAGTAGACCAATTATGGAAGATTGATATGATGACATGAATGAGAGAGGTCAGAAAAGCATAAGTAGGTGGTGATTTGCATTGTTGGGGGGAATATCCAAGACAAAGAGTTCATGGTCCTTTGGAGAATGAAAAAGAGTCCAAGAAGATGAGAAAGAATGAATGGGTTAGGATCTGTCTCATTGAAGAAATGAGTACTCACATGGATGAAATCAGAACTATAAAAGCATTGAAGTCTCTTATTTTATCCTCATATCAGCCTTGTGGGATGCTAAGGAATCAGGGCTTGCTTTAGCACTAGGAATCAGGTAGCTGTCACAGTAAATTGTTTTGAAAACAGACTTTTACTATATACCAAAGGAGTGCTAACAAACTGAGTCTCTCTCTGATTTGGGGGTATAGACAAGTAAAAAAAGAAAACAATTATAGGCAAGAATAATAGACAATTACTCATTAAAAAAGAATAAACTTTGAGCTAGATAAGAGCTGGTTAGCTGAACAGTCATTGAATAGCTACAGATACTTCCTAGAATTTTTATGGTCTTCTCTAGGTATCCTGGTTAGTTTCAGTTAGGCAGTCAAAAATAAGGCAACTTTTAGCTCTATCAAGGAGAGCTATCCTAAAGTAGAAAGACCTTCTTCAGGGGGTAACGGACTTCTCATTATTTGAGTTTTTAGAGCAGAAGCTGAATAAATGTTTGTTAGATATAAGGTGGAAGGATTTTTTTTTTTTTGCTTTTGAGTTGGTCTGTATGGTTTCTGAAGTTCCTTCTGAACCAAAATTCCTTTGATTCTATGATTTGGAGAATGGAGAATTATCAGATAAGAAGAGAATATAGTCTCTGATGTTTATGCCCACTGAAGACAATCCCTCACTTCCTTCCAGATTTAACTTAAGCACTACGTTCTATATGAAGCCTTTCCTGATCTTCCGAGATGCTAGTGCCCATGATCCCTAAATTATCTTCTATCTATTTTGTACTATCTCTGTTCATTCTTATGTATGATAATGTTATCTCCCATTAGACTTTAAGCTCTGTGAGGACAGGGATGATTTTACATGTCCTTCTATCTCTAAAACCTATTATGTGCTTACACATAGTAGGTGCTTAATAGAAGCTTATTGATTGGGGCAGCTAGATGGTGCAGTGGATAGAGCACTAGCCCTGGATTCAGGAGTACCTGAGTTCAAATCCAGCCTCAGACATTTAACACTTACTAGCTGTGTGACCCTGGGCAAGTCACTTAACCCCAATTGCCTTACAAAAAAAGAAAATCTTATTGATTGATGAGATTATGTAAACCAAGTCGAGGGGAATGGAGAAATTTCAAAACCCGACTCTTTCTTAACTGATTGATCTCAACCACACTGATGTTTTCCCTCATTAAGTGGCAAAGAGAAGCTGTATTTCCATTTTCAGTTTCATCTTGTTTGACTTTTAAAAAACCAACTCTGTTACAGAATTGAGAGCCAGAATGTTATCTTGGAACATAGAATATCAAAGCTAATGGGTCTTTTAGAACACAGAATGAATGTTAGAGCTTGGAATAACCTTAGAACATAGAATGTCTGAGATAGGAGGGACCTTAGAGGTAATTCAATCTTTCACCTTTGTTTTATAGATAAGAAAACTGAAGCCCAAAGATGGCTAAATAATTTTGGCTAAGGTCATGTAGGTATTAGCAGAATCTGAATTCAAACCCAGGTCTTCCTCCACACCTACAACCCCATTTCCATCTGCTGTATCCCCCACATCACTTGTATTAGAAAGTTTAAATCAGGAAGATGCCTTACAGATGATCCAACCCACTCCCATAATTTTATAAGTAGGGAAACTGAGGCTTCAAGAATAGGATGTATATGTAGGATTGAGCATACAAGTAATATTCAGGGGATGCTTGGTTGGTTATTGTCTCAGTTATTTTTGGTCTCTGGTACTCCTAATCATTTCCCAGTTGGAAATTTCAGGCCAAAGGCTGTGTTGGAGCCATTTTGAAATGGCTTTCAAGAGCCAATTCTTAAATTTTCAGGGTGAGCATTTATACCTTGGAAATCAGCAAACTACAAATCAAGTATTGATTTGTCGTTTTGTTAATTGTCTAGACTTAAGGAAGTGAGAAAAAGTGTTAATAATGCAGATTAAACCAAAATGTATATTTTTTTTTAGAGGAAGAGCTGGTTGTTAAAAATTAAATTTTAGCCCTGCACAGGCCAGAGTTACAGGTTACATTTGGGAATATCTTAGAGTTTTGTTTCTTAGCCAATGTAACAATCCTATGTACATATTGTTGCTGTGTCGTTTCAGTCATGTCCAACTCTTTGTGACTGCATTGGGGTTTTCTTGGCTGAGAAGCAGTAGTGGTTTGCCATTTCCTTCCATAGCTCATTTTACAGATGAGGAAACTGAGGCAAATAGGGTTAAGCGACTCATCCAGAATCAGATAGCCAGTATCTGAGGTCAACTTTGAACTCAGAAAGAGGAGTCTTCCTGATTCCAAGCCCAGGGCTCTATGCATTATGGTGCCACCTAGCTGCCAGTAATAATAAAGGATGATTTCAGAGAAACCTGGAAAGACTTGTATGAACAGATGCAAAGGGAAGTGGACAAAACTAGGAGAACAATTCATACAGTAACAACGTAGTAAAGACAAACAACTTTGAAAGACTTTCTGATCAATATAATTACAAACATGATTCTAGAAGACCCTTGATGATGTAGGTTTCAGGAAACCTGACAGAGAGGTGATGGATTCACAATCCAGAATGAGACAATTTTGGACATGATCAGTGAAGGGATTTTTTTTTGGGGGGGCAATGGGGGTTAAGTGACTTGCCCAGGGTCACACAGCTAGTAAGTGTCAAGTGTCTGAGACCAGATTTGAACTCAGGTACTCCTGAATCCAGGGCTGGTGCTTTATCCACTACACCACCTAGCCACCCCCAGAATTTTTTGGTTTTTTTTTTTTTTGAGAGGCAATGGGGGTTAAGTGACTTTTCCAGGGTCACACAGCTAGTAAGTGTCAAGTTTCTGAGGCCAAATTTGAACTCAGGTCCTCCTGAATCCAGGGCTGGTGCTTTTTCCACTGCCACCTAACTGCCCCGAAGGGATTTGTTTTACTTGATTATTCATGGTTGTAACAAATGTTTTGTTTTTCTTTTTCTAATGGAAGTTCTTGAGTAGGAGGGAGAGAAAATAAATACCTGTTTATTTAAAATAGGATAAAATTTCAACAAAATATAAAACGAGGGACTTAGAAGAGGTGAGAAATAGTGTCTAGTCCAGCTTTAAATGGAAGATATTTTGAATAACCCCTGACTCTATCTAGTACTTGTTCAACAAATCAGTCTGTGTCCTCCTTCTCCCCTTCTTCTCTTCCCTTTTCTATTTCCCATGAAACTCTCATTGGTGGAAAATGGGTGGTGGTAATGGGAAGAGCATGGCTGTGGTTGGTGTTCAGTAAACTCATCTCCTGAGATTTCTGCCCTATCTCAAGTTCTGCCCACAAGCCAGTTTTCTGTGTGGGCCTTCAGAAAGTGGGCAAGTTTCTACTTAGACTCAACAATCAACGAATCAGCATATATTAAGCACCTACTATCTGCCAAAGACAATTCTAGGCTCTCGGAGGACAATAACAAAAATGAAAGGGTTCCTGACCTCAGTGAGTTTACACTCTACCAGGGAATATAGAAATAAATTTACTATACCTACTTAATAAATACAAGGTGATTTTATTTGTGGGGCAACTAGGTTAACTTTATCAGTGGATAAAGTGCTGGGTCTGGATTCAGGAAAGCTCATCCTCCCAAATTCAAATCTGGCCTCAGATACTTACTAGTTGTGTGACCCTTGGCAAGTCATTTAACCCTGTTTGCCTCAGTTTCCTCATCCATAAATTAATCTGGAGTAGGAAATGGTAAATTACTTCAACATCTTGGCAAAGAAAATCCCAAATGGGGTCACCAAGAGTCAGATACAACTGAAAAAAATTAAATGAACTTTTATTGGTGAGAGTAGAGGAAGGCAATAGTAGCTGAGGTTGGGAATCTAAGTGGTCCTTGAATTAATTTTACAAGGAAATTTTTAAGGGGGCTTGCAAAGCAGCATTAAAGTAGCTCAAAAGAAACAAGAGATGCACACATTTAGAGAATCCACCCCAAATGTTCACATGAACCATTTGTGCCTGACCTGTAGTAGAGCCTTCTGAACTCATATTGGTCTGACCAGCCACAATTGGACATGCTGTATGTTGACCCTTGTTAAGGGCTAAAATTCTAGTAAACTGTCTAAAATATCTAATGAGTGGTCGCCAATAAATTATAAGCTTCAGCAAGAGTTAGGCTTTTAAGCATTTATTAAGGAGAATAAGAATTTGGTAAAGAGAGAAGAAAGGCCTAGATTCCTATCTATTAAAGGGAGAGCACATTTCTAGCTCCGCTCTCCACCAGAGTCCAAAGGAAAAAAAGAGCGAGACCGAGCACCAGTCTCTTCCTTCTTCCTCCCACTAGCCAACGTCACTTCCTGATGCCAAAGAAAAGACTCCTGGTCTTGCCCTCAAAGACCTTTGCTTCATGGGTGGAACTCTTCTATAGTAAGTCTCCAGCAGGTGGCGTCATTCCAATCGTTACACCCTGACATAGTGATGTCATTTTGGTCCTCTTCAAGAACAAAGGACAACAACCAAAAAGAAAGAAAGGGATCTAAGAGATAGAGGTGGAAGGGAGTTCATTCTAGGCATGGGAGAGAGCCAGAATAAAGAAAGGTAGTCAGGAGATGGCAACAGAAAAGCCAGTTTGCATGTAGAGTAGAGTACTTGAAGAAGGGTAATGTTGAGGGGGCAGCTAGGTGGCTCAGTAGATAAAGCACTGGCCCTAGATTCAGGAGGATCTGAGTTCAAATCCGGACTCAGACACTTGACAATTACTAGCTATGTGACCCTGGGCAAGTCACTTAACCCTCATTGTCCCACCTTCCCCCCCCCCCCCCCAAAAGAAGGGTAATGTTGAATAAGACTGAAAAGGTAAGAACAGTGAAGGACTTTCAATGCCAAATAGAAGAGTTTATAATCCATCTTAGAGATAATAGGGAGAAATAGAGAAGTGAAAGATCTCAACCTGCCATATAGGACAGTCCCATCAGTAGCTTTGGGGAGCATGGCTGGTAAGGGAGGAGATGCCATAATTTCTGAGCCAGGCTCTAGCTTCTAGAGACCATCAATGGTCAGCTGGGTGGCCCCACTCATACCAGCCATCCTCCCAATGGGCAGAGGGGCTGGAATGCTCCCCAGCTTTCCAACTTGTCTGTGATTTATCTGGGAACTCCCTCCAGGGACGGGAATTCCCACAAAGGGTGTCAGGGCAGTCAGATTGGGAATAAACAGCATGTAGTGATGTATTTGGCAAAGAATAACACCAGTGGAGGGAAATGAAGACTGAGAGAAGAGGATGTTCAGTGGCTGGGAACAGAGGCCATGTTCAGAGGCAGCTAACAGAATCAGAGGCAGACGGGAGTGGGGTTCCATTGCTTCCCCCATAAATCAGAAAAGTGGTGCAGGAGCTTCTCAGGAGGCAGCATGCTAGGTTCAGAAGGGGAATGTGGATATTGGCAAGGTAGTGAATTTGCCCATGGCTCCACTTAAGTAAAGACAGGGTTCTACTTGGTTAGCAAGCTTCTCCTTATCAAAAAAGGTCTAGTGGGACATGATGAGCTGCAAAGCTTGGAGAAAAGCCTGAACCTTTTTATCTCCATGACTGAACTAAATCCCATATGAATCTGGAGCTTGTATTACTTGTAGGAGACTTGGGCACCATCTCCAGGCCATGAGTAACAATACCTCCTATAGAGCTCCAATTCACCAAATTAATCTCTTCCTTCTAAAGTTTTTCAGTCATTTCTCAGTCATGACTCTTTTTGAGGTTTTCTCAGCAGATACTGCAGTGGTTTGCCATTTCCTTCTTCCATCCATTTTACAGCTGAGGAAACTGAGGCAAACAGGGTTAAGTGACCTGCCCAGGGTCACATAGCTAGTAAGTGTCTAAGGAGGATTTGAACTCAGGAAGATGAGCTGTATACACTTTGGCACTATCTAGCCCTCCCCCTCCTCTCGGAGTTACCTTGTATAATTTTATACACACTTTGTAGCTACTTACACTGGATGTTGGTTGTATCCTCTTAGTAGAAGATACAATTAGAGGAAAGAATCTGTTTAATTTCTTGTTGTTCTATCCCCAGAGTCCTGAACTTCAGCTCTTTATAAAGATGTTGAAGAGAATGAATAAAAAGGATTTGAAGGCATGAAGCATGGGACAAGACGCCCTCTTTTCCCCTGGGAAACAATCCTTCTGGGTTGGATAATCAGACCTTCAGATGCATACCAGTAGTTAAAAGGAAGCTTTACAACAAACTGCATGTGGGGAGCATGGAAAAGATCAGGATTTCCAAGCCCGTATATTAGAAATAATTATGGGAATTGGTCTCTTCCCTCCCTTTTTTCCTTTTCTAACAGAGACAGTTTGAATGGGGGCCAAGGGGAGAGATGCGGAGAAGGGCAAAGGAAGTAGCAAAGCCGAAATCTTGAAGGCATCAGAAGAAATTCTTTGCTGGTTGGCTTGTGGTCGAAAATGTGAATTTCATTGATTGTTCCCTTCCCAACGGAGGCCGATTTGGTCAAAGGTCTGCACAGAGGCCTCTAATTTTAACAATGAATAGCAGCACAGACTGCCAACTTTGGAAGGGAAGGAAGAGGAGACCACTGAAGTGGGGATTGAAAAAAAATGCATTCTCCAGGACTTCAAGTTGGGACTGAGCTTATAAATCAGAGACAGTTGGGAAGGATTTGGTCTTAAATCTAGGTTGTTCAGCAATTCGGTAATAGCTACCAACCCTGGAGCTGGGATTAGATGTACCCTAGCTTCAGAAAGCACTCTAAAGTTCATATAGTCAAGAACCTTCTCCCTTTCTCCCTTTCTGCCACTTCACCACCAGAATGTGATTCAGTGGGCATAGTAGAGTACTACTGGGAGAGACAAGAAGACTCAATCACACTGCTGCCCTGTACTGGGTGACCATGAGCAAGTTAAATCACTTAACCTTTGAGCTGAATTGGCTTCATCTGCAAAATGGGGGCAATATTACAATACTCATAATCCTTGCCTCAAGACTCAAATGAGGTTAGCTATGAAAAGCATGTGGTAAATTTCAAAATACTCTATGAGAATCAGTTATTAAGAAATCAGATGAAGATGTGAAAATGTTGGAAGAACACTGTGTTGTATGGGTATTGCATACATCACATTAATTAAGTGGTTAATGATAGCTAGCACTTACATAGCATATTACAATTTGTAAAGAACTTTATCTTCCTAACAGCCCTGGGAGGTAGGTGTTAGCCTCGTTTTAAAGATGAGAAAACTGAAGCAGATTAGAGGTCAAGTGACTTGCCCAAGGTTATATAGCTAACAAAGACCTCATACCAGATTTGAACTCGGGACTTCTGACACCAGGGTCAATGTTCTATCCATTGTACCATCTGGCTTACAGAGGTAGCTAGATGTTAACAGTAACAAAGCACCAAACCCGGCTGGAGTCAGGAATTGTTGTTCAGTTGTTTTAGTCATGTCAGACTCTCCATGAGCCCATTTGAAGTTTTCTTGGTAAAGATACTGTAGTGGTTTGCCATTTCCTTCTCCAGCTCATTTTACAGGTGTAGAAACTGAGGCAAACAGGGTGAAGTGACTTACCCAGGGTCTGAGACCAGATTCAAACTTGGGAAGAGGAGTTTTTTCTGACTCCAGGCTCAGCAGTCTGTGCACTATGGTGCCACCTAGCTGTCCTTATTACTTTATAAAATCAAATAAAAGTGTAGTATAAAGAACATTCAAACCCAGGAAATCCAGGTTCTCATCCAACAGTCAATAAGCATTTCTATAGCACCAATTAATAAGTATATATAAGCATCATATAAAACTATTTATTGTTTACTATGCATTAAACATGGGGTACGAAGAGAGGCAAAAACAGGGACCCTGAACCAAGAAGCTTATAATAGGAAAGATGACATGAAAATGAGCTGTACATATCAGATATACATTTATATAATGTAATATAGTAGATTATATATTATATAATACATATATCATATAACATAATGTACAAGATAGCAGGAACCGACGGGCAGCAGAGAGCACAGTTTTCCGGTGTCCTCCTTGCATCAGGAGCTGCAGCTCCCATATCGGACTGCACAGCCACACTGTGGTCTGTGGCTCTTTAAGGTGCTGATCCATGGTCATCTGTGACTGGCAGAAGCCTATTACTACTGCTGCTATATTATATATAATGTACAATATATAGTGCTTTTTTTTTTTTTGCAGGGCAATGAGGGTTAAGTGACTTGCACAGGATCACACAGTTAGTAAGTGTCAAGTGGCTGAGGCCAGATTTGAACTCAGGTCCTCCTGAATCCAAGGCTGGTGCTTTATTTACTGTGCCACCTAGCTGCCCCTATATATACATTTTATATGATGCTTATATATACATTTATAGAATGCTTACTATAATAGTGCATATGTGATGTAATATTATATATATATAATAATCTCAAAGGATAAGACCCAAACTGCTGGTTGGGACCAGGAGAAGCTTCCCCAAATAAGGTGGGCTTGTCATGAGACTTAAGGGGGCCTTCAAACCAAGCCACCCTTTCATTTTGATCCACTTTGAAAACAGGCTATAAAATCACACTCTGCTTTATTAGGGATGTGGTGGGTCATAATGGAAAGAAAGCTGACCTGGGAGCCAGGAGGACCTGGGTTAAATCCTGCCTGCTGCCTATGTGACCCTGGGTGAGTCACTTAGCTTCTGAGTAGCCCAGGCACCTTTCTAGGACTATAAGTGGTAGGGAAGGTGTATCCATAGAGGAAGTTTGTCACTGAGGGCTCCCTAGACTAGTGAACTCACAGGTCCATTCCTTTTCTCTAGTTAAATGTAATTGAACAACAAAGTCATCTTAGCTATTCTTTTAAAATATACAAGGGGCAGTTAGGTGGCGCAGTGGATAAAGCGCCGGCTCTGGATTCAGGAGGACCTGCGTTCAAATTCAGCCTCAGACACTTGACACTTGCTAGCTGTGTGACCCTGGGCAAGTCAATTAACCCTCATTGCCTCAACCCCCCCCCAAAGTGTTTTCATCCATCTCTCCATTCATTCATCAGCCTTAGGGGCAGCTAGGTGGTGCAGTGGATAGAGCACCAGCCCTGGAGTCAGGAGGACCTGAGTTCAAATCCGATTTTAGACACTTGACACTTACTAGCTGTGTGACCTTGGGCAAGTCACTTAACCCCAATTGCCTCACAACCCCCCCAAAAAAACCCAAAAAAAATAAAATATACAGATGCCTTCTCCATTTCCCAATACAATAATTTCACAATATACTTTCCCCATTCCCCTTGAATTTTCCTTTCTAACAAAGACAATCAAGTACGTTAGATGAACCTGATTGTGTCTGACCCTGTATGACATTCTGTTCCTCTAGTCCCCAGTCCCTTCACCAAGAGGAGAGAATTCGCTTTCATCTCCTTTTCTTCTTGATTAAGATTGGCTGTCACATTTAAGGAGAATTTGGCTGTCCCTGAGTGTCATTTTTGTCTCATTTCAGTCGTGGTGCATCTTGTCCTGCTGATTCTGTTTGGCATCCGTTAATACAAATCTGCCCTTGTTTCTCTGAATTCCTCATTGGATGATGGCTGGCATTTATATAGCACTATAAGTTTGGAAAACACATTACAAATATGATCTTATTTTATCCTCACAACAACCCTGGGAGGTAGCAGCACATTGTTATCTCCATTTTACAGATGAGAAAACAGGTCGAGAAAGATTAAGTGACTTATAAGCTGCATCTCCAGAGAGAGAACTGATGAACTCTGAATTACAATTGAGGTATAATTGTCTGATTTGCTTGCTTTTTAAAAAATATGGGTAATATTGAAATAGGTTTTGCATGATGTTGCATGTATAATTGTATTTTCATGTGTATAATTATATTTCTTGTCTTCTCAGTGGGTGGAGAGGGGCGAGAGGGAATGTTACATTTGAAAATTAACGTAAACTGAGAGACAACACTCTGAGCATGATCAATATATTAGTTAGGCTAGCAGTAATCAATAAATTGGGTCAATGACCTCTTTCCATGACCAAAGATCCCGAGTGAAGGCCAACAGGGTCTTTTCAGCCAAAGTGTGTCTTTCTGCTGACAGAACATCATTTGGGCCAGGGTCACACTGCTAGTAAGTGACTGAGGCAGGATTTGAACTCAGGTCTCCCCGACTACATCATATAACTTCCACTATATTGTTTTTTACAAGACATCAATTGCATTCATAGACAACCTGTTCCTGAATGGAAGGGCACCCATTTTATTTCAGGTTTTTTTTACCACCCCAAAAAGTGCTGGGATTCTCTCTTGATGAAAACAAGCCTGATAATTACATGCCGGCTTCCTCAAAGCTTCCCAGTATTCTTGATCTTCACCAGATCTGGTCTCTGGGATCCAAGACTTCTTGTCTCGACCCAGTTTGGGTGTTGGAGTGACAAAGGCCTTGGCTTCCCCACCGGGGATGAAAGTCACATCATGTTTTTGAAAAATGCTTTCAGACAGGGGGTTCAAAGCATTGTGACGGCTAAGCATATTATCTGTCATCTTGGCCTCGCTGGCTTTCAAAGGACGTGCTTCTCTGTGTTTCTTTCTTCCTTATGCCTATTAGCCTAATTTTCATATTGTTTTTGCCCCTTTGTAATAACAAACAGCAACATGTGAACTATCTCGCCCGAACGGGTTGTACAGTGTCCATGGTTACCAGCAGAGGAAGCAGCCTGGCTAGACATATGGGGATGGTTGTCTCTGGAATGCCTCCTTGAGACAGTGCACGCTAACTTAGTCTAGGGTCCCATGGCATGGTCTGATGAATGGGAGGAGTGTGTCTTTCAGGACACATCTGGGGATCCTTCCAGCTCCTTTGGTCTCTGTCAATCCTGAAACATCCCAGGGTCAAAATGCGAAAGAATCACTGACCAGAGCAAAGAATTGTTTGTGGACTCTCTTTATGTCCTGATCCAATAGCATATAAATACATAGGGCAGAGGGGCAGCTAGGTGGCGCAGTGGATAAAGCACCGGCCTTGGATTCAGGAGTACCTGAGTTCAAATCCGGCCTCAGACACTTGACTTACTAGCTGTGTGACCCTGGGCAAGTCACTTAACCCCCAATGCCCAGCAAAAAAAAATAAAAATACATAGGGCAGAGAACAAAGTTGGCATTCAAGGAGCAGGTCAGTGCTTGAGGTAGTAAGTTGAAGAACTTCCTGGGTCAGTTTTCAGTGGCTTTAAGACCCCAATCAAGCCCATCTTAGTGTCATTTTCTCTTCTTTCCTTACCTCCTTTTTCTCTTATCTCCTTTTTCCCATCTCCATCCAACCCAAGGATAAAGATAGTCCACCAGTAAGGATAAGAATAAGGAAACCATTTTAATCCTTCATCTCTCTCTTTCCCCCCATACCCCATTAAAACATTGTGTTCTGGGTAAGGATTCAGTGTGTTTGGTAAGCCAGACATGTTTCTGTTGGAGCCAAAACCCAGGGTGGGGCTTGAGAAGAGAGGATAGAGAACCAAGGTGGTTAGAGGACCAGGCATCTAGAGACGAAGCAAAGGGTTTGGCCTGGGCTGAAACATTGGCTAGAATTATACTCAACCTTGCTCATTGTGAACTGATCCAACTATTTTGGAGAGTAACCTGGAACTATGCCCAAAGGGTTACTAAATTGCCCAGACATTTTGACTCAGCAATACCACTACTAGGTCTATTTCCAGAGATGATTAGGGAAAAAGGAAAAGAACCTGTATGTTCTATAATGTTTATAGCACCTCTCTTTGTGGTGGCAAAGAACTGGAAATTGTGGGGCTACCCATTAATTGGGGAATGGCCGAACAAGTTGTAGTATATAATTGTGATGGAATACTACTCTGCTATAAAAAATGACGAGCTCAACAATCTTAGATAAACATAGAAAGGCTTGCATGAAATAGTGAAGAGTGAAATGAGTAGAACCAAACAAACATTGTATACAGTAACAGAAATGTTGCTTTAAGAATAACTTTGAGTGAATAAGTCGTTTCCACTACTATAAATACCTGAATTAGCTATAAAGGAAATATAAAGAAAGACACTAGCTGCATCCAGAGAAAGAATTGATAAATGGAAGTATATATTGAATATGCCATATATATGAGCATGTGTGTATATGTGTGCGTATGTCTGCGCACATATACACACATATCTTTTTGTGTCTAATGGTAGCCATCTCTAGAGTGGAGGGGGAGAGAAAAGAAAAAAAAAGAAATGTACATGATGACTTGATCATATATTTAAAAGGAATAGCAAGTTATACATCATAGATATGCAGTTTCCTATGCAATCATCTTTTTAAATTATACTATGCTATAGAAGGGCTTGTTTTATTCCATAACTTAAAAATAAAACACATTTACAAAAATACAAAGAGGGGCTAGAGAGAGAGCAAAAGCCTGGACTCCAGCTCGATACTAAACCAACTGCAGAGTCTAATCTGTCGCGATCAGCCTTGCCTTGTACCTTGTGTCTTCTCTGGACAACAGTGCTCAGGAGTGGCATTCACAAGAAGGAGTTTCTGCCTGAAAATTAGGCATGGGCTCCACCCCCATTTCCCCATGACATACCCTTTCCCTCCCGGCCCAGCCCCCTTCCTCTGCTGTCACCCGGAGCGATGGCCTGGTTATTCCCAGTTCCAAGGATTTGGAAATCACTGTTGGTATTGGCTTCACAACTCCATACTCAAATGAAGAATTTGTTCACTCAGTTCAACAATTATTTATTAAACACAATGTAGGAATTAGAGGGGGAAGGAGGAGCCTGTGAAGATGGATTGAATTCAGTCCTTTCCCTCAGGGAATTTATCATCTAGTCGGGAAGGAAAAAAAAAACTGCACATGTAATATGGCGGGAAAGACTGGTTTTGGGGTCAGAGGACCTGGGTCTAATATCACCTCTGATACTTATGACCTGTGGGACTTTAGACAAATCACTTAAACTCGCTGGGTCTCAGTTTCTTCAACTGTAAAATGGAGTGGTAACAGATGGACTCTAAGGTCCTTTCTTGTTCTATGTCTATGATCTTTTGATGTTTAAAGGTCCTTACAGGCTTAAATCTTATGTGCAATAAATAGAGTGAGAAAGGTCCAGGGATTTGGACTCAGGTACCGAAGTTTGAATTCCACCTTTGGAATTCACTGTGTGACTTTGAGCAAGTCACTTAACATTCAGTTTCCTCACCTATAAAATGAGAGCATTAGACTAGATCATATCCTTAACCTGAGTTTCATAAACTGACTTATTAAATGTTTTGATAACAATATTTCATTATGATTGCCTTTCTTTGTAATATTATATATTTTACTTTATATATTTGAATACTTTATTCTGAGAAGGGATCTAGGCTGAGAAAGGGGTCCATATATGTAAAGAATCTCTAGATTAAATGTCCCTTTGAGGTCCAAACCAACTTGGGCCTCAGTTTCCCCATCTGTAAAATGAAAAAGCTATATTTGATGACTTCTGAGGACTTTTCAGCTCTAAATATTTGATTCCAACATTCTAAATATATAACTGTGATGAAAGATAATGGTTAAAGCATTGGACCCAGAGACAGGAAAACCTGGGTTCTCATCCTATCTCCAGTTGTATGTTCAGTCATTTTTCAGATGGGTCTTACTTTTCTATTTGGGGTTTTTGATGCAAAGAGACTGGAGTGCTTGGCCATTTTCTTCCCCAGTTCATTTTGCAGATGAGGAAACTGAGGCAACCAGGGTGAAGTGACTTGCTCAGGGTCACCCAGCTAGTAAGTGTCTGAGGCCATATTTGAATTCAGGAAGATGGGTCTTCCTGATTTTAGGTCCATTCCTTTATCCTCTATGGTGCCACTTAGCTGCCCTTATATGACCACTGGGTAAATCACCTCACATTTCTTGGTCTCAATTTCCTCACCTTAAAATGGGACTACAATGCCAGTAGACCCTCCATCATGGAGTTGTTATGAGACTTAGGTGAGAGAAGGAATACAAAGGATTTTGCAAATGAATCAATCAATGAACATTTAAGTACCTACTATACCCCAGGCACTTTGGTAAGTGCTATAGACATGTTACTTTATTGTTGTTGTTGCTAAAGCATGAGGCAAGATATGGTAGCTTCCTTAAGAGAGCTGCAAAGAGCTACAGACACATATAGGGGTCAGAGAAGAGAGAGAGAGAGAGTTCAGGATCATAGACTTCACCGATGCTGTCTCCTCCAAAAGTTTCATTTTACATATGAGAAAACCGAGGCCCCTTGGATGGTAAATGACTTGCCTCAGCCACACACGTGATTGTCAGGATCCCACCCACCCTGACTCCCCTTTATGGAATCTTTCTGCAAGCTTCACTCAATGAAAATGGAAGGGGGAAGCATTTATAAGAAGGAAAAGATTTAAGCAAAGATGCAGAGCCTGGAAAGGGGCGGTATTTGGGAAATCTAGAGTAGCCTGGCTTGGTCAGAGCCTCAATAATGTGAATGCAGTTCTCCCTTCTACACTGCGACTTTCCCCATCCCAGTTTTGATATATCGTGGGTTGGCATAAGAAATTAAATGGGAATTTGGGGGGAGTTGTTTGGAAGCCACAGATGATGTGTGAAGGCCAGAAGATGACACAGAAAAGTTTTAGAAACTCAGAAATGCACAAAATATATGTAGAGTATTGTATAACATCAGCATGTTTTATCTTTTAATACCATAATAATTCAGACTTCTTCTCTGGTATGAAGAAAGGCACAAAACATTTTTTGTGGATTTTTCAGATGGGGTGTGTGTGTCATGCCCCTAACCACTATGATGTAGAAGGGATAACTGGAGGAACCATTATTTTAGTAAGCACTTGATGGTTTTTCAAAGCACTTTACATGTATTATTTCATTTGACCTCCAAAACAACCCTGGGAGGTGGGTATTATTACTTTTATTTATTTATTTATTCATTTGTTCATTCATTCATTTATTTCTTTGTTTGTTTCTTTATTTATTGGTGTGGGTGTTATTACTGTCTTCATTTTACAGATGAGAATACCGAGGCAGACAAGGACCTACTCTGGTCAGGATTCGGATCTGGATATTTCTGACTCGAAATCCAGCTCTATCAATTGCATCATCTAACCTTTAATGCAAAAGGGAATAGCTGGAGCCAAGGCAAGAAAGAAATGTGGGTGCCATATCACAAGTGGTTTCAAATGCCAAGTTACATCATTTACTGTTTTTATTTAAAATTAAGGTAAATAAAGAATTTTGAGAGACTCTGTGGAGTAATGGATAGAGAGGCCACCTTGGACCTTTGTTCAATTTTGACCTTTGACCTATCCTGGCTGGGTGACCCTGGACAAGTCCGTATTCCAGGCTATTCCTTGCAGAGCTAGTTCTGACCTACTTTGGTGGAAGGCATTTCCTCACCTGGGAGTTCCCCACAGCAATAAATCTTGTGGCATGTACAAAAAAATATATTGGGAATTTTGGAAGAATTCTTGGACACACCTTGAGATAATTAGAGACACCCTGAGGTGTCCCTAAACCCTCCCTGTGCCTTTTCATTGCCAGTACCCTGGCCCAGGATTTCATCAGCCCTTGCAACATTCTTTGAACCTGTCTCTCCTTTCTTTGATTCTTCTTGCACACACAAACCTCCTCAAAACCACCACATTTATCACGCTGTTCCTACACAAGCTTATAAATGGTCTCCTATTGTCTGCTCTGTCAAGTGCAAAGTCCTCACTAACCTTACTTCCCACTTCTCGACAACACCCACTCTCCAGCATTATTACATGTTACTCCCTTTCCCGTGCTCCATGGCCCAGCTCACTTGACCTTCTGGCCATTGGTCCTGAGCCACTTTACCTCTGGGTCTTTGCATTAGCCAATCCCTTAGCCTAGAATATTCTGCCTGTTGGCTTCTGTCTTTCATAATCTCTATATGGATAAAATATGGTGCTTCCCTCAAGGATCTTTTAGTCAAGAGGGAAGAAAAGGCAAGTATATGCATATTCTAGGAGACAGATCTCTTGTTCTGAAGTTAAAGAACCGAGTTCTGGAGAAGCTTGGTGGTGCGGAGAGAGAGCTACCTTAGGCCTAGTGGATCCTTGCATATCGATGTCTAGAGCTTTGGCTTCCTTGGACATGAAGCTGGAAGAACCCTGGATGCACCCACCCATTTTTCTTTATGATTCTATAGCAAGTGTCACAGAGATGGCCCAACTCTCTTATCACATACTTGTTTACAAGCACCTCCCCCAACTAGAATGTAAGTTCTCCAAGGAGAGGGATGCTTTCATTTTTGTCTTTTTCTTCCCATCACCTACATCAGCACATGGAACATGTGATTTCATTGGTACAAATGGAGGGTTGGGGAGGAGAGAGAGACAGAGACAGAGACAGAGACAGAGACAGAGACAGAGAGAGGCAGAGACAGAGAAAGTGAGGGGGAGAAAGACAAGAAACAGAGAGGTGGGGGAGAGAGAAGATTGGGAGAGAGAAAGGAAAGGGAGAGAGATGGATAGATGGATAGATGGATGGATGGGTTGACATAGATATTGATTGACAGATGGACTAATGGCAGAAAGACAGATAGACAGACAGATAGACAGATATATAGATAGATAGATAGATAGATAGATAGATAGATAGTTTTATTAAGCACTCACTATGTACCAGGCACTATGCTAAGGCCTGGGGTTACAAATAGAAGCAAGCAAGAAAGTTGCTCTTGTTGGGGTTGACAATACCCAAAAAGAAGCTGGAAAGCAGAGGGTGGTAGAGGGAAGGTAATTTCCAGAAGGCTTTGGATGGAGATATCCAGGAAGTGTGTGCATAGAGGTCTGGGATTGAGGCAGAGAGACTGACACTGGCCTATCAAAGCCAATGCTGGTTCCAGCCCTACCCTCTGGTAGGCAGGGAGTAGAACTAAGTGGAGCTAGCTTGGCAGGAAGGACATTCCCTCCACCAATGTGGACCAGCACCTGCTTGGCAACTTATGGTCTTGGGATCCAATGAGATAACACATGTAGAGTGCTTTGCAAACCTTAAAGCTCTGTATAAATTCTAGCTATTATTAGCTACTAGAAAGTTCCCCAGGGCATTGAGAAGTTATGTGACTTGTCCAGGGTCACACAGTTCATATGTATCCAAGGAGAGATTTGAACCCAGGTCATCTGACTCTTAGGTCATACCATGCTGTCTTTTGCTTTGTATACAATAGTCACTTAATAAATATTTCTTGAATTGAATATTCCCCCTATGACCACCCAAAGTGACCCATATCCAAAGAGGGAGTTGGACCAATTTCCCCTCTGCACATTCTCATGCATGTCTCCTACACACTTTTTTTTATAAATTTAGAACTCAAAGTCATCTTAGAGACCCTGTGGTCTGCCCCGTCATCATATAGAAAACAGAAGTCAGTAGAAGTGAAATGTGGCTTTGAATCCTCCTTTAGACTTATAAATTTCGATGACATTGGCACAGTCACTTCAGCTTCCTAAGTCTCAGTTTCTTCATCTGTAAAATGAGGGCACGGGAGGTGATGATCTCAGAGGCCCTTCGAGCTCTAAATCATTGTGAACATCAACTGTGACCTGTCCATGTTCACACACCTAAGTCAGAAGCTGCATGAGAGCATCCAAGAGCCCTGAGCTTAGAGCTGGAGAACCAGGCTTTTGGTCCTGGTTGGGTCACTTATTACCTATGAGACCCTGGACAAGTTGACTTACCGCTGGACTTCATTTGAACTAAATGGTTCTAGATTTATGAAGTGCCCACAATTTGCCAGGCAATGTGTGCCAGAGGGTAGTGATACAAAGACAAAAGCAAAACAGTTCCTCAAGGAGCTTACACTCTAATGTGGAGGAGGGTGGGGTGGGAGAGCAGACACAACAGGTACATAGAAATATATATAGAATTGTACCAAATGAATACAAAGTGGCTTGAGGAGGAAGGGTAGTAGGAGCTAGGGGATTCAGGAAAGAATTTCTAGAATTATAAACTTTATTTTCTTCTTTTTTTTCTTTTCCTTGTTCTTCTTCCTCTTCTTCTTCTTCTTCTTCTTCTTCTTCTTCTTCTTCTCCCTCTTCTTCTTCTTCTTCTTCTTCTCCCTCTTCTTCTTCTTCTCCTTCTCCTTCTTCTTCTTCTTCTTCTTCTTCTTCTTCTTCTTCTCCTTCTTCTCCTTCTCCTTCTTCTTCTTCTTCTTCTTCTTCTTCTTCTTCTTCTTCTTCTTCTTCTCCTCCTTCTCCTCCTCCTCCTCTTCCTCCTCCTCCTCCTCCTCCTCCTCCTCCTCCTCCTCCTCCTCTTCCTTCTCCTCCTCCTCCTTCTCCTCCTTCTCCTCCTTCTCCTCCTCCTCCTTTTTTCCTTCCCAATTTGGTGGCAGCCTATCCTTCTAAGCTCATGATAAATGACTCTATTTTCTACACCCAACCACAGGCCAGGCGGATTGCCCCTCTCCCTCTTCACACAACCAGTCCATCTTATATCTGCATGCTTTTGCATGGGTGGTTTCCCATGCCCTGTGTGATCTCCTTTACTTCCTCCTCTTAGAATCCCCGGCTCCCTTAGAAACTCAGCTCCAGAGCCATCTCCTATATGAAGCCTTTCCGGCCCCCTCCCCCAGCTGCCAGTGCCTCCTTCTCCATGGCCTTGGGTTTATTTGGTTTATACTTATATAGGTGCATGTATATTCATGCACATGCTTACGTACTGTGTCATTCCACAATAGAATGAAAGCTTGCAAGGGCAGAGATTATTTGACTTTTATATCCTGTGCTTAAGACAATGCCTGGCACATAGTAGGCACTTAGTACGTGTTTGTTGACTGATCCATAGGCAGCAGGTACTAGCCAGGCAATGAGATTGCAAAGTCAAATGGAAGTCCCTTCCCCTAAGGAATTTCCATTCTCCTGGGGATGGGGAACATAACTTATACACAGACAGCCAATACAAAATAAATCTGAAGTACAGACGGTTCTCTCTTTGTGTAAATTCACATTATGCAAATTTGCCTTTGCATAAAGAATTCTGAAAGGCTTGGGAAATAGAAACATGTGTGAAGAGAATTTGGAAAAAAGTGCCCAAGTTCATTCCTGACATTTGGGGATTTGACAAAGCTGGAACACTTGAAGACAAGAGTAAAAAGATTGTAAAATGAGCACAAGAATTGGAGCTAGAAGTGTATGAGAATGATGTGGAAGAAGTAATCAGGTCTCATGAAGAAGAACTGTCCAATGAGGATCTGATCGAGGCACTAGCTGCAAAGATTGCAGAAGGAAAAAAGGAAACTTTGGAACCCGAGGTCCCGCCAAAACAGTTCTCCAAGAAACGGTTGGTAGGAGCATTTCATCATTTGCGTGATTTTTTTTCTTGTGTTGAAAAGATTGATCCAAACACTTAAAGATTTTTTAAAAGTTCAAAAACTCACTATCATCAGATATACGAGGAAAAAAGAGATGTCTAAAGGTCTCTTGGTAACTTCATAAAACAAAAACAAAATGCTAACAAACAAACAAACAAAAAACATTGAGCAGCCAACCACCAGTGACAGAGGCTAAGGCACAGTGTGTGGGAAGGAGGAACATACTGCACAATTATGTTAACTTTACTGTACAGTACTGTGCCCACTTTATCCCTAACTTTACCTTTCATTTCATAATTCTGTTTATTATCATGGTACAATATTTAATATGTCTGCCTTTTAATATATGTTATGACTTAAATAAAGGTATTATTTTGTGTATGACTTTGTTATAGAGGTAGTGAAGTGGGTGGATATAGACAATTTGTTATTACTTAAAATCACTTTACCTAGAGGTCTGTTGGAAGAGTCCACTTATGTCAAGAAGAATGGTCTATAACGGGGCAGCTAGGTGGTGCAGTAGATAAAGCACCGGCTCTGGATTCAGGAGGACCTGAATTCAAATCTGACCTCAGACACTTGACACTTACTAGCTGTGTGACCTTGGGAAAGTCACTTAACCCTAATTACCCTGCCCAACCCCCCCCCCCCAAAAAGAATGGTCTGTAATGGGAGTGGGTTGGAGTGGGAAGGGCACCAACCACTGGAAACGTATTCATGCAGGAGGTGGCACCTGAACCGATGTTGGAGGAAACTAGGAATTTTAACAATTATTTATTAGGCTGTAATACACCTTGGGACCTGTTGGAGGAGATAGAGAGAAAAAATATTGAACTGGACTATTGTCATCTAGACCTAGTCCCATAGTCCCATATATCATCAGGGTGTTTATTCACCCTTTGTGAGTATCTTTTCATGTATCTTTGGTATGCATGAGTAGCAGTAGTGTGAGGGAGCATTTCCACCCACTCAAAGATAGGTGTGCATATTAACTATAAAGGACACATAAAGAAAGACTCTATCTGCATCCAGAGAAAGAACTGATAAATAAAAGTATGTACAAAATAGTTTTACATATATAGGTATACACATACCTATATATGTGTGTATATATACCTACTGTATATATGTGTGCATGTATATATATGTATATATGTGTGTGTATATATATATATATATATATACACACACACACATAATACAACTATTTGTTTCTAATAGCAGCCATCTCTAGGGTGGTGTGGGAGGAGGAAAGAAAAAAGGGGGAAAATGTATGTGATAATTTTGTTGTTTATTTGAAAGGCATTACAAGTCACATCTAGGAAATTTACAGTTTTGTGTCCGGTCTTCTTTTTTATTGTACTATTTTATGGAAATGCTTGTTTTATTCTATCAATTAGACATTAAAATGAAAAAAGGCAGGAGATATAGAGTAAAGGCTTGCTGCTGAGGTAGGTGTCCCCTGGAAGCTACACCAGCCTCAACAATGGTGTCCCCTTCCCAGACCTGGTTAAACAGTGCATCGGCAGAGTTTTTAAAAGAGGACTTGATAATGGAACAAAGCCAGTTGGGATCTTAATCGGTTATACCCGGATGCTTCGTTAAGCTGTCCCAAATGTCTACCCGTCTCATCGTGGGGTTGTCAGGAAGTTGCTTTTCTGTGTCTAGTGGCTGCTCCTTGGGAGTGAAATGAGTCCCCAACTGCCACCCCCCCACCCCCCTGAAAAAGAAAAGAGGCTCCCAGAAAGGGGTGTGAGAGGAGCATACCCTCACCTTTGAAAATGGGAAGTTTGTACTAGATCACTTCTGGGGCTCCCTGAAACTCGGAGTTGTGACCATGACCACCCAACCCCATAGTCATTTCTCTAAGTCCCTGCTAAGAACAATTGTAGGAAAAGAAAAAAGGTGGTGGTGGTGGGGGGCGGAGTCTGGTGTATTTATGTGTGTGTGCCTATGCACGTGTTTGTATGTGTATTTTTAATGTTAGGTTTACCCAGAACCTTCCTATCCCCCCAAACACCCTAATCCCAAGCATGCTTTTGATTTGGTTTTATTGGCTCGTGAAAGGCACCATTTATTAGTCAAAGGCCAAGCAGGGACAAAGGAATTTAGGTAAATTGGTTTCAGTTCCCATTTCCACTGTCTTCCCCCTCTGGAATCTGAGCTTTAGAAAATAAGGCTCTTTCCACTCCCCACTCCTCCTAAGCCCTTTAAAAAGGATTTCCCCCCCCTCTCCTCCCCTCCTCTAAATTACTTTAAGAAAGAGTTGCTTTTCTCTCGGCAGAGGGAATCAATAAAACACCCGAAAATAGCAGGAACCTCGAGGTGGATGGGGGGAAAATCATCCAAATTGCAGCTAGGTATATAAACAAGGCATCGTAGATCATGGGACAGCAGGACTCCAAGGGCCCGTGGAGGCCAGAGCCAGCAGAACAAGCCACCTTCTTTTACACACTCTGCTTGTTCCCCTTAAAATATGCAGAAATAAACTGAGAGCCCCAGAACCCATTTTAATCACTAACCACTTACCTGGCGAAAGCTTTTTATCCACCTTCCCCCCCCCCCCAACCCCCTGCCCTGTAACCCAACCCCACCACCCCACAGGCTGGAAATGCAGTTAAAGTTTAAGCATTTAGCCCCTGAAAGTTCTGACAGCTACTTGCATGGAGGTGACGGACATAAAGCTTGTATGTTCAGTTTTCCATTACTGGCTTGTAATTAACAATACAGCAGTAAATTAATGATCTGGAATCCGCAAATGGTCTGGAACCATAGGGCTGCTTGAACTTTTAAGCAGAACTCCTGACAGCATGGGCATACATTTGGATTTGGGCCGGAGCTGCTTTTCATAGGATTTCTCTTAAGTCTTTGGAAATGAATTTAGACCTGGAGAATTTCGGGTCGAGTTTGAAAATCCCTGTGGAAGAAATTTTTTTTCCCCCTCTCTTTTTATTTCATGTTTTCCTGCCTTCTACTCGCTCCCTTTCCCCTGTCCTCTGACACACTTAACCTTCAAACGTACTTCGCATTCTGAAATTCTGTCATCGATGTTATAATATTCTAGAAATCTAAGGTCTCTTCCAGCTCTGATGGTTGGTATTGTCACATTCTAGAATTCTAAAGCTCTTTGTGACTTTCACATTCTGCATTCAGTGCTGTGATATTCTGGAATTCCAAGGTCCCTTCTGGATCTGACATTCTACAATATTCTAGAATTTGATGGCTCTTTTCAGTTCTGACGTGCCACGTTCTGCGTCGTAACATTCCGGAATTTGAATGTTCTTCCCCACGCTAATGTTCTGTGTTTTAATAATGTAAATAGTCTGTGTTCTTAAATTGTGTTCATTCAAAGGTCCTATTGCATCTGTAATATTCTAGGATTCTTTCCCCTTCTTTTGAACACTGTTCCCATTGAAACAAAAATGCAGTCCTCCCCAACCCCTTCCCTCTCATTAATCATTTAGGATGAAAATACAATATATTCATTTATAATGAGACCAACACATGCAGCAAGCAAAGATATAAAATATAAAATACACATACACACACACACACACACACAGAAGCCTAACCAGGCCTCCCGTGTCCTGCTAATGTTTAAATAACACCATGATGTTTGGACACAAGAGGTTGGAAGTCAGGAAATTTTAATTCCACGGCTGACATTCTGGGGTCCTAACACTATTGTAAGACTAATTGTGCACAATGGTGTGAATTCCAAGCTGAGCATTGGTTGAACTTTGCAGTTTCCTGGGCTTTTGTTGGTCTGTGTCACAGTAAAACATTATTTTAAATTGACACCCATATATTTAATTTCCTTTACTGAAACAAAAAAGTCTCTTTTCCCACCAACTTACTGAAAAACATGTTATCTTTCCCAATAGAACATCATCCATTATTTTGAGGTTTTTGGACAGTTAAAAAAAATAACAACATGCACACAAAAACCCTTCAAAAACAATTTATTGTGTTCCGGCAGTTTTAAAAAAATGACTGATTTATTATCGCAAGTCAATATTATGTCGACATTTGTGTTACACCAAAGAACATTTCCTGAGAAATATTTTCATCTGGGAGATAAGTGCGTATTTAAAAGGATTTTGTGCTTTGCTCTGCATTCAGAGAATCTCAAGATTTTTTTTTTTTTTGGATGATGTTTGTTATTAACACAAAGGATTTCTTGGGAAATTACGACAAGACCAATTTCTTGAGAAACAATCATTCTCATTTAAAAAATAGCCCTTTTTTTTCTGGAATTCCATAATGCCTAGAATATTGATAATTATACGTAGATGGATCTTGTGATTTCAAATATGTTTTGGAGGCTGGATGGTGAGGTAATTTTTTTTTTCATTTAGCTTGACAATAAAAGCAAAGACTATTATTTGTCGTTTTAAAATAAACATAACTGGAATATAATGTATCTGTCCCAAATTTGGTCCCACCCACCAGATTCTGTCCTTCTCTGGGGAAATAAAATTTCATGTCAGAACAGGGTTTAGCCCTCTTCAGGAAAACTGTGGGTTTTGAACAGGAGAAAAGAGAAAGATTTAATCACCGAAAAAGGACACTTCAAATTCCATCTGAATTCCAAATCCTAATGATATCAGAGCAGTGCCTTTCATTTAAGAAAATACAAAGGAAAGAAAGAGCAAAGGAAAAAAAAAAGAGAGGAAGACAGAGAGACAGAAAGAAACAAAGAAAAGAGAAAGAGAAAGAAAAGAAATAAAATCATTCCTCTCCTAAATATAAGATGGAAAACCCCAAACCTAGTGAGCTTCTTCCATATTTCTGCCTATGAATGGACATGATAATTCTAAATCTTTTGGAAGCAGGAAGAGAATTTGTTTTTCACATTAGAAAAAAAAAAGTAATCCCAAATAAAATAAAGTAGATAAGCTTGGCAACTAAAAATGCTAAATGGCCACCCAAAGCTATGCACAGTTATGATTGTGATTAGATCTGCAGGCGGGCAACATGGAGACAAAGGATAGGACATGAATTATTTTTGTCTGAGCCTCCTTTCACTAATGAAAATGACTTGTCTGAAGGCAAAAACCCCAAAAAACCCAAAACCGAGTTTAAACCCCAGAACGTCTAAAGAGCTGGCTAACGTTCTTACCATGGGGAAACCCAAATCCTCCATAAATAAACAATTGTAAACAGCTCTTACTTACATGCAGAAACACACAACCACGCACAAAGATCACGCAGTCACACAAATAGACACGGTCAGGTCCAGGGGCACAGAAATATAGGCACACGCAGACACAGACACAAACTCACAAAGAAGTATGAGTCCTGTGCACAAAGACACACACGAACACAGCACTCATAAACATGCTTACACACAGATACAAATACAAGTGCACATAGACAAAGATTCAGATTTGGGTGTTGTTGTTTTTTTTAATTTATTTTATTCTCTCTCCTTCCAGGGCTGAATTTCAAAGCAGCTCAAGACACAGAGATCCAATATATAGAGACACACACAGACACAGGCACCTATCGATGCCTTGACCTGAAACTCCACAAATCCTAACCACAGGAATACACAAAGAGTGACACAGAGATGCACAGGGCCGCAAACTCCCAAATACAAAAACAGGCAGATATTTACTGAAATAAATAAAGGTATACACATACATAAATACAACCTAGAGATTCCCTCACCTCCACCCCCACCCCCAGCCACCTGCTATTACCCTGGAGCTGAGTAAAGTTTTGGGGCAATGCCCAAAGTCAGCCCTTTCCCCAGAGGAGGCTGAAAGGTGCTAAGGGAGTAAGGAAGGAGAGAGGGGAAGCTGGACCTGGAAGCTGCTCACCCCCACCCCTTTTAAGGATTCAAAATAATTCGGAAGTTATTTCTTTGCAGCCTCCTCATTCTCCGCCAAGGCCCAGCATCAAAGCGCCTGAAATTGTTTTCCATTTCCCATTTTCCCTTTCTCCCCAAATCCCTCCTCCCCCCCCCATTCATTGCTGAAAGCAAAGCAGGTTGAGAGGGAGGCAGCTGGCTGGGTTGGACTGGACTCCTGGGCCTGGGAAGTTTCAGTCTTGGGGAGACCGTGCCGGGCAGTGAACAGCCCCCAGGGGGCGCTGTGTCACTACAAACATTGCCTTCCAGTCCTCCAGTAGCTTGGAGTTGACTGCATTAGGAAGGAAAGGAAGGAAAGGAAGGAAGGAAAGGAAGGAAGGAAGGAAGGAAGGAAGGAAGGAAGGAAGGAAGGAAGGAAGGAAGGAAGGAAGGAAGGAAGGAAGGAAGGAAGGAAGGAAGGAAGGAAGGAAGGAAGGAAGGAAGGAAGGAAGGAAGGAAGGAAGGAAGAAAAAAATAGAGAAAAATGAAGATAGAAAGGATGGAAAGAAAGAAAGAAAGGAAGGAAGGAAGGAAGGAAGGAAGGAAGGAAGGAAGGAAGGAAGGAAGGAAGGAAGGAAGGAAGGAAGGAAGGAAGGAAGGAAGGAAGGAAGGAAGGAAGGAAGGAAGGAAGGAAGAAAGAAAGAGCAGTCCCCTAACTTTGCAGTCCTCCTTTTTTCTGATGTTCCAAACCAGTATTCTTGACAAAGGAAATGAAATAGGGAGACCAAGCCATTTCCCCAACCCCCACTCCTCCTTTCTGTTTTCCATTTGTAATATTTAATTTCTGTGCCCAGGACTAACCACGAAACAGGCGAAACACCAAACAATGGGGTGAGTTTTCTTTCTTCTTTCCCCCAACAAAAACACCACCACCCAAACCACAATATTTTCCCAATCTACCTTAGGTGGTGTCTCTCTTCCCTTTTTCACTGGTCCTATTCCCACCCCCACCCTTCCTTCCCTTTCTCTTTCCCCCTTTCTGTTTCACCTCTCCGGCTTTTGTGTCTTGCCCTCCTTCCAGTCTGAGCTGGGAGCGAAGAGGCCAAGCCAGTCCACTTTGGGAAGATCTGAACTGTAATTTATGGAGACACTTCAAAGCAGAAGACTGCAAACGATATCACAAAATTGTTTGTGCTCTCTGCACACACACACACACACACACACACACACACACACACACACACACACACACACACACTCCAGGCCAACCCCAAATAAACCCAAACAAAAACCCCCTTTTCTAACAGGGCAGAAAATTGGCTTGAAGTTGGTAGCCAAGAAAGAGCTCCAGAGGCCTATGGGAGATTGCAAAAAGGGAACTGGAAAGCTTTAGTTTTCCTGGTCCTGTTCACAGATCATGAAAGGCCCCTATGAAGAAACGATTTGTTATTGGATGGGTAGAATGAAAGAGGTTATTTGATTAAATTTTGAAATTGCAACATTTTGGGGTTCAGGAGTATTTATAACCAAGGCAGATAAAAGGAGAGAGAGAGAGAGAGAGAGAGAGAGAGAGAGAGAGAGAGAGAGAGAGAGAGAGAGAGAGAGAGAGAGAGAGAGAGATTTAATTAGCTCTCATCAGGATCTGGCCTGGTAGAGTCAAAGAATTTGGTACTTGCAAAAAGGCTCCTTTGGAAAAAAAATAAAAGGCTGGCTCATGGGGAAATTGCAAGGCATTTTTCAAACATGGCAAAAAAACAAAAACAAAAACCCCAAAACCCTACACCCTAACTGCCACCCAATTCTGGTTTTCTGTCTGCCTTAAAATGATCTGGGGCCAGACCTCTGGTTTCAGGAAAAGAACCATTCATTCAAAAAAGAAAAAACCCCCACACAATAGTTAAACTGGACATTTCAGTGACAGAATGTTATCCAGGAATGGGGTTTTTGAATCCACCACAGAGAAGGTTTTATCACAGGAACTAAAAATACTCGAAAGAAAGGAAATGCAAGAAAATAAGCAAAAGATAGGAAGCTTTTTTTTTTCTTCGAGTTGAACCAAAGCCTCCCCGTGCACGGGTCTGGGAGACTTCTGCAGTTGCTGGGATGCAGGAGGGACACGGACTTTCCTTAAAAGAAAGGAAATGCCTTTGGAAAGTAGGTGTTTATAGTGTGCAAAGGTGCATATAACAGATCTCCTTCTGAAGTCAGAGTGCCTAGCCCGCAGCGGCTGCACGCATTATTGCCATTTTCAACATATTCCCTATGCAGATTTGTTTAAGTAAGATCTACCCTATCATTTAGGAGACTTCACAAAAGGGCGGGGGGGGGGGGGGGGGGGGAGGACGACCCAGTAACAACCTTCACAAACCCTTTTGCCTTTCAAACGCGAGCCACACACTTCCTGAGAAATGTTTAACTTTAAAAGGCAGGACAAAGTCTCGTTTGGTCAGCTCAGTTGCGGGGACTCGGTGAACTTGGAAGACAGAGGCGGCGGGGGACCCCTAGGAAAAACTCCGGCCTGAAATGAAGTTACGAACAACGAAGGGGGAGAATGATTTAATTGTATCACGACCGAAGACTGTTTCTCTTTGCTTAGAAATCATTTTAGTAGAAAAGCGTCCCCCCTTCCCCTCCATTTTTCCCCCCTGTGATTTATCTGCAGCAGGAATATAATTGACAAGGGAAAAGAAATTGACTTTCAGAGAGAAACATTTATTCGTAGGGACACATATTTTCATTCTCTCTCTCTCTCTCTCTCTCTCTCTCTCTCTCTCTCTCTCTCTCTCTCTCTCTCTCTCTCTCTCTCTCTCTCTCTCTCTCTCTCTCTCGCACCACCACCACCACCACCACCACACATAGCCAGCCCAAGACCCCCAAAGATACTTGCAAGGCGAGTTCCCTCTCCCATATAGAAATGCACTTGCCCACATTATGATTGCCTGCTTCGGTTTCTTCCAGTCCTTTCCCGGGTCCTGCTCTGCTCTCGTAAATAAATATACCCAGTCTTGTAAACCCCTTTCGGCACATGGCAATGTATAGGTTTAGGGGCCAGAATTAATAGGGTGTAAAACTGAAGTTCTAAAGGGTTTATGCTTATTCATCATTACGGTGCTATAATAATAATGATTAATAATAAACATAATCCTAAAAATACCCAGCCACTCCCAGGTTTCTGACCTTGCTTTCCAACCTCAGAAAGCGTAAAGAGAAGAAAGAAATTAAAAAAAAAATTTCTCTCTCTTTCCTCACATGCCAACGCTCAATAATGAGGATATTAACACAGGGGAAATCACGCATTTCCACGCCTGGAGCCATACCACCCAACGTTTCAGGCGGCAGCTCCCAAAGCCAGGGAGAAGAAACGCAGGACTGAAGAAGAGCTGAGCAACGCGGTGGTGGCGATCGCGGAAGGGTGGCCAGAAGGTGGCAGTGTAGCCTCTTCTCTTCAATTTCTCCCGGGTTAGGTAGACTATAGACATTTTTGGGAAGGGGCTGTGAATCCCAGGTCTTGAGCTAGGAGGACAGTAGGATTATAGTTTTAGAGGTGATGGAAGGGACCTTTCCCTCGTGGTTTTTTGTTTTGTTTTTGTTTACAGGAGAGGAAATAAGTTTATTTGCTATCTTCCAAATCCAGAATTCTTCCCATTGTTGTGCCCTGTGGTTCTCCAATTTATTAAGCCTCGGTTTTCTCATTTGTGAAATGCTGTTAAATAACCTAATCCCTGTTTGCCTCAGTTTCTTCATCTGTAAAATGAGCTGGAGAAGGAAACGACAAACCTCTCCAGTATTTTTGCCAAGAAAACCCCTAAGTGGGGTCACAGAGTCAGACCTGACTGAAATGACCGAACAGAACAGAGACATGAAAGTGCCTTTTGTGATTAAGGAACATCAGAGGACCTGGGTTCCAATCCCACTTCTAGTGCTTACCTACCACACCAGTCACCTGGGGTAAGTTCTCTCTTCTTCAGCTGTAAAGTGAGAGTGTTAGATTGCAAAGCCTCTGTAGGTCTCATTCTATGAATTGAATAAGCTAGCCCAATTATCACTTTACAGATCAGGAAACTGAGGGAGGCCTAGAGAAGGGAACCTAAGGCCTTAGAGTTTGTAAGCTGCAGAGCCATGATTCAAACTGAAATCCTTTGATTTCCATTCCATAATCTTTTCCTCTGTGTGATGCAGCCTTTCAGAGTCATAATGTACTGTGGGTATTTCGCAATCAGTGATTCAGGCATAAGCTCTAAAGGTGAAAGGAAGTAGTTTTTCCCAGAGGCTGTACATGTAGCAAGAGCGGGTGCTGACTAAAGCTTTTTGACAAGCTTTTTTGAACAAAAAGAAAAACTCTTTGCCCATATCTGTTCTTGATGCTTACCACATACCCCAGACAGCTCCCTGTGTGATCTTGGGCAATGTCAATCCAAACCCTATGCTAAGTGCTGAGAATACAAAAGAAGGAAAAAATAAAATAGTTCTTGCCTTCAAGGAGTTTACATTCTAGTAGGGAAGACAACACATAAATAACAAAGTGCATATGAGACTTAGGCAAAAGCAGATGGAAGATAATGGGAGCTGGGGAAGGCACTAGAAGCTAAGGGGCAAGTGAGGAAAGTCTGTGTGCAGTAGGTGGGGTTTGAGCCAAGCCTTGAAGGAAGCCAGAAGGTGGGGGAGGAGGGTGGAGCATTCCAGGCATGAGGGCCATGCTGGGAAAAGGCACAGAGACCAGAGAGGTGTCATGTTCAAGGAATGGCAAGAAGGCTAGGCTAGCTGCATGGGCCAGTGAAGAGTAAGGAAACTGGCAAAAAGCAAAGAGCCTGATTATGAAGGACTTTAAATGTCAAATAGCTTCATGTTTGATCCTGGAGATAATAGGGAGCCACTAGGTTTGTATTATTTTTTTTTTTTACTTTTTTTTGGGGGGGGGGCAATGAGGGTTAAGTGACTTGCCCAGGGTCATTGTCCCTAGGTTTTATTGGGGGTGGGGAGGGCTGGCAAGGTGGACCTGTGGAAATCACTTTGGCAGCTGAGTGAAGGATGTATTAGAATGGGACCTGAGGGGGCTACTAAGTGGCTCAGTGGATAGAGCACTGGCCCTGGAGTCAGGAGGACCTGAGTTCAAATCCGGCCTCAGACACTTAACACTTACCAGCTGTGTGACCCTGGGCAAGTCACTTAACCCCAATTGCCTCACACACACACACACACACACACACACACACACACACACACACACACACACACAAGAATGGGACCTGAGGCTGGGAGACAGATTAGAAGGTTGTGGATAGAGTACTGGGCTCGGAGTCAGGAAGACCTGAGTTCAAATCCAGCTTCAGACACTACTTGTGTGACCCTGGGCAAGTCACTTCACCCTGTTTGCCTCAGTTTCCTCATCTGTAAAATAAGCTGGAGAAGGAAATGGCAAAACCACCCCAGTATCTGCCAAGAAAACCCTAAATGGGATCCTGGAAAGTCAGACAGGACTGAACAAGACTAAACAACAACAACAACTTGAAGGTAAGGGTGAACCTGAAATAGGGTTTGTGATTGTATAAGCAGAGATGAGAAATATATGAGAGATGCTCTAAATGTAGAAACAACAAGATTCAGCAACTGATTGGCTGAGTGAGAGTGTGAAGTTGAGGATGACAGGAGGTTGTGAGCCTGGCTGACCGGAAGGTAGGACATCCCCTGAACCCACTGTACTATCTCTTAAAGATGGTAGAAGGGGCAGCTAGGTGGCTCAGTGGATAAAGCACCAGCCTTGGATTCAGGAGGACCTGAGTTCAAATTCGGCCTCAGACACTTGACACTTACTAGCTGTGTGACCCTGGGCAAGTCACTTAACTCCAATTGCCTCACAAAAAACAAAAACAAAACAAACAAAACAAACAAACAAAAAGATGGTAGAGAGAAAAGAGTGTGAGTAGGGGAGAAAAATAAGTCTCATGTCTTTCTTCCCTCCACCCCACCAAATTGTAATGGTTTCAATAAGTTGGGACAAGAGGTTCATTTCCAGGGAATGGACACAGGGAGCCTGACAGAGAGGAAAGAAAATAAGCTTAAGAGTCAAGAAGGCTTAGGTTCTTGAGTTTTACCTTCGGTAAATAGGCAAAACTGTGTGATCCTGGCAAAGTACCCAGAACTGTCCCAAGGCAGAATGGGCTTCCATTCTGCTGGGGAGAGAAGATGCACACAGGTAAATAAATACAAGATAATTTAAAGAGGGGGAGCCCACTAACTGCTGAGGTGGGAGCAGGGTGGATTGGAAAAAGCCTCTTATATGTAGTAGGTGCAATCTGTGTTGAGCCCAGGATTTCAAAACTAGCATTAAGAGAAGCAACATGAGCAGAGAATATTTTCCAGTGTTGTTGTGTTTTGAGTTCCAAATTCTTTCCCTCTCTCATTCCCTCCCTCCCTCCCCTCCCCCCTCCCTGAGGTGGTAAGCAATCAGATATAGGTTATACGTGTGCAATCAATGTTGCTGTTTAGTTTTAGTCATGACCCTATTTGGGGTTTTCTTGGCAAAGATATTGGAGTGGTTTGCCATTTCTATCTTTAGTTCATTTTACTGCTGAGGAAACTAAGGCAAACAGGGTTAAGTAGTGACTTGTCTAGGGTCACACAGCTAGTAAGTGTCTGAGACTGGATTTGAACTCAGGAAGATGAGGCTTTCTGACTTCGGGCCCAGTGATCTGTCCACTACTAGTGAATACTAGTGGATTCCTACTAGAGAAAACATTCACTTTGGGGGAAGAGGTTACAAGTTGGGGGTAGCCTTCGAGATGATGGATTTGAAGCACAGTTGTTTTAGAATGTTCGATATATCAAAAATCCTTAATTTTACCCTACCATCCCCTCGGAATGTTATTCTTTGTCTCTTCAATAGTGAAAAGCAGGGCGGGGGTGGGGTGGGTGGGTAGAGTCTGTAGGTGAAAGGGCTATCTCTTTTCTACTTATTTACCTTTCCATCCTTTGCAATCTGTCTTCCAACCTCATCACTCACCTGAAACTGCTTTCTCCAAAGTTACCAGACATCTTTTATTTGCCAAATCTGATGGGCTTTACTGGCCCTGGAATCAGGAGGACCTGAGTTCAAATCCAGCCTCAGACACTTACTAGCTATGTGACCCTGGGCAAGTCACTTAACCCCTATTGTCTAAAACAAACAGACAAACAAGACAACAACAACAAAAACAAAAACAGAAAGACAAATCTGATGGGCTTTTCTTAGACCTGACCCTTTAGGACTTTTCTGCTGTATTTGGCCCTGTTGACCATCCTTTCCTCCTAGGTACTCTTTACTTTTTGAGTTTTTTGTTTGTTTTGTTTTTGTTTGTTTGTTTGTTTTTGTGGGGCAATGAGGGTTAAGTGACTTGCCCAGGGTCACACAGCTAGCAAATGTCAAGTGTCTGAGGCAGGATTTGAACTCAGGTCCTCCTGGATCCAGGGCCAGTGCTTTATCCACTGCGCCACCCAGCTGCCCCCCTTTTGAGTTTTTATGACCCTGTTCTCTTCCTCCTACCTTTCTAACCACTCCTTTATCTCCTTTACGGGATCTTCACCTATGCCCTGCTCCCTGATTTTTGAGCGTCTTCCAAAGCATTGTGTCGGGCGGGCCCTCTTTTCTACTCTCTCTGTCCCTTCTCTCTACTGGATCTCATTAACTCTCGTTGATTCATTCATCATCACTATGCATATGACTCAGTTCTGTATATTTAGTGCTCTTCTCTCCCCCAAGCTCCAGTCCCTCATCATCAACTGCTGGTTGGACATTTCCAAGCCTCCATGTCCTATAGGCATCTCATATTCAACAGGTCCAAAACCTGTCTCCCTTCCTATGTTCCCTGTTCTAGCTGAGGGCACCTCCATCCCTCCAGTCGCCTGGGTTGGCAACCTTGGACTCATCCTCACTTTCCCTGCCCCTTCCCCCAAGGGTTGAACCACTTGTCCAATCTTGTCATTCCTACCTTCCTGCCATCCTCCTCCGTCCATTCACAGCCTGTCTCCTAGTCCAAGGCATCATCATCTCTTAGAGCCTGGACTATTGTATCTGCCTCTTACTTGGCTCCTTAGCCTCCCCCTCCCCACCTGCAATCCATTCTCTCCTAGCTGACAAAGTGATTGTCCTAAAGCAGGGTCTGACCATGACTCTCTTCTGTAAAAACAACAGGAGCTTTTACCTCTAAGGTAAAGTACATGCTCCTCAATTTGGCATTGAAAGCCATCCAGGGTCTACTCCACTCTCCCTTTCCAGGTTTATTTCATAAGCATTAACCTGCCCATACTCTATATGCTAGCCAAACCAACCTACTCAGTGTTTCTTACCTGAGATAATCATCTCCTTCCTCCCTGCTTTTGTCCAGTGCCTGGACTGCACTCTCTCTTCACTCCCATTTTTAGAATCTCTAGTTTCCTTAATAGCCCAGTTCAAGCACCACCTGCAAGAGAATCAGGAGTTGAACTCAGATCCTCTGACTCTTACCTTTCCACTTCACTGTGTACTCTCTCTCTCTCTCTCTCTCTCTCTCTCTCTCTCTCTGTTTCTGTGGAACAATGAGGGTTAAGTGACTTGCCCAGGGTCACACAGCTGGTAAATGTCAAGTGTCTGAGGCTGGATTTTAACTCAGGTCCTCTTAAATCCAGGTGAATCCAGGCATCGTGCTTTATCCACTGTGCCACCTAGCTGCCTCCACTGTGCTATCTCTTAAAGATGGTAGAGAGAAAAGAGAGTGTGAATAGGGTAGAAAAGTGAGCTTTTCTCATCTTCCAGCTGTCAGCGCCCCATGAAAACTTACTTTGTTCCATCAATTGTATATCCATTTTTATGTATGCCTGTTGTTTCCCCCAGATAGAATGTCAGCTTCTTGAAGGCAGACCCTGGTTTGTTTTTGTCTTTGTATTCCCACTGTCTAGCATAGTACCTAGAATGGAGTAAGAGCTTGTTGATTAAAGTAGCATTTTCAACTGGAAAGAAGATTTGATGATGTTTTCCTAGATCAAAGGTCTTATCCAGAATATTCTCTTCTTCATGAGTCTCTGGTGGGGGCAGGGAGACTCATAAGCCTTGGTCCCCCTGACCTTTTTCACCTCACTTGTCCAAACACAAAAATCAAGTGTATTAGGAACTGGAAGTCATCTTTTGGGGTCCTTCAAATGACACCAATTGGGTTTTGGGTAATTGATCTGAATTTTAAAGGGCATGACTGGTTACAGGAGGCAGCGTCAACTTAGTCACAAGAAGGAAAATGGAAATTCTGCAGCAGAATCTTGTCTAATCTCTCACTTGACCATTGCAGTGTGAATAATGCAGTTGGCATTACTGCAATGTGGGATAGTGGGATAATGGAAAGGAGGGAAGTCAGTTCCAATCATGTCTCTGACCCGCAACTGCACAACCCTGGGCTAGTGTCTTCACTTGGCCTAGCCTCAGTTTCCTCATCTGTCAAATGGAGACGACAATATCCGCTATACCCATCTGGAAGAGTTTGTGCAGGAACCCAAATGAGTTAATGGTTTGTAAGGCAGCTTGGAAACCTTAAAATGCCAAGCAAATACCAGTCATTATCGCTATTTCTGTAAAGCTGGTGCTCTTCTTGACATGCTGAGCGTTGAACAAAGAGAGGCCTTGACCGATTTGGAACAAAGTGTGAAAATACAGGCGTGCCTGGCTTTAAGCAAAGCCATAGATGAAATCCTAAACTTATAAATGTGATTAATTAGTAGAGTGATTATTTCCATTACAAAGGGAGTTTTCATCTGGTAAAAAGAGGCACTGCAGGGTTCCAGTGGTTAGGTGTGTTTCCCTAGTGCACTGAAGGCTTTTTAAAAATAGCTAATTAATGGCTTGACAGAGAATTGGGGGTGGGGCAAAGGGAGGTCATTAGAAGCCACAGTCAATTAAGGAACAATCAGCATATGAACTCTTACAAGCTTGCTTGTGAAAGCAATGGGGTGATGGATTCCATTTATTAAGCTAAGCTAAGCTAAATGTGGAGTGTCTTCTGCTTTTGTTTTTAAGGATGGATGGGGCTATGGTGGCAGAGCAGTATGGTCCAGAGAATGCTAGGAAACAATGCTAGGAGTGATGCATATGATGTCAGAGGACCTGGCTGGATAGGATCAGAGGATCATAGGGTTAGATCTAAAGGGTATACCAGCTGGAAGATCACTTACTGGAACCTGTAAGACCTTAGGCAAGTCATTTCCTAACTCTCTGCTCCTTTGTAAAAAGAGGAGGTTGGACGTCGCGACTCCTAATGTGGGATCCAATGAATCAGGAAGATTTCAGATATGGATGAGCGGTGTGATCATGAGTCAGTCACTAAATATCTCTGAGGGGGCAGCTAGGTTATGGGGGCAGCTAGGTGGCACAGTGGATAGAGCACAGGTCTTGGAGTCAGGAGGACCTGAGTTCAAATCCTGCCTCAGACACTTGACACTTACTAGCTGTGTGACCTTGGGCAAGTTACTTAACCCTCATTGCCCAACCACAAAAAAAAAAAAAAAAAAAGAAAGAAAAGAAAAGAAAAAAAGACAGTCCAATTTAAAATGTCTCTGAATCTCAGTTTCCCCATTTGTAAAAGGGAGATAATAATACTTATAGCACCTTTCTCCAAAGAAAAATCTCCAAAGGAAATGGTCATGAAAATATGAAAACAGGAGTTATTATTACAGCAGGGCTTTGATTGGGTAAAGCAAAGGATACCTCTGTCATGAACTATACATTTGGTGGATTCAGGAGAGAAGTGATCATGACTTCTTTGCACACTCTGCCTCACTTTAATCCAATTCACTTGCAAGTCAAGACATCACCTATTCACAATGACAGCTGGTCGTCTTTGAGAATGAAGGATGGGGGGCAGCTAGTTGGCATAGTGGATAAAACACCAGCCCTGGATTCAGGAGGACCTGAGTTAAAATCCAGCCTCAGGGGCAGCTAGATGGCACAGTGGATAAGCACTGGCCCTGGATTCAGGAGTACCTGAGTTCGGATCCAGCCTCAGACACTTAGTAGCTGTGTGACCCTGGGCAAGTCACTTAACCCCAATTGCCTCACCAAAAAAAAAAAAAAATCCAGCCTCAGACACTTGACATGTACCAGCTGTGTGAATCTGGGCAAGTCACTTAACCCTCATTGCCCCGCAAAAAAATAAAATAAAATAAAAAAGAGAATGAAGGATGAACAACAACGATGATATCATGGGAATAGGATTTTATTGTTGTTCAGTCATTTTTCAGTTGTGTCTGATTCTTTATGACCCTATTTGAGGTTTTCTTGGCAGAGATACTGGAGTGGTTTGCCATTTCCTTCTCCAGCTTACTTGACAGATAAGGAAATGGAAGCAAATGGGGTAAAGTGACTTGCCCAAGGTCACATAGTAAATGTTTGAGGCCACATTTGAACTCAGGTCCTCCTGAGTCCAGGCTTGGTGATCCGTGCACTCTAGCACCACCTAGCTGCCCCAGAGAGGAGGAATACTGAACTCCAAACTATGCTGTGGAAAAAAATGCTGGACTCAGAATCACGGAATCTGACTTAAAATTCTGACTCAGCCATTTATCACCCCTGTGACCTTAGATGAATCAGTGTCTCTGGGTTTCGGTTTTCTCTTGAAAAATCAAGGAGTTGGGAAAAAAATGGGGGCAGCTAGGTGGTGCAGTGGATAAAGGCACTGGCCCTGGATTCAGGAGGACCTGAGTTCAAATCTGACCTCAGACACTTGACGCTTACTAGCTGTGTGACCCTTGGCAAGTCACTTAACCCTCATTGCCCCATCAAAAAAGAAAAATGAGAGTTGGAGTAGATGACCTCTGAGGCCCCCTCCAGTCTAGATCTGTGAGCTTATGAATTTAGCCACCTCTGCGGGATTTGGACAAATTACTAAAGCTCCCTAAGACTCAGTTTCCCCATCAGTAAAATGAAGAGGATGGACTAGATGACTTCTGAAATGACTTCCAGCTCTAAGTTTATGACTATTTGTCAGTTTGTTATAAATGCTATGTAAATATAAACTAAAGAGAGAAAAATATACAAATCTATAAATATCTAAAAATACTGCATATAAGTATATAAAATTCATTCTGGGCTCCTTGAAAAAAGAGACCCTGTTTTTGCCTTTCTTTGGATCCCCAGTGCTTAACACAGTGCTTGGCACAGAGTAAGAGCTGAGTAAATGTGTATTGGACTGTATTTTGTCCTCAATGTATTAAGAATCCGTGATATCACTGGAAGTGGTACAACTTCAGCCAGTACAGATTGTAACCTCTGACTCTCCTGGGTCAGTAGGCTTTGAATCAGAGACTGTCAAAGTATTAAGTAAAAGAGAACTCAGAGGGGATTGAATTAGCCATTCCCTGAAGAAGAATATCCTCTATATTCCCATTGAGTGATCAAACAACTTTTGCTTGAAGACCTCTGGTGATGGGGAATTCACTAGTTCCCTAGAATGTCTGTTCTGTTTTAGGATAGTTCTAAAGGTTAGTAAGATTTTTCTCATATCAAGTCAAAATTGGACTCTATCTTCTGCCCATTGCTCAGGCAGAGATGTGGTTAAAAAAAAGTTTTTTTTTAATTATCTGGCAGCCAACTGATCTAGTGATGAACTTTCTCAAACTTAGCCATAGTGACCTTCTGACACTGTTCTCAAGCTTGTACCTGGGTGCTTTCCAGCTTGGTAAGACCTGCTAGAGCCTGTGTTCTGCTAGCATTAGCCATGTCCATACCTCAATGAGTCATTGGAGTAATAATGATAGCTACCATTTATACCGAGCATTAGGTTATGTGAAGTTCTTTGTATATATTATCTCACCTAAAATATTGATTATTGAGAAAATTGGGACCAAGAGAATTATAATGACTTGCCCAGGGACACACAGCTGGTGTCTAAGATAGGATTCAAACTCAAGTCCAGGGACCTATCCAGGAAACTGCCCAGAGACCTCAAGAGTAGAGCTTGTATAGATGGAGGATTAGAGGCAGCAATCCAGCTGAACTCTTTCAACATTCTCCTCTAAATAACTTTAAAATAATGTCTCAGATCAAATTTTAGAGTAGCAGAGTCAACACAAGGTTAAGGTGAGACATTTTTCCAGCCTAAGAAAACTGAGAAGGTTCAAAGAAAAGATCTATGACACCAGGGTGGAGGCCTGTCCAGGGCTCACTCATACAGCAGCAGTAACAGGGGACATAGCAGCAGCAGCTTTGGGGGCTCTCAATCTAGAGATGGTAAAGGGGTTAGACAACTGGTCAGAGAGAGATTACAGGGGATCCATTGTTGGCAGTGAGTGCACTTGGTGCTGATTGTCAGTGCCATTGCCCATATACAGTTCTGGGTCACAATTCTAGGATGGAGAGGAGCACTTATGATCAGTCACAAGGGAACTGAGGACCTGGCCACAGTTTGAGGGCCAAGGGGAGTACCAGTGTTTGTAGCTTTGGGGGAACAGGGGACCATCCTAGGTAAAGATTCTGCCCAGACCAAGAAAGCAGTAACCACACCTCAGGATAATAACAGAACTAGTTCTGAAAACAGCAACATGAAAAAGCCTAAAGCTTGGCATAGTGCTTACCCATCCTCCAGTGAGTAGGGCCCAACTTTAACATAAAGATCAAAGTCAAGCAATAGGCTTGAAAAATGAGCAAGCAACCACCAAAAAATGATCATAAAAACTACTAGAGTGGCAGGGAAGACCAAGACATAAATTCAGAGAACAACAATGTGAAATTGATTACAAAAGATCCTCAAAGATCAATGTTAAGAAGAAATTCTAGAAGAGTTAAAGAAAGAGATGAGTGATAGAGGAAAAATTGGGAAAATAAATGAGAATAATGAAAGAAAATTCTGAAAAGATAATTAACAGATTGGTAAAAGAGGAGGTCCAAATTTGAAGAAAATAACACCTTAAAAAAAGAGGTACAGAAATTCACTGAATAAAAGAACTTCTTAAAAAGCAGAATAGGCCTAATGGAAAAGGAGGTACAAAAATTCACTGAAGAAAGTAATTTCTTAAAAATTTGAATTGGACAAATAGAAACTAATGACTCCTGAGACATTGAGAAATAATAAAAGAAAGTCAAGAATGAAAAAAAAATTGAAGAAAATGTAAAATATCTCATTGGAATGACAACTGATCTGGAAAATAGAGAAGAGATCATTTAAGAATTATTGGACTACCTAAAAGCCATGATTTAAAAAAGAGCTTAGACATCATATTTCAAGAAATTATCAAAGAACACTGCCCTGATATCCTAGAACCAGAAGGTAAAATAGAAATTGAAAGAATCCACCAATCACCTCCTGAAAGAAATCCCCAAATGAAAGCTCCTAGGAATACTATAGCCAAATTCCAGAGTTCAACCATTCTGGAGAACAATTTGGAACTATACCCAAAGAGCTATAAAATTGTGTATACCCTTTGACCCAGCAATATCACTGCTAGATCTGTATCCCAAAGAGATCAAAGAAAAAGGAAAAGGACCTATATGCACAAAAATGTTTATATCAGTCCTTTTTGTGGTGGCAAAGAATTAGAAATTGAAAGGATTCCTATCAACAGTGAATGACTGAGCAAGTTGTGGCATATAGTTGAGATGGAGTACTATTTTCCTATAAGAAATGATGGGGAAGTAGTTTCAGAAAAATATGGCAAATTCATGCAAAGTGAAATAAGAACCATGAAATCATTGTGTACAATGACAACAGTATTATAATGATGATAGACTGAGAAAGACTTAGCTACTCTGATCAATACAATGTTTATTTAGTGATTTTCAGTAGTTTCAGACTCTTCATGACCCCTTTTTGCTGTTTTCTTGGCAAAATTATTGGAGTCATTTGCCATTTCCTTCTCCAGCTCATTTTCCAGGTAAGGAAACTGAGGCAAACAGGGTTAAGCTGCCTGCTTAGGGTCACATAGCTAGTAAACATCTGAGGCTAGATTTGAACTCAGGTCCTTCCTGACTCCAGGCTCAGCACTCTATATACTGTGCCACCAAACTGCCTTTGGATGCAGTAATCCAAGATAATTCCAAAGGACTCATGATTAAAAAATACCATCTACCTCTAGAGAGAGAGAACTGGTAATCTCTGAGTGCAAATTGAAGTATAATTTTCTCACTCCCTTTATTTTTTAGCTTTTTTTCATAAATATGGCTAAAAGGGAAATGTGTTTTGCATCATTTCACATGTATAATTGATATCATATTATTTGTCTTCTCAGTGGGTGAGGGAGGGAGTGGGAGCAAGAGAGAGAATTTGGACCTCAAAATTAAAAAGTAAAGAATGTTAAAAACTAATAAATAAATAATTGGGAGGAAAGCGTAGAACTTATCAAAACTGTGTATTTAGTTGCAATGAGGATGCTTCTTTGGTTGGAACAGATGCCTCCTAAAGTTCCTTCCAACTCTGGTATTTGGTGACTCTGTGACTTTATGGGAAGGGAGCTTTACATATAGAAAGTACTTAATGAGTATTTATTTGAAATTATTAACAGAAGAATGGATCTTCTATTTATAAAAATCATCTAGATTTTAGGCTCCTATAAGACAGGGCTCTCTGATTTTGTCTTTGTATCTTCGGTAACTAACATGGTGCCTGACACATAGTAGGTACTTAATAAATGCTTGTTGATTGGATGATTGATTCTCTGTTGAAAAGATCTTTCTCTTTGCATGTGGAGCTTTGAGAAGAATATAGCCTAGAGAAAAAGGGTCAGGACAGGATTTAAAGGACCTAGTTTCATATCCTAGTTCTGCTGTGTGACTTGGGATGTCATCTAACCTTTCGCATCCTGATTTGTAAAATGAGGGGCTTGGACTACAGGACTGCAAAAGTCCTTTCTATCTCTCAGTCTATGAACTAGGAAAGAAGGAGATATCTCCCAGCAAGCCAGTTCACTCATTGGACCTGAAGGTCAGTGGAGTGACAAATATTATGGCTAGATGATTCTTATCTGCAAGTAACAGGTGGTAGGTGAAGGGAGTGGAATGGGTTATCTCAAGAGCCTGTAGCATCCTACTCTTTGGAATAGGAGTTAGTTGTTTCATCCCTCTTCAGGCTGCCCTTCCAATTTTCCCACATTTCCCATCATCCTTCACCTTGCAAGTTCACTCCATCATTCACACATTATGGAAATCCTCTTGTGGCCTGTATGGTTCCTTCCAAAACCTTCATTTTAAGAAGGATGCCCAGACTAAACATGTCTTCATTCAGCCTAGGCTGAACTTCTGATTCTCTAGACTCTCCCTACAATGTCCCTGAACTGAGAACCCTCATTACTCTCTCATTGTTGTGGGTTCTTTTCTTCTTCTTCTTTTTTGTGAGACCATTGGGGTTAAGTAACTTGCCCAAGATCACATAGCTAGTAAGTGTCAAGTGTCTGAGGTTGGATTTGAACCCAGGTCCTCCTGACTCCAGGTCCAGTGCTCTGTCCACTGAGCCACGTAGCTGCCCCTGTGGGTTCTCTTCTGATCTCCCATGTTATGGTTGAGAATGTCACCGTCACCCCACTCATCCAGGATTAAAATCTCCATCATCCTTAATTCTTCCCCTCTCTAATTAGTTGCCAAATCTTATAATTTTTTTTACAATCTTTCTGTTTTATTTTATTTAAAATTTTTTTCAATTACATGTAAATATATTTTTGAGTTCCAAATTTTTCTCCCACACTCCCTTCCCTACCCCCTCGCAAAGCCAGGAAGCAGTCTGGTATAGGTTATACATTACAATCATGTCAAACATATTTCCAGATTAGTCATGTTGTAAGAGAAGAATCAGAACAAAAGGAAAAAAATGCAAGAAAAAAGAAACAACAACAACAAAAGCTAAAATAGTATGCTTCAATCTGCATTCAGACTCCATAGTTGTTGTTTTTTTTTCTAAATGTGGAGAACATTTTCCACCATAAGTCTTTTGCCATTCTCTTGGATCATTGTTTTGCTGAGAAGAGTTAAGTCCACCACAGTTGTTCATCAAATAATGTTGTTGATACTGTGTACAATCTACAATATCTCTTACATCTATTTGCACAGATACCACACTCACTAGCTCAGATTCTTACTATCTCTCACATAGACTATTGGAATAGCTTTCTAATTGGTTTCCCTGCCCCACTTAAATTTGTCTTCTATCCAGCTGCTGAAATTATATTTCCAAAATTTCAATCTGACAATGTCACAAACCACCTCCCCCATCGAAGAAGAAGAAGAAGGAGAAGAAGAAGAAGAAGAAGAAGAAGAAGAAGAAGAAGAAGAAGAAGAAGAAGAAGAAGAAGAAGAAGAAGAAGAAGAATTTTCTATTACCTCCAGGATCAGATATAAAGTCTTCTGTTTGGCCTTTTAAGTTCTCTGAAACCCAGCCCCTTCCTACCTTCCAATATTCATATAGTCTCCTTCTGTCCATACATATGTATGTGCATACACCATTTGGGTCTACTTGCTATTCTTCCCAAATATCCTATCTCTTTGTTTTGCATTGGCTAATCCCCATACCCAGAAGGCTTTGCCTCCCAACCTCTTATAATTCATGGCTTCCTTTAAGACTCAACTCAAGTACTCCTCTTCTAGAAGATCTTTCCTTTATCCATCCACTCCAGCTGCTATCACAATTCCCTCAATCTACTTTGTATATATCTTGGATGTTATGATTTGCATGTGTTGCCATTAGAATATAAGCTCCTTGGGGCGGCTAGGTGGCACAGTGGATAAAGCACCGACCCTGGATTCAGGAGTACCTGAGTTCAAATCCGGCCTCAGACACTTGACACTTACTAGCTGTGTAACCCTGGGCAAGTCACTTAACCCTCATTGCCCTGCGAAAAAGAAAAAGAAAAAGAAAAAGAAAAGAATATAAGCTCCTTGAGGACAGGAACTGTTTCATTTTTTTTCTTTGCATCCCCAGTGTTAGCTCAGTTCCTGGGATCCAGAGTAAGTGCTTAATGAATGCATATCAGTTGATTAATAGACATATCTTCCCAAATGCTTTCTTTTGGTTGGTATCTCTTGATATCCCATTGTTACTATGAGAGGGTCCATCTATCATCTCTCACCCTTGCTAAATGTCTGGCTCACTTTCCTTTATGGGGGCAAAAATCTTGACAAGCATATTTTATGACACTTACCGGATCTAAGTCATCTGGGGTAATATGTTGTAGCCTGCAGACCAAGGATCCACAAAAAGAGTGCAAATAATACTTGGAGGACTTGGTCACTAACTTCCCTGCCAAATAGGCATCAAGAACTTTGTATTTCTTTGATTCTATTTTTGGAGGGATTGCCAGGGGGAGAATCATATTCCTCTTTTAATCAGAGCTCTACATGGCATTTTTTTTTTTTTTTTGCTACTGAGACAAGTGGTGGTGGCTCTGAAAGGTGCTAAAGGAGGAAGGTTCTAAAGTTTCAGAAGAAGGAAACTGGTCAAAGGTACTGCTGTAGATGGGGGCTGAGCAGAGAGGAAGCAGGAATGTGACTCTCAAGCACCATATAAGTTTCTCTACCCTGACACAAAGTCCCAATTGACCTACCCTAGTTATGGCTTTGTTTTCATTAATGCAATGGGACCATCCCCTCTTCTTTTTTTAGGAGCAGTGCAACATTCTCTCATCAACACGAACATTACAAAGGTAGATCAGGCCATCACTAGCTCTGAAAGGCTAGGAAAATAGCCAAAATCTTAACTTCCTGCCTTGGCCTTTGGGATTAAAGGGATCAGAGGAGTGAATGAAAAGCTAGTGTTCTGGAATATATCTCTCACACATCCTGAGGCACTTAGGACTATTTTCCACTTGAACTTCCCTGAATATTAGAGAGTTTGTACAATTTCTTAGGAGGTCAGCCAGTTAGCAAACATGTGTTATGTTCTTGCTATGTGCCAGGCACTGTGCTAAGAGCTGGGGATACAAATAAAGGCAAAGAGCCAGCCCTTTCCCTCAACAAATTCACATTCTAATGTGGGAGACAATATGTACATAACTAGGTACATACAAAATATAGACAGTAAATAGCAGAAATCTCAGAGGTAGGATATTAGCAGTCATGGGGACTGGGAAGGTAAGATTAGAACTGAGTCTTGAAGGAAGCCAGGAGACTCAGGTAAGGAAGGTGGGGCATTCCAGGCACAGGGAACAGCCAGTAAAAGGGCATAGAGAAGGGTGATGGAGTATTGTGTGCTAGAGACAACAGAGAAACAAGTTTATCTGGATTGTAGAGTATGCAAAGGGGAGAGAAGTTTAAGAAGACTAGAAAGAGATAAGGGTCCAGGTTGTGAAGGGCTTTAAAAGTCAAAGACAGAATTTTATGTTTGATTGGAGAGATAATAGGGAGCCACTGGAGTTTAGGGGGATGAGGTGGTCAGATTTGTGCTTTGAGAAGATCACTTTGGCATCTGAGGGAAGGAGGGATGGAATGAGTTGAGACTTGAGGCAAAAAGACCAGTAAGTCACCAATGGTGATGGTCCACTCATCAGATGATGAGGGTCTGCACCAAGATGGCGGCCATGTGTGTCTAGAGAAGGGGACATGTATAGGAGATGTTATAGAGCTCAAGTAGGCAAAACAGTGATAGATTAGCTCTATATGGTAAGGGAGGAGTTGTGAGCCTGCATGACTGGGAGGATGGTGGTGTCCTCAACAATAATGGGGAATATGAGAAATGGGAGGATTTAAAAAATATACCCAGTTAAATAAATACAAAGTGGTTCAAAATAACATCAGAGTCGGCGGAGGGTGCTAACATCTGCACAAGGCAGTTATAGTCCCCAAGTCCAGGCTCGCTGCTCCCTTTTCCCAATACCTGGATCCACTAGACCCATATGTGAACCCTATAAAAGACCCACAAGACATTCATGGCTGGGTGGGAGGAGGATGCCCCATTTCTCCTGGAGCCCCAAAAGAAGCCCCAATTCCACCCATGGGCCCAATGGACCTGATTTTATCATTCTCCCCAGCTGCCCTTTGTTTTAAGTGTATCTCCCTTCAATAAAGCCAACTGTCTTTACAGTCTTTTTGCAAGTCCCAGGTTTCCTTGTACTGGGCTTTTGGTTCTTATGAACCTCCTTGAGTTGGGAAGAACTCACCAATAAAAGAAAGGGGCTTTCAGGGTCAGAGAGGGGAGGCAGTTAAGGTGTGTTAGCATAATCTGGATAATGAGAGAAGGCTAGCCCAGGTCCTTCGCCAAAAAGGAGGTTCTGAGAAAAATTCACCAATGGAAGAAGAAGACTTCAGAGACTAAGAGACAAGGCAGAGAGATAATTCTCCAGCCAAACACTCACAATGCAGGAAGACTGTAATGATGCATAAAGGAAGCAGCTGGCTAATTCTCTCCCATGATAGCCCATTCTGCAGCAGTGACAGAGTTTGAAGAGAGTATTCATTCATTCAATAAACAATAATTAAACACCTACTATGTGCCTGTCAAAAAGCATGTTTATTGGATTTTAGACTCTATTCACTCATTTATAAGAGCATGAACTGAGAGCTGGAAGAGATCATCAAGGTCATTAAACCCAATCCCCTCATTTTATGATGAGGGAAACTGAGGCTGAGAGAAGTTGTCATTTGTCCAAGCTTGCTCAGGTATTCAATTTCAGAGGCAGGATTTAAACTCATATTTTCTTGACTCCAAGGCCAGCCCTCTATCCATGCCAGCACACAGCCTCTCCAAAGGAAACTATATAAAAAAAAAAATCTCTATTTCTTTTGACCAAGGCTCCCATCACAGCACTTAGACTCCCGAATGTACCCATGCCCTGCTCAGAACAACTGGCGCCTGAAAGCAGCTGTAGGCTCACATGTGAATAGGAGGAAAAGATAAAAGAATAAATGTTTAAAAGGCCAACAAGAAACCCCCAAAGCATCCCTCCTTCTGGAGAGAAACAACATGGTAGTTTTCTCTGCTCTATTCTCTTGCTTTGGGCCCATCTGTGCCCACGGCCTCTTGTGTTTGGATTTCCATTAGCACATTGAGATCGCAGTGGTTACAAGCTGCAGAGGCCTCATAGTGCTCCACCCCACACCCTCTGACACTGGCAGCAAAACAACAACACGGCCTGACCCACCTCTCCAGCGAGCGAGTTCTGTTTCTCTGAAGGGGGAAGTTGTCTCTGAGAACAAACACAATCCTGCGGCTTCTGAGGGGCTCTGAATTCATAAGAGGGCCTTTAGAGAGCAGAAATGTTGCAGGCGCTCTTTCTGAAAGACTCGGGTATTTACCGGAACAAATATTTTGTTCTTTGTTCAACTGTTGATTATATCTGACTGTACTTTCCTCTTTGAATCCAGGGAGGGGGGAAAAAAAAAAAACTCCACTCATTCCGTGCTGGAAAGCATCCCCATCCTCTTCCATATTGTCTCGGTCTCTCTCTTCCCTTCAATGGCTTGCTTTGTGTGCCTGTCTCAGGGTGACTCTTCTTCTGCACCATTCCTTCCCATCCCCACCCCCAGAGAAACTGCTCTTCCCTCAGGCCTGTTCTTTTCTCTCTTTGCTTACAAATCCAACTTCCCATGGACATGTAATCGTAATAATCCCTTGAATTTATGTTGGGCTTTGTACTTCTTTTTATATCCATTATCTCATTTGATCCTCATAACAACCCCGTGAGGCAAACTCAGGGTGGTAGGGTGGAAAGATTAGAGAATAGGATTTTTGGGCTTGGCTTTGACAACCATTCACTGGGTGACCTTGGGTGGGTCTCATCCCCTCTCTGGCCTGCAGTTTTCTTTTCTTTTTTTTTTCTTTTCTTTTTTTTTTTTAGTGAGGCAATTGGGGTTAAGTGACTTGCCCAGGGTCACACAGCTAAGTGTCTGAGGCCAGATTTGAACTCAGGTCCTCCTGACTCCAGGGCCGGTGCTCCTGCAGTTTTCTTAAAAGTAAAATGAAGGGGGCATCTAGGTGGCACAGTGGATAAAGCATAGGCCTTGGATTCAGGAGGACCTGAGTTCAAATGTGGCCTCAGACACTTGACACTTACTAGCAGTGTGACCCTGGGCAAGTCACTTAACCCTCATTGTCCCACAAAAAAAAAAAAAAAGGAAAAAAAAGAAAAGTAAAATGAAGGGGCTGGAGGAGGTGACCTCTAAAGCGCCTTTCTGATTTGGATCTATGTCCCAGTGCTATCTTTGGTCTCTCAATTTAAATAGTCTGTGATTCATTCTGAAAGGGGTTTAACCCTTTCAGCTCTGGACCTGCTGCTCTAAGGTCCCACTGCTTCGACTGGTGATTACTTGGGACCTTCCATTTTGCCTAGCCACAATATGCTGGCCACCTTTTTGGTGGTTGGCTGGCTGGTACCACCCCCATCCTATTTCCCTAATCAAATCAATACTGCTTTTGCTACTGAAAATCCTACGTCAGTTCAGTCCAGTCTCCAAAGGCTCCATTTTCTATCTCAGTGACTTTCCAAACTGGCTTACATCCAAATAGTGCTTTGAGGTCAAGAAATATTCTTCATATATTATCTTGTTTCTCTCTCTCTCTTTTTTTTTTTTTTTGGCAGGTCAATGAGGGTTAAGTGACTTGCCCAGGTTCACACAGCTAGTAAGTGTCAAGTGTCTGAGGTCAGATTTGAACTCAGGTCCTCCTGACACCAGGGCTGGTGCTTTATCCACTGTACCACCTAACTGTTCTATTACCTTGTTTCTCTCTCTCTCTCTCTCTTTTTTTTTTTGGTGAGGCTATTGGGGTTAAGTGACTTGCCCAGGGTCACACAGCTAGTAAGTGTTAAGTGTCTGAGGCCGGATTTGAATTCAGGTCCTCTTGAAGCCAAGGCCAGTGCTCTATCCACTGCTCCACCTAGCTGCCCCTATTACCTTGTTTCTCACAACAACTCTGTGTGGTTGGGGCTTTTGGTACCCCCATTTTACCCATGAGAAAACTGAAGCAGATTGAGTAAGGCTCACATAGCTAGTAAATCTAGAAATTTCTAGAACTTAGACCTTCTTGACCTCCTATATCCATTGACAACCAGCTATCTCTGATGACCATTCCCTTATATCTTTTGTGTCCCCCTATTAGAATGTATGCTTCTTCACTAATCCACTGTTGGTGAAGTTGTGAACTGATTCTGGAGAGCAATTTGGAACTATGCCCAAAGGGCTATAAAACTGTGCATACCCTTTGATCCAGCAATACCACTGCCAGGTTTATATCCCAAAGACATCCAAAAAAAGAGAAAAAGACCAATTTGTACCAATAAATATTTTTAGCAGCTCTTTTTGTAGTGGCTAAGAATTGGAAATCAAAGGAATATTTTTTCATGAAGAACTGTGAATGACTTAACTATTCTCAGCAATTCAATGATCCAAGAGAATTCCAAAGGACTAATGATGAAGCATACTATCCATCTTCAAAGAAAGAAATGATATTGATTGAACACAGACGGAAGCATGCTATTTTTCACTTTCTTTCATTTTTTTCTTTTGAGTTTTCTTATACAAAATGACTAATATGGTAATGTTTTACATAATTGCACATGTAAAACCTATATCTGATTGTTTACTGCCTCAGGGAGGGGAGAGGAGAGGGAAGGAAGGAAAGACAAATGCTAGAATTCAAAATTTTGAATAAAAATGTTTATTATTTTAAAAAGAATGTAAAATCCTTGAGGGCAGGAATTGTCTTAGATTTTTTTTTGGGGGGGGGAGGGCGGGGCAATGAGGGTTAAGTGACTTGCCCAGGGTCACACAGCTAGTAGGTGTCACAAGCATCTGAGGCTGGATTTGAACTCGGGTTCTCCTGAATCCAGGGCCCATGCTTTATCCACCGTGCCACTCAGCTGCCCCTTGTCTTAGGTTTTCTATTCATATCCCCAGTGCTTAGCACACAGTATGCTTAATAAATTTTAGAAATTCATTCATTCATTTGTCAATTCATTCATCCATCCATCAAGTTTGGCGGGTCTATTGTTGTTTGTCCTTTGTTCTTTCTTTTTTTTTTTTGGTGAGGCAATTGGGGTTAAGTGACTTGCCCAGGGTCACACAGCTAGTAGGTGTCAAGCATCTGAGCCTGGATTTGAACTCTGGTCCTCCTGAATCCAGGGCCAGTGCTCTATCCACTGTGCCGCCTAGCTGCCCCTTTTGACCTTTGTTCTTAAGGAGGACCAATGACATCTGGAGGGTGATGTCTTGACTTGAAGGTCAGTTGGGTTTAAGTGAGGCAGTGCTGTTCCAAGTCATCAGCCTCATTCTCCTCCAGAATCACCAGAGCAAGATATAGGTCAGGACAACTGGCGATGGTCCCCTTCTGAGGATCTCTAGAAGGAATCTTACAAATGAGAATAACAGCTGATATCTATTCATCAGTTGTAAGAGGACTTCGGTGCAGTTAGGTGGCCTCAGACACTTACTAGCTGTGTGACCCTAGGTAAGTCACTTCACCCTATGTGCCTCAGTTCCTCATCTGTAAAATGAGTTGGAGAAGGAAATGGCAAACTCCTCCAGGATTTTTGTGTCAAAAACCTCCAATGGGGTCATGAAGTGTTTGACATGACTGAAAAGACTGAACAACAAAAAAATGGGACTTATATTTATACCCCATTTCACCAGCCTTTGGGTTCATGTCTCTGTTCAGTTGAAACCAGATGAAAACACCTGAAGAATGGAGGAGTTTGGGATGTGATCATTTGAGGTTTGGCTGTTGGAGGTTGAGAGGAAAGAACAGCAGCCAGATCAGTCTCTCCCTCTGAGCTTGCCCTTATTGACTGCTCACTACTCCATTGAAGATGAAAATGACTCAGAAACCCATCACCAAGAGTCCAGCCAAAGAGAAGTCATGCCAGAAAGCAGGAGAGCAGTGGCAGAGATAGTTACCATTCCTAAAGTTCCCCAATGGACTTGAATGTGATCCTCTGGGAGACTGAGAGGGAAAGCCAATGGGAGGATACTTGGGGCATGAGTATGAAAGCAGGGAGGATATTTACTAAGACCACCATTTTGTACACTTATAACTCCTGGAGGGAGGAGCTGAATTTGGGCACTTAAGCTGTGCCTAAGAACACTTAAATTTGGGCCATGCCTGTAAGATGAGTTGTGGGCATCCCAGGTCTGGGAGGTTCTCTGGGCATTTAGTTCTTGTGGTAGTAGTTTTATACATTTTGATTACATTGATTTAATTTCTGGTGTAGTGAGTACAAACTATATATAGTTAAGTCTGACTTATCATCAACTCCATTCTGGAATGTTCACATGATTAAGGTTCCCTGATACTCAGCAGAGGAGGAAGAAAAGTGGAGTAGAGGCTCAAGCCAATGGTATAATTGGATAAAGTCTGACTATAGCCTAAGGTTCTAATTGGATAAAGCCAAAATGTAGACAGGCTAATGAGGTAAGCAGCTATCCCCCCCACAGTGATAGAGTTGGAGAGATAGAGGGAATGGACCTCTGAGAACCAGAGAGACATCATTCCTGAGTACTGCCCCCCTCTTGTTTGGTGGACCAGACAGCCTCCAAGGTAAAGATGAGATTCCTAGCACCTGGACCCTCATCACTGAAAAGGGTTGGAAAACTGTGCTGAGCAACCCCTGATAGGTTGATTTTATATAATAAAATTTTATTTTAAAATGTAAAAACTCAGGCAGCTAGGTGGCACAGTGGATAGAGCACTGGCCCTGGATTCAGGACCTATAGGACCTGAGTTCAAATCCGGCCTTGGACACTTAATACTTACTAGCTGTGTGACCCTGGGCAAGTCACTTAAACCCAATTGCCTAAAAAAAAAAAATAAAATAAAATAATAAAATGTAAAAACTCATCCTTAGCTCACCAGCCTTACAAAAACACCCTGTGGGCTAGATTTGGCCAGTGGGCCATAGTTGACCAACAGCTGGGTTAAACAATGGTGGGGTGATTATTAACTTAAAAAAAAATTCCTATGCACGGGGCTGAAATTAGTACAGAATTGGAGAGCTAGAAGGGACTTCAGTAGCCATCTAATCAAACCCCCATACAAAAGGCATCCCTGCTAGAAAATTCCTGAGAGGCTTCCAAGTCTGGAAAACCCATCACCTCTCCAGGCAGTCCATTTCATTTTGAGGCAGCTCTAATTGGGAGGAAGATTCTTTTAACACCCAACTGAAATTGGCTTCTTTACAGCTTTCACCCACTGTTTCTGCTTCTGGTAGAAAATGTCCGGTCCTTCTACATGATGACCCTTCAAATACTTAAAGATAGCTCTCATGTTTCTTCACCTCCCCTGACCCCCATGCCTTAAACCTTCTCTTCTCCAGGCTGAATACCCCTAGTTACTTCAACTGAATACAGTTTGATCTGCCAAAAGAAAACAAAGTAATTTATATTCGGTTTTGAATATTTCATTATGGAAAGCTTGTCAAGGGGTGCCTTTGAGAAGGCAGTTGTCTCAGACTTATAAGGCCTGTCTGATCAAAAACGAATAGACTGTGTGGCCTTGGGTAAGTCAAATAATAGCTGACATTTGTATAACACAATATGGTTGGCAGAATCTTTTCCTTAGAGTCTCAGTTTCCCCAGTTATAAAATGAGAAGGTGGAACTAAATGTCCTTTCCCATAGAGTTCTAGCTCTATGATCTCATTGGAGCTTCGTGGAAACCTGAGTTAGATACTACAGGGTACTATTGTCCCCATTTTATGGATAAGGAGACTGAGCCTCAGAAGGCTAAAGTTATTTGCTCATGGTCACACAGCTAGTAAGTAGCAGAAGCGGGATTTAAATCCAGGTCTTCCAAGTCCTGTTATCTTTCCATTTTGCTACTTTTTTATATTCCCACACCTCAGTTTTCTTATCAATTAAATAGATGTGTGCTAAGGCCCGTTCTAGATTGAAGGGTCTTTGAAAGAGAGATATTTATGAACTAGAACTGTTGGTTGTTTGATAGTTTTTCAGTTGTGTCTGACTCTGTGGCCCATTTGGGCTTTTCTTGGCAAAGATCCTAGAGTGGTTTGCCATTTCCTTCTCTGACTCATTTTACAGATAAGGAGACTGAGGCAAACAGAGTTAAATGACTTGCCCAGGGTCACACATCTAGTAAGTGTCTGAGGCCAGATTTGAACTCAGGAAGAGGAGTCTTCCTGATTCTAAGCCTAGTGTTATATCTACTGTGCCACCTCACTGCCCCATTACTATCTTTAGAACCAAACATTTCAGCTAGATTGTAACCTGGTGAGACTAATATTTTAATGAATTCCATTTGTTAGCACAGATAAACTAACCTACCTAACCCCTTTGCCACCCAGCAGGGCCCTAGGACAGATAAGTGCTGATGATAAGATGGGTCCTGGGCATGGTAGCAGGTTATAATGGGGACAGTGAACACACTGGGCACATTGACAAGAGCCTGCCAGTTATGGATCCACCAGCTTTGTCTAGGGCCTAGTCCTGAGGTTCTCACCTCCATGGGTAGGTGTGGTTTTGGGGTAGCTGCCCTTTGGGGTCAGAACACAGTAATCTTCTACAGTTAGTCGTGGGACCATTGACTCTGGATTGCACTGTAGCCGGTCTTTGCTTGGGTGGCAAGTCTAGTGAAACATCCAGAGTGAAGTTCAGCTGATGGTTCAGTGGCTTGTTGGTGAATGTCTTGAATCAGTCTGTCTTCAGTGCTCTAGCCTTTTCCCAATGGAATACCTCTTGCCCTTCCTAATCTGCTTTCAGTCATCCAGTTGAGGAAATGCTGTCTTGTCACTACTATTATCACTACTACAGTGAGATACCATGTAGCCACAGGGGAAAAAAATGGCGTCTTAATACTGGTGCCTTTTAATGGTGTGAGTGGAAGAAAATGGGATCATAGGGTTATGAGCATCATAGTTTTAGAACTGACCTCAGGTTATCTAGTCCTACCTCTTCATTTTATGGATAAGGAAACTGAGGCTCAGGGATATAAAGTGACTTGCCCAAGGTGAGTAGTAAATGGGCAGAATAAGGATAAAATATAGAGAGATTCTGGATGGGTCAAAGAGAAGTCATCATTTAATGGTCCACAAAATGTTTAGTCTTCGTCTATTCAGGGTTCATAGTTTTTTTGTGTGTGTGTGTGAGCAATTAGGGTTAAGTGACTTACCCAGGGTCACATAGCTAGTAAGTGTCAAGTGTCTGAAGCCGGATTTGAACTCAGGTCCTCCTGAATCCAGGGCTGGTGCTCTATCCACTGTGCCACCTAGCTGCCCCAGGGTTCATAGTTCTTAAAACATGCAACACCATGACTTGGAAAACCATAGTTTTTGAGCTGCAAGTGCCCTTGCTGTTTGTTCTTCATTCTTTAAGAGGACCTTGATATCTGGATGATGTCATGACTTGCAGAAAACTGGATTTAAATGAGGGAGGAATGTGCAAAGTCACCCAACTCACTCTCTGCTCCAGAGCCACCTGGGTCCAGTGGCAAGATATACATCAGGACTACTAGAGATGGCCCCAGATGTTTAAGGCAATCGAGGTTAAGTGACTTGCCCAGGGTCACACAGCTAGTAAGTGTCTGAGGTGAGATTTGAACTCAGGTCCTCTTGACACCAGGGCTGGCCCTCCAGCCACTGCATTACCCAGCAGCCTTGCAAGTGCCTTTAGAGCTCATCAACTCAAGCATCCTCATTTACAGTGTAGGAAACAAGTTCAGACATAGGAAGTGAGTTACTCTACATCACCCAATAAAGCAGAGGCAAAGTTAAACCTAGATCCCAGGTCTCATGGGATCCATGTCCAGTACTTTTCCAGTGAAGCCCAGATTTCCACAGGAGGAATTCTATGGGAGACATAAAGAGTGTTAAGAAATGAGGCTGAGGAGGGGGCAGCTAGGTGGTACAGTGGATAAAGCACCGGCCCTGGATTCAGGAGGACCTGAGTTCAAATCTGGCCTTAGATACTTGACACTTACTAGCTGTGTGACCCTGGGCAAGTCACGTAACCCTCGTTGCCTGGCCAAAAAAAAAGAAAAGGAAATGAATGAGGATGAGAAGAGAGATGGACACAGAGGTCATTTTTCTTCACGACAGGTAAGGAGTGTCCCCTTGAGCTACTATCCACTTTTACCTTACTCTTACTTTTACCTTACTCTTTTCTTTTTTTTGGCAGGGCAATGAGGGTTAAGTGACTTTCCCAGGGTCACACAGCTAGTAAGTGTCAAGTTTCTGAGGCCGGATTTGAACTCAGGTCCTCCTGAATCCAGGGCTGGTGCTTTATCCACCTAGCTGCTCCCTAGAGCTTACTCTTAAAACATTTTTCTCTCCTGTAAGGCTACTGTCTGCCTAGGGAGGTGGTGGACTGACTCCCTCTCACGGAGGCCTTCAAGCAAAGGTTGAATGACCATTTGCGGGGAGATGGTAAAGGGGATTTTCTATGGGTTGTAACAGATAGCCTTGGAACTCTCTCCTAGCTTTGATACTGCCTGTGGAAGTTTGTGCAAGGGATTGCATCTTCCTTGGTTTTGGTTTCCACAACTGCAAAATAAAAAAGTTCAACTGGCTGACCCCTAAGATACCCTGTAGCTCTCATTCTAATATCTGATGGTGCTATGTTCTCTCCCAGCTCTGAATTTGGGTGTTCTAAGGCCCCTCCCAGCCCTGACATTCCCTGTTCTAAGGCCCCTCCCAGCATTGACATTCTCTGTTCTAAGATCCCTCCCAGATCTGACATTCTGGGTCCTAAGGTCCTTCCAAGTTCTGTCATTCCTTGTTCTAAGGTCCTCCCAGCTCTGACATTCCATGTTCTAAGGCCTCTCCTATTCTGACATTCTCCGTTCTAGTGCCCTCAGGCCCTTAGCATTCTAACCAAAAACTAAATTCTACCACCTAGAGCAGTAGACATTTTCCTTCCTTCCTCTGCCTTTGTTTGATCAGGGAATGCCTTGCAGATTATATCAGAGAGGTATTCCTCATTCACCACTGGCGCTACTTCTCACCTCCTTTTTGTTGCCACATTTTCTTTCTCTTACATGGGAGGTACAAAGGCTTCACAAGGAACGTGTTCATACAACTAACACACAAGCTCACACCACTTATGAAGCAGGTAGATGGGAATCATTCATCCTCACAAACTGAATTCAAATCACTTTTATTATAAGCCTACTGTGGTAAAAACAAAATGGAAGTTTTAGCTTAATCATTTGAGAGTTGAGTGCATGCTACTGAACCGGCTTTTGGGAAGGAGACTGCGAGGAACGGCAGTGCCCCTGCTACTGCCCGGAGAGCCATGGCCAAGCATGCCGTACTTCCGGGAGGCCAATTTAAAACTGAGAGTGGAACGGAAGTTCGCCCTCTGGCTCTCTCACTCTGGCTTCTCAATTTAGCTGTGGCAGCTTAGCCATGGAGGCACATGTGTTTAGAGGTGGTCAGCTCTGGTTCTTGGCCTGGCAGGCAGTTCTGGGATTCGGTGAGTTTTGTAAAAGAATATAGACTAAGCTTAGATCTAAGATTATTCATTTGTATTTCTACTTTCCTATTTCCCTAATTGGTATCACCTTTTTTTTAATCCAATTAACTCCCAAACAATAAAAGCTAATCCCTCACTGATTAAAGCTCAGAGGCTTCTTTTTCTTAGTGGTCTGGGAGATATATAAGGGAAAAGTTAAAGGGGGAGTTGGATGCTCTTATATCCAATTTTAAATTTCACACTACTATGTCCCAAACAGTTTTCTAAGTGATGTGAATATAATCAGAAAGGAAAAAAAAAACCTGACCCAGTCCCTGCCCTCAGGAAACTTACACTCCATGATGGAATAGAGCAGTGAGCTGCTCCCTTCAGGGTAGCCAGGATGGCTCCCCAAATATCACTGTGAGGCTGTGGCCTGGGATTTTGAATTGAGGAAGCTTCTGCCAGGGTCAAATTGGACTCTTTTCCAGTAGACCTAAGATGACAAGGCAAATTTGGCATGAATGTATGGTGGCCGTAGTAGTAGTGCTGTGAATATGTATTGGGGAAGGGAAAGAAAGGGAGCGGCTGGGGTATGTTAGTTCAGAATGTGCTCCTTGGCTTGAGATTTGGGCACATCAGCATGTATTCCCCCCTCCCCCCACCAGATCATACGTCTCCTTCCTAGACATTGCTTTGGGTCCTGTTTTACCATTAGGTGGTGGGGGCAGTGGATAGAGCACTGGATTGAATCAAGGAGATTTGAATTTGAGTTATGCCCAAGACATTTACTAGTTGTATGACCCTGAACAAGTCATTTAACCACTCTCAACTTCATTTTTCTCCTCTGTAAAATGTGGATAATGATAACATCTACTTCAAAGCACAGTTGTGAGAATCAAAAACAAATGAGAGGGGCAGCTAGGTGGTGCAGTGGATAGAGCGCCGGCCCTGGAGTCAGGAGGACCTGAGTTCAAATCCAACCTTAGACACTTAATACTTACTAGCTGTGTGACCCTGGGCAAGTCACTTAACCCCAATTGCCTCACCAAAAAAAACCAAAAAACCAAAACAAATGAGAGAAGGCAAAGTATGTTGGGATACCTTTGGAACCCTTGCCATTGGAGAGGCTGAGGCTGGTGGGTCACTTGAGCTCTGGAATCCTTAGCTATGAAGTCTAAGCCAATTGGGTGTTTGGTACCAACAGGGTGAAGACCTGGAGAGTGGGGGAAGGGACCCAGGCTGCCTAAGGAGGGAGTGAATGTTCCTGGATCAGAAATGGAACCAGTCCAAACACCTGTGCCAGTCAGAAATGGGATCAGTCTGTGAGTGGCTGTTGTACTTCAGATCTGGGTGAGCTAGGGAGAATGAGTTAAGATGAGAGAGGGGGACAAGAGAGAGAAAGCGACAGACAAGCAGAGAGGCAGAGAGAGACACACAGAAAGACAGAGACACAGAAAGAGGCAGAGAGACAAAAACAAAGAGACAGAGACAGAGTGGGACAGAGACACAGAAAGACAGAGACAGAGAAAAGAGGGGAGAAAGAAATACAGAGGCAGACAGAGACAGAGAGAGAAGACAGAGAGAAACAGATGCAAATGGACAGAGGCAGAGAGATAGAGAAGACAGAGAAATATAGAGACACATACACAGATGGAGGGAGACAGAGAGACAAACAGAAACAGAGATAGATGCACATAGACACAAAGACAGAGAGAGACAGAGACGCAGAGAGAGATAAGACAGAGAAAGAGAGTATATGTAAAGCACTTTGCTATCTGCCGTCATCGTCATCATCTTTGTTATCGCCGTTACATGTGACAGACCAATCTGAGTTTTCTTGGCTTTCGGCCTTGTCCTGTATAGATGACAAAGCCAACAAGCATCTAGGCATGGTCCTGGCTTTGAGGAGAGGATTAAAGAGAGCTGTTATCCCTGTCTCTCAGAGGGAGCAGACCCTGGTATGGAGAGCATGTGGATGTATTTGAAAAAAAAAAAAAAAAAGGGGGCAGCTGAATGGCACAGTGGATAAAGCACCGGCTCTGAATGCAGGAGGACCTGAGGTCAAATCCGGCCTCAGACCCTTGACACTTTCTAGCTGTGTGACCCTGGGCAAGTCACTTAACCCTCATTGCCCCACCAAAAAAAAAAAAATTTAAAAAAAAAGGAAGGGTTTTCTTTTCTGGGAAGAGGCCATGTGCAGGAAGAGGGTAATTAGGAGGTTGCTTTGAATTTTAAAATTCTACGTTCTACTTTGGGTAATTATAATGAGCAGTTTGCCCTTCCCCTTGAAGAATGGAGAAAAACGCATCTCTCTCCCTTCTGGTAGGGGACTATGGGAAGGGAATATTTCATACACTGTCAGACAGTTAATGAGATAGTTACTTTTGCTGGAATGCTTTTCCCCCCCTCTTCTCTTTAAAATCTTTGTTACCACGGATAGCTCTTTGGGTAGGGGAGGAGGGAAGGATATATTCAGAATTGGTGATGTAAAAACAAGAAGGAGCAGGATTGGAATTGTGATTTCGTTGATAGAGGGAATTCCCAAGAGGTCACATCCCATCCCAATGAAGAATGTCCCTTTCCCCGAATTTATAGCTTTAGAGAATTGTCCTTGGACAATGAGAACTTGAGTGACTGCCCAGGGTAGTTAGTGTGGAGCAGAGCCAGCACGACCAAAATGTTTCACTAGAATAAGATTTTTATGTTCTAAGGTCTCCCAGCTCTCTCTCAATCTATGATAATATAGTCATTGCTTAAAAAAAAATTCCCCTTATTTCCCCCTACCTCTTTTGCCTGTTCCCACTAAGGTACTTGCATGCATGAGTGAAATTTGTTGCTTATGTAAACACACACACACACACACACACACACACACACACACACACACAACCTTCCACTGTCTACTCAGACATATTCTCTCTACCTCAGACACGCATTGGAGTTTCCTTAACAGCCATTACCAGAAGAACCTAGGGGTGACGTAGGAGAGAAGAGAGACTTAAATAAAAATCAGATCTGGTAATTACAGGATTTTCTACATGCACTTTTTTTCCAGGCTTGACATGGAAATAAAAAAAGACACAGGAGTTGGGAGGGAGGGGAGTATTTCTAGCCTGCTAGTAAGCAAGTGAAACCACATTTAAGGGAGTGAGACTAACTCAGATGAACTGCTCTTAAAAAGAGGCTTGACGGATAAAGAGAAGAATGTCGAAGTAACGTTGTCTGTTAACTGTTAGTTACATTTACCATGCATTGCTGCATGCAAAAATCCAGACTTCTCTAGGACAGAACCTCCAGTTTGGGATCCGAGGTCTAGAGGTGGAAAGGAAGAGAACACAGAGTCCTGCCCACTTGTTTTACAGGAGGATCAAATGAGATAATCCTTGTAAAGTGCTTAGCCTAGTGCCAGGCACATAGAAAGAACTGCATAAATATTAGTTATTATTATAACTGTATTATTGTTATTGTTGTTCAGTTGTATCTGCCTCTTCATGAGCCCATTTGGGATTTTCTTGGCAGAGAGAGATACTGGAGTGGTTTTGCCATTTCCTTCTCCAGCTTATTTTACAGATGAGGAAACTGAGGCAAACAGGGTTCAATGACTTGCCCAGGGTCACAGAGCTAGTAAGTGTCTGAGACTGGATTTGAACTCACATCTTCCTGACTCCAGGCCCAATTTTCCATCCACTGCACCACCTAGCTGCCTGTGTTATTGTTATTACAGATTAGAAAACCAAAGCCCAGCACGGGGAAATGTATCACATAGCCACTGAGCATGTGAGGCAGGATTTGAACCCATGTTTTCTTCACTCCTAGTCCAACGATCTATCTGTTGTACTGCTTCTCTTTGTTGAGAGGTGGGACTGCAGAGATTCAAATGATCCATTTCTCACCCCAATACCTACTTGCCCTATAGAAGGAAACTGAGATGGAGATTTCTAGACCAAGCCCAGCTTGAAGGGACCTTAGATATTATCATATCCAGTATCCTCGTTTTGTAAATTTGGATACTGAGGTTGTCACATCGGTCATAGTGGCTAAGCTGGGGTTTTGAACCTAGATTCTATAACTCAGAGAACCCCAAATGCTTATCACAGTGCCTGGCACAAAATAAGTGTTCTCTCTTATCATCTATCTATCTATCTATCTATCTATCTATCTATCTATCTATCTATCTATCTATCTATCTATCTATCTATCTGTCTACCTATCCATTCATCTACCCATCCATCATCTATCTATCTATCTATCTATCTATCTATCTATCTATCTATCTATCTATCTATCTATCTATCTACTTACCTATCTCTCCATTTATCCATCCTTCCATTTATCCATTCACCCATTCAGCCATCTACCCATTGATTTATACATCTATTTATCTATGCATTCATTTATCCATCCTTCCATTCACCCATTCACCCGTTTGTCCATCTATCTATCTGCTTTCTGGAACCAATGCTTTTTATATTTCAACATGTAGCTTCTATATTCTTAATTCCCACATGGATGTTGCCTACATGGGATTCTCCACATTTTAGATGGTCCTTCAGTGGCAGTTGGATGGATTAGGGTAGTCCATCTTGAGATAACTCATCTCTAACTCAGCTGGAGGCAGCCTCTGGAAAAGGAGACTTGAGGCAGTGGCAACTCTCACAGCTCATTGACTAAGCCTGAAAGGTGACTGTGATGGATAGTAATAGGGGGATGAGCCAGCATGAGAAGATCCCACATCCTTCAAGTCTTCATGTGTTTCATGCTATGCACACAGTGATGGAGGCTGCATTTGCTCACTGAGGCACACGTGTTCCTCATATGTGCCCCTCTATCTCCTTGCCTAGAATTTCTTTACTTTTACCTTTTGGAGTCTGTGGCTTCCTTCAATGATCTTCTTGAGTCACTTTCTCCAAGAACTCTTTCCTTAGTCCCTTAGCTGCCAGAATATTTCCACCCTGTGTCCTTCTTTGAATGGGCGGTGTAGATGCTGAGATCATATATCAAAGGCAGCCAAATGGTGCATTGGGCCTGGAGTCAGGAAGAGCTGGGTTCAAATCCAGTCTCAGACAATTACTAGCTGTGTGACCCTAGGCAAGCCATTTAACCTTGTTTGCTTCAGTTTCTTCATCTGTAAAATGGGGATAATAATAGCATATACTTTCCAGGGTTGTTGTGAGGATAAAAGAAATACTGGCAAAAAGATTTGCAAACCTCAGAGTGATAAAAACACAAGTTATTATTATTATTATTATTATTATTATTATTATTATTATTATTACTCTTGGGAGATGTCTTCCTTTCTAGAATGTCATCTCCTTTGAAGGCAGATACTGTGTTTTGACTTTTGTCTTTTTTATTACCAAGTATCTAGCATAGTGTCAGGTTGTTGTTGTTCAGTCATTTCAGTCATGCCTGACTCTTTGTGACCTTATTTGGAGTTTTCTTGGCAAAGATAGTGGAGTGGTTTTGCCATTTTCTTCATCTCATTTTACAGTGAGGAAACTGAGGCAAACACAGGGAAGTGACTTGCCCAGAGTTACACAGCTAGTAAGGGTCTGAGGACAGTGATGATAATATTAGTACTGTGAGAACTAAGAAAGCATGAGGTGACCTTTCTGAGATTTCGAAGGTCAGATTGGCGTCCCAGAAGTTGCCTCTATTCATAGACCGCCTTTAAGTCATGTCAATCAATGGACTTGAATGCAACCAGCCTATTAGCTTGGAGCCGTGTGTGGGGACTGCCCTTCTTCCTGTTTGACAGGGGATTTCTGGGGGAACTGAGTGGGACTCTGGTCTTTTTGGAAGCATGGGAGGCTAGGTGAAGGAGCTGTTTTTTTCTTTTTCCAGGCATATTTCAGAGATAGGGTTTTTTCCATTCTTTCAGAGACATGTGCTCTCTCTCCCTACTTACTTCTAATATATGTTAATGCTTAAAAGCCTAAACTATTGCTGAAGCTCCTAATTTATAAGCAATTCCTAGCTAGTTCCCCTCCCCACACTAGGAGGGGCAGGTAAAGACACACACATTAGATTTTAATCATCACAGTACTACCAACCTTAGCATCATAGATTTAGAGCTGGAAGGGATGACGCAGTCTCTACTCCCACCCCATAATTTTAGGGTCATAGCTCTACATCGGGAAGGACCTTAGAAGTCATCTACTTCAACTCTCCCATCCAACAAGAGAGAAAACAGCCCTTTCTAATGAAGAGATTGAGGAGTAGGTGATGGCTTTCAATTCTAAGCCATGGGGCTCAACCTAAGATCATGGGATCATAGGTTGAGAAGGATGGACCCCTGGGGCAGTTCAAATCTGACCTCAGACACTTGACATTTACTAGCTGTGTGACCCTGGGCATGTCACGTAACCCTCATTGCCCCACAAAAAAAAAAAAGGAAAAAGAAAAAGGATGGGCCCTGTCCATGGTGTGTATCCATCATGCATTCTGTGACTTTATTTGATTCTGTAAATGCCAATTAACAACCTTTTCCCAAGCAACTGTTATGGCCATGGCTTTCTGCTATGGTCAGGGGATACAATATTGATATGATGAAAACCTTGCTTTCAAGGAACTTACATTCTAATGGTGAGCAGTGGAGGACAGAGCAATTCAATGGTGAAGTCTCCTTAGTCTATATCACAAGATCATTTAAAGCAATTGAAGGTTTTTAGCCTGGAGAAGGGGAGATCTGGGGCATATCTGTTTTGTTTGGATCCAGAAGGCAGAGGCAGGGAATGATTGATAGAAGATGAAAGGGGAATATTTAGTCTTGATAAAAAGACATATTGCAGATGAGAGCTACCCCAAAGTGAAATATGGACTGCAGGGGCAGCTAGGTGGCACGGTAGATAAAGCACTGGCCCTGGACTCAAGAGGACCTGAGTTCAAATCTGGCCTCAGACACTTGACATTTACTAACTGGGCAAGTCACTTAACCCTCATTGCCTCGTCAAAAAAAGAAAAGAAAAGAAATATGGACTGCCTTGGCAGGTAGTGGGTATGGAAACGTTGCCCTGCACTGTTACTGACCTTGGCCGGTTTGCTCCTCCTTATGCAACCTGGTAAAACCCAGATATTGGAGACTTACCATATCGATGCCAGACAGTGACACTTGATCATCATAGCCCACTCAAACTCAGAACTCCTGAGCTTAACAGATCCATCATCCTGAGCCTCCCTGATATCAGTGATTAGCAGGATGGGCTACCATGCCTAAGAACATTTTTGTTCAGAGACATGCTAGACCATGTCTAGCTGCTAAGGTCCTTTGCAACTCTGACATTCTGTGATTTTGTGAACTACCCAAGTAACATCATGGAAAGGAGAGTAAGATAAATACAAAGGAGACATTCAAACAGAATGCTCTGTGAAACTGAAGAAAGGAAAGCTCACATGTGCCTGGGGAGAGAGAGCAAGAGGCCACTTCTCTGCTCCAGAGAGCCAGGAAGGCCCCCTGCTGTGACCTAGCTGGGCATTGTTGGGAGGTGCTTTATCATTTCTCGAGATGACACAATGCACAGGATAGAGATGAAATGCTATAGGTTCCCCTGTAGTGCATCTTCAGGAAGGGTGAGGGGAGAGTTAAGGAAATATATTCCATTTGGCCAGAAGTTAGAAGGCAAGAAAATTTTGTGCAGTGCGATTGTCATGATGAAGATGTACAGATGTATTAGTGCCATTGGAATAACAAATTTGATATGGTGATGAATGTAAAAAAAAAAAAAAAAAGAAATGCTATAGGTTCCAGGTCCTCACTCCTGGAAATGTTGGGTTTGGAGTGGCATTAGCTAACAAAGCATGCAAGCCAGAAATCTTGTCACCAGGTTCCTGGTTCTTCTCTAATCAAACAGAAGCATGTCCCAACCTCTAGATCAAACAGTTTAGATAGAAACAATTGATTTCTTCTTCTATATTCTGTTATTCTTTTTTTTTGCAGGGCAATGAGGGTTAAGTGACTTGCCCAAGGTCACACAGTAAGTGTCAAGTGTGAAGGCTGGATTTGAACTCAGGTCCTCCTGAATCCAGAGCCGGTGCTTTATCCACTGAGCCACCTAGCTACCACTATATTCTGTTATTCCTATCCTGTGTAATTCACCTCAGAATTACACAGGATGAGAATGACAGAATTGAAGAGATAGAAGAAGCCTTGCTTCCCAAACTACTGTGTGTATGTGGCATGTGTGTGTGTGTGTGTGTATTCTGGAATACTTATCTGTGGTTCTGTCCTGATAGAATGTAAGCTCCTTGAGGCCAGATGCTGTTTCACTTCTGTCTTAGTATCTATAGCTCCTAGAAAAGTGCCTGACACATAGTTGGCATCAAATGAACTTTTGCTGATTGATTGATTGATTGATAAACTGTAAGCTTCTTGAGTAAAGGGTCCTTCCCTGCCCCTGCCTCCACTTTTCTTTACATCTCTAGCACTTAGTATAGCACAGGTATGTTATATAGGCACTTGTTAGATGCTAGATGAGTGATTGATTTTTCAGAGGCCATCTGGCCCAAACCATGCTTGAAAAAGAATCCACCTTGACCACCTATATTCCTGATGGCTGGTCATCTAGTCTTTGCCAGAAGACCTCCCATGAGAGGGGACCCGCTAACTACTGAGGAATTCCATTCCATTAGGGGCCAACTCTCATATACATATATGTATATGTACACATACACATACATAACATATTCATACACACATATATGTAAATGTCAAACACTTCTGTGCAATCCTTCATTGGCAAGGTAGTGCCGATTCCTTACCTCAAACATGAGCTTCTCTCTTGCCCTTTCATTCTTTGATAATTCTCATATTTCATGATTCACCATAATATAGTATCACTAATAGAATATTGGTGCCAGAATGAAGGACCTTTATATCAGGGAGAAGCTTTGGGGGAGAAGAGGGAAGTCATTAGAAAGAACACACAATTTCTCTAAGGCAATCCTGCCTACTCTTTTTCCCTCTATTTAACTCTGGAACCAATCCAGCATTCATCCTTAGTATCTATCCAAGGCATATATACTGATGGAGTAGTTCTGTGGATTGTCTATCCAACTGCACCTTATATTTCAGACCACTGGCATTCTTCATCCATTTGGTTTTTCCTATGTGAATAGTTAGCCCGAACTCTTCCTCAGTAGAATTTATTCAGTTATGTATTTCACTTAGGACCCAATGTGGTGAGGCTTGCCTCAATCAGCACAAAGTCATGCACAGAAAGGAGTATCAGGATAATAGATAGATAGATAGATAGATAGATAGATAGATAGATAGATAGATAATTAGATAGATAGATAGATAGATAGATAATAGACACCAATGATATGGTCCTTTAAGGCTTGGAAAACATTTTATAAATGTTATTTAATTATATCTTATAAACAATTCTGTGGTATAGGTGCTGTTATTACTGTCATTTTCTAGATAAGGGAACTGAGAACATTAAAGGTTAAGTGACTTTGCCTGGGGTCTCACAGTTGTTAAGTATATGAGGGAGGATTTGAATTCATCTTCCTGACTCCAAGTCCAATACTCTATCCACTGTCTTCCCTAGATGGCTCCCTAGCCCATCTGTAAAGAATACCTTTTCCTCATGGACTTTATGCTGGATCTTTCATGACAGTGACATATACCTTTGGTGAGCATATATCTGCAGCTTGAAGTGACCTTCAGATCATATATCTAGAGCAGGAAAGGATCTCAAAAGCCATCAAGTTCAACTCCCTCATTTGACAGATGAGGAAACTGAAGTTCTGGAAAATAAGTGACTTTCCCAGGGTCACATTATTGGTAGTTAAGTGTCACAGACAGGATTTGAACCCAGCTCTTCTGACTCCAAAGGCAATCTTCTTTCCCCTGTGCTATGCTGACCCTGTTTCCTACCCCATTTGATGTGAGTAGTCAGAGGGTCATTGAACAAATTTACTTTTGTTGCTATGTCTTTGGGGGAATCTGGAGAGGCACCATGGCACAAATGGATAGACCACTGGACTTTGGCTTAGGAAAAACAGTGTTTTGTAAAGAATTAATTGTTATTTGAGGTTTTTATGCCTCGCTCCGCAAACTGTACGGTGCTCCATCCACTGGTTGTAGCCGTTGCCATGGCACTGGCACCTCACGTCATCACTACTCGCCAACGCCTACACGGGCCTGGCAAAATTATAATGATTGGAAGCCTAGTGAGGGCAGTCATGTGACTGTCAGAGCGGCCCTCCCATTGGCTGGGGCTGGTGTGGAGTTTTACTGGGATTGGGGGAGGAGAATTGGGCATTCTAGCTGGACGCTGGAAGGACCGGAGGTCTGCTCCGTATTCTCAGCTGATTCCTGGGTGGTGGTATCTTTTGAGGTTGTATAATTTCCCTTTCCCCATTTTATTTCCTTTCCCTTGATCCTACTGATCCTGTTTGTATGTGTGTGTGTGTGTGTGTGTGTGTGTGTTTAAGTTCGTTCTTGTTAAAATAAATCCTGTTCTGTTTTGAGGGAGGCTGCCGGTCTCCTTCCTTGCCCCAATATTGCGGCAAGCAGCTTAGCTAACATTCCCCAATTAAAAATTGGTCCCCACAGTTTAAATATTACCTCAGATATTGACCAGCTATGTATCCTAAAATAAGTAACTTTATCTCTCTCTCTCTCTCTCTCTCTTTTTTTTTTTTTTTGGCAGGGCAATGAGGGTTAAGTGACTTGCCCAGGGTCACACAGCTAGTAAGTGTCAAGTGTCTGAGGTCGGATTTGAACTCAGGTCCTCCTGAATCCAGGGCTGGTGATTTATCTACTGTGCCACCTAGCTGCCCCAACTTTATCTCTCTCAACCTCAGTTTCCTCATCTGTAAAGAGAGATTAAAAAACTAGCTATATCACAGCACTGTTGTTAGGATCAGATCTGATAATAGCTGTGAAATGCTTTGGAATCCCTTAAGATTCTTTATAAATATTAACTATTATTGTTATAGTTAATTTTGTATAATTTGATATATTCCTGGCACTCACTTTTGGTGGAGGAAATCCTTTAAGGAAGCATTTGATTTTACTGAGTCAGATGCTATTTTAAAATCGACAAACAATAAGCATTGAAACACAGCTTATGCAAGACCTTGAAATTTCTACTATAAAGAAGAGGAGATCTTGGAATACAATATTTTAAAAAACTTAGGATTACAGTTAAAAGGAGGTTACCCTGAAAAGCTGAGTACAATTCTATGGGGAGGCGATGGGTCTTTAATGGAATAGAGAACTTTCAAGTATTCCTGATGAAAAGGCCATTACTGAGTTGGAACTGTAAAATACAAAAATAAAAGAGTTCGCAGAAACATGGAGAGGAGTAATCTGATAAAGCTATAATGATGAAGTGCTAATAGAGGGAGAATAAATGAATGTCTCTTCAAAACCTTGTCTCCAAAAAATATTGGGGCATTAAATAAGAAAAAGAGAGGCCCTGGGAAGGGGTTGGTTCTGTTCTTAATACCTTTCAATCCACCGTGTGACTGAAGATGTAGTCTACTATGATATCATTTGTGAAAAATCTGCCTGTTTCCTTCTTATATTTTTGTCAATTATGGCCTACTACCATAGTTGTTAATGAAGATAGATTATCGATTGATAGATAGCTATATAGGTAGATAGCTAGCTAGTTAGCTAGATAATAGATAGATAGATAGATGGAAAAAATTCACTAAATGCTATGTGCCAACAATTTTGCTAAGTTCTGGGGATACTGATACAGGTAAGATAGAGCCTACCCTCAAGAACCTTACATTCTAATGGAGAACTGGAAAACACAGATTGTGAGGTGACATAAGAGTAAGAAAATAAATCTGAAGAACAGAGTTGGGAGTGAAATGGAATTTTGCTGAAATGGTAGTATAAGTAGGCAATCACCAAACTAGAGATTGGAACCTCTGATGGAAGTCTCAACAGATGTCAAGACAATTGGCAATGGGGAGCAAAAGTATGGAGAGTGGAGAAGGAATTAAGGATGCTTTCCTCTCTCCTGTGCTCAATATCAGTAGAGATGCAAATATAAATACAAGGAAGTAGTTACTGATATTTTCTCTTATTGGTGTGGTAATAATAAGATGTTATTTACACACACACACACACACACACACACACACTTGCACACACAATGTTTAATATCTTCTCTATTTCAGAAATATTGAAAATGGATCTCCCCATGGACCTTCTTTGTGTATATTTGGTCTTGTCCAGTGGTTCTTCCCATCTTTACTTTCCTCAGGACCATTTCTATTTCCTCTTGTAGAAACTATTGGCTCTGGATCCAGGTTCAAATCCTACTCCTGATACTTACTGACTGCATGACTTTGGACAAGTCCCTTAATCTCTATCCCTGGCCTTCAGTTTACTCTTCCATAAAATGAAAGGGTCAGTTGAAATGGCCTTTATATTCTTTCCAGTTCCAGATCTATGATCCTTTGTAGTTCTACAGAACCCATGACAGCCTAAATGTTAACTGACACTACATTCTTATTGATGGGGAATGGAATTTGTTATAGAATTACATACAGATATTTTCCATTATTCATTTGTTTATTGTCCTACTGGTTTCATCTTTAAATGCACTCACAGGATGATTTAACTTAGGAATGGTGCCAAGATTTCTGTAAATTTAGTTTTCCTTACACCACTTTTAATGTTTTATGAGGCAACATATTGTTCTTAATCTTTTGTCATCCTCTTTGGTCGGTTCTTTTAAATTAATATTATTGCAAACTACTGCTGTGCTTGCTGCCACCCTTCACTATGCTCTCACTTGGCAAGATCAAATGTTTGCTCTCCTGAGTTGATCATCATCATGACTGATTGAGTTTCTGGGGTCATTTGGTCTCATCATGGCAGATGGTTAATTTCCTTCAGAAATGGGGGCATTCTGGATAAAGCACCAGACCTGGATTTAGGAGTACCTGAGTTCAAATCCAGCCTCAGACACCAGACACTTACTACCTGTGTGACGCTGGGCAAGTCACTTAACCCCTATTGCCCTGCAAAAAAAAAAAAAAGGTTAAAAAAAAGAAATGGGGGCATTCTGTGATGATAGCTGTTCTTTTATTCATTTCCCATTTTTTGGCAACAGTGACATTTATTTTTATTTATTTATTTATTTTTTGGGGTGAGGCAGTTGGGGTTAAGTCCAGTGAACCAATGGATTTGGATGAGCTAACCAATCAGCTTGAAGCAGTGTGTAAAGACTTCCCATGTTCTAGACCTATAAAAAGCTTCCACATTCAGTTTGCTGGGGAGTTTATGGTTGAAGCAGACTGGTGGTGGAGGACTTAAGGAAGAACCTGACCAAGCTGGAACTCTGAACTCCATGTGAATACCTGGTATGCTTTAATAAATGCTTAATGCCCAAAGACTGGTGCTAAAGCTTCTAATTTAAGGGGAACCACGCAATTTAGATTGTAAGCATCTCTCTCTTTCTCTCTCTCTCTCTCTCTCTCTCTGAGTCCATAGAACACTAGGTAGTCTTAGAAGCCCTAGATTATAGATCCCGTGCTTACCCATAGTCACTAGAAGAGATTTTAACATTTAGAATGCTAACAGATAAGCTGATATTTATATGCTGTCTAAAAGCCGGGTGATCCCTAACCTCTTGACCCTTTTCTACTACTCTGCCATCAGCCTTTCCTAGGTAGAAATAGGTTCCACAGAGCTGAGCTCTATTCTGTATTTCCTTTCTTTTGTAACAGGTGGGTCAATTGAGTGAATCACTCCATCCCACTTAAAGTAACTGACTTTGATGTCTTTCTCAGGTAAGAACACTAACACAGAGACAATAAATCAAAGGTTGAAATCAGATGTGAACAAGCCTTAGCTATCACTAGTAATCAATTATGAGAGGCCTTAAAATTAGGTGGAAAAGTCCTGGATCAATTTAGAGGTCTTTAAAAGCCATTGGCTAAAATGGGATGACCTTACACAGGAAGTCGTTCTTGATTAGTTGAGGAGACTTGATCACTCCTTTTGTATTTTATATAAAATAATATGCCAGTTTGGAACCCAGGGATTCAAGGAGTAACTTGCTTAGTAGTGGGAGTTTTTCTAGCAAAATCCTCATCACTCAAGGGATTTCTTCTCAAAGAATCATCACTCCTACTCCATGATGAGGTATCAGAGTGAGATTTTATGGAGGCTTCCTTCTATTAAAATAAAATTTACTGGGGGCAGCTAGGTGGCGCAGTGGATAGAGCACTGGCCCTGGAGTCAGGAGTACCTGGGTTCAAATCCGGCCTCAGACACTTAACACTTACTAGCTGTGTGACCCTGGGCAAGTCACTTAACCCCAATTGCCTCACTAAAAAAAAAAAAATAAAATAAAATAAAATAAAATTTACTCTCTAAGCATTTCACCCATGACTCCTAGCTAGGTCCAAGTACAACAAATTTAATCCCTCTTCTATATTAATTCGAACACTTCAGTACTTCATATGCCTGAAGAAATAGATAACAACCCTCCTAAGTGTTCTATTTTCCAGACAGAACAATTCCTTATTCCTCAAGTGAGCCTCATTTAGTATGCTCTTCATGTTTTTTGTTTCATTTTGTTTTTACTACATTGAACCTCTAATTTACCAGGAGAAGAGAAAGCTCAATTTTGGGAGAAGGGTTAGGGATGAAATATGTCTTTATGTATTTGAAAGGGTGTCAGGGGAAAGAGAGATTGGACTTGTTCTGCATGGACCTAGAGATCAAAACCAGATGGTGGCTAGCCCACTTGCCTCCTTCCATGGAAAATGTCCAATTTAGGGTAGATGCCATGAAAAACTACCGACCAATGAGAGCCATCCCAATGTGGAACTGCCTGCCTTTGGTGGTTATTGGTTCCTTTTCTTTGGAGGACTGCAAGTTGAGGCTGGACGACCACTCGTTAGATATGTTTTAGTGGCGATGCCTTTAGGGTATCTTTTGGAAATAGATGGCCCCTGGCATCCTTCATATCTCTCAAATTCAGTGATTTTGTGAATTGTTTCATTTTTGTCTGTTCAGTTGCCCAATTGGACTTTTAGTGTCTTGAGGAAAGTGGTCATATCTCATACTTGTCCTGTATTTCCTGTACTGTAATATATATGGTAGTTGCTCAATTTTTAATTAAATTGAGAAAAAAACTCAAATCATCTTATGACAATGTATTCTCCATGTAACACGGAAGAGCCCATGGATTACCTACTTATTGGTACCTGTTAGATCTTATTTTCTGGACTCAGGCACTGTCAATGGCTCAACAACAGAAACTGATCATTTTATCACTGAATGTCTTTAAATGGCATTAAAGAAGAGGCATTGCGGGGGCAGCTAGGTGGCTCAGTGGATAAAGCACTAGCTCTGGATTCAGGAGGACCTGAGTTCAAAGCCAGCCTCAGACACTTGACACTTACTAGCTGTGTGACCCTGGGCAAGTCACTTGACCCTCATTGCCCCGCCAAAAAAAAAAAAAGAAGAAGAAGAAGAAGAGGAGGCATTACCATCTGTTTTGGTACAGCTCCCTGAGGATCATGGGACTTTTCCTTCTGACTTGCAGTTGAAACCTTCCATATATGTTGGCAGCATGTTAACTCCGTGAGGGCAAGAACCATCTTAGTTTTTTATCCCCAGCATTTAGCACAGTGCTTGGTACATAGTAAGTGCTTAATAAATGTTCAATTCATTCATTTACACTGCTATTAATAACATAGGTCTTATCTCAGGAAGAATATTGGGGTGCATAATTTTTCTTTCTTTTTCTTTTTTTGTGGGCTAATGAAGGTTAAGTGACTTGCCCAGGGTCACACAGCTAGTAAGTGTCAAGTGTCCCAGGCAGGACTTGAACTCAGGTCTTCCTCAATCCAGGACCGGTGCTTTATCTACTGTGCCACCTAGCTGCCCTGGGGTGCATAATTTTTCAAAGAGCAAATGAATTGGATAATTCACTTCTTTTTTCCTGTTTAATTTTGGGCTCAGCTCTGCTACTCATTACCTGTGAGAGCCTGGACAAGTCACTTAACCTGAGGCCTGTTTCTTTATCTACAAAATTACTCAATTTAAAATGAGGAAGTTGACTTGGGCCTTCTCTAATTATCAGTGATCTCTTGAGGTGGTACATCCTCAAGTTATTGTGTAGTTATATTTGTCCGTTTATATAATAGATCCTCCAGTTGGGGCAGCTAGGTGACACAGTGAATAGAGTGCCAGGCCTAGAGCGAGGAAGACTCATCTTTCTGAGTTCAAATCTGGCCTCAGACATTTACTAGCTGTGTGACCCCGGCAAATCCCTTAGCCTTGTTTGTTTCAGTTTCTTCAATAGAATGATCCAGAGAAGGAAATGACAAGCCACTCCAGTACCTTTGCTAAGAAAACCCCAAATAGGGTCACAAAGAGTTGGATACAACTGAAACCACTGAACAACATCTCCCCAATATAAATGCTTTGAAGGGAAGGATGATTTTTCATTTTTGTCATTGTATCAGAAGTGTTTTACAAAGTGCCTTGCGCAGAGTAGACACCTAATAGAAATCAAACGGAATTGTTCAGAGGGCTCAGTATGGAACGGTGACTTTTTGTCCAGACCTCTTTGCCTAGAGAGTCTCCTGGTTTCTAACATGATTTGTTCTTTACAAGTAGCAAGCGGACCCCACAAAAGGCCCTCCCACTTCCCCCTTGCCGGCAGTGGTTGTCCATTGTAGAAGCCTCTGCTGTTACTGGCAGAGAGAGCCATTGGCACGAAGCTCTTGTTTTAATTAGAGAGGGGGAAGAAGCTCTTGGCACATGGGATTTGGCAGCATCAGCCAGACTGTGTTTCTGAAGTTTGGGGATGGGGTGGGGGTGATGGGGGGGTGGGGGAAGAGAAACCACAAGTGTGATCATCCAGACATTTCTTTCTCCTTATTTTTCCTGAAAGCTCTGTGTACTTTGGGGGAAATTTAATCCTTATGTTTCTGGTCCTCTTGCAGCACACTTAGCTCATCAAAATAGGGCTTTGTAAGGATGATTTGATGTTCAGGAAGACTTATGAGCTGGCTTCTAAGCTTCTTAACCCGTGGATTTCTATACATAGGAATTTGCCATTGACCATGCCGGAAAACTGGGAAATGGGAGATTTTGTCCAGGAAAATGTCCATGGAGCTGAGCTCAACATCAACAGAAAGTGTGTAGGGGGAAGGGGGAGTAGTGGGGGAGGTGTCAAAACCCAGAGTGATTTTTCCTCCTATTTAACCCACCTCCTTTATCATTGGACCATAAGACTGGAAAATGGAAGGAAATTTTGAGATTATATAATTTGACTTCCTTGCTTTATTGAGTAGGAAACTGGGGCCCACAGAAGACAAGTGTCTGGAGCAGATTCACATAAGTCTTAAGATGTTCCTTGTATGTGTATGTGTGACTATATACATACATATGTATATCTACATATGCATGAAAAGTGATTCAGTGAGAGAGAAGAGATGAAGGGAGAGATATAGACAGGAGAGACAGACAGAGAGACCAAAGGGACAGAGAGAAAGAAAAAGACAGAGATGTACAGAGAAAAACAGAAAGAGGCAGAGAGAAAGAAAAAGAGAGAAAGAGCCAGGGAGAAGAAAGACAGAGAGTAAAAGCAACTGAGAGAGACAGAGAGAAAAAGAGAGAGTGACAGAAAGAGACACAGAAAGAAAGACAGAGAGAGAGGAGGAAGATGGAGAAAGAAGAAAAGAGAAGGAGGGGGAGGAAAAGGAGGAGGAGGAGGAAGGGAGGGAGGGGGGAAGGAGAGAGGAAGAGCAGAGAGAGAAGAGAGGGGAAAGGAATGGGAGAGGAAGAGAGAGAAAGGAAAAAGAGGGTGAAAAGAGAGAGGGGAGAGAGAGAGAAGAAAGGCATAGAGAAGAGAGGAAGAGAGGAGGAGGGAAGGAGAGAGAGAGAGAGCGTGAGAGCGAGCGCGAGTGCCCACGAGCACAGAGCTTGCTTTATCAGTGTAAAGCGTTGCCAGGACACTGAAGTTAAATGCTTTGCTTAGGGTGACACAGTCACCAGATCTTCCTGACTCCAAAGTAAACTGTCTATCTACCATTGTCTTTCAACCACCCTTAAATGAATAACAAAGTATTTCGAACAAGGCACTAGAATGTTCATGGCTCATCAATCAGTGGGACAAGCAGGATGATTAGAGAACTTGAGACCATGCCATATGAGGATTGGTTGAAAGGACTGGTGGCTTTTAGCCTGGAGAAGAGAAAATTGATTGTAGAAGTAGAACACGATTACTGTCTTCCAGTATCTGAAGGGTCAACACAAAGAAGGAGGGAAGTGAAGAGATGGGGGGGAAATAAGCATTTATAGCGAGCCTTCTATGTGTCAGCAACTCTGTGAGGTAAATGTTTTTACTATTTCCATGATACCATCGAGGAAACTGAAGCAGACAGAGAATAAGTGACTTGCCCAGGGTCACACAGCCAAGTAAGTATTTGAGGGTGGATATGAATTCAAGTATTCCTGACTCCAGGTCCAACACTCTATCCATTGTGCTACCTACCTGTGTCTAAGAAGACAGAAGAGTAACCTTGTTCTACATGGTCAAAGAGGACAGAATGAAGAAGAGTTTGCAAAGAAACCAAATCAGGCTTGAGGTCAGGAAAAAAGCATCCTCAGAATTAGAGCTATCAAAATTTGGAAATGTCCATCCCATTTGGCATTGGTTTCCTGACCAGAGATCTTCAGGCATAGGCTAAATGGACAACTGCTTGTTGGATATGTGGCAGAAAAGATGCTTATTCATCTATAGATTGTTTTGGGTGGTTTCTGAGGTCAATTATAGCTTGGAGATTCTATGTCTCTGGGTGAATGTTTTGACTTGTCAACCCAGTGTTGGGGATGGGATTGCCCCAAATCTACTTTCTCTTGCTTTGTCCCACTGGGGACAATTGGCCTTCAGCTGCCAATTGAACTCAATTATCTCAGACTCAAGCTGACTACTTCAAGTTAGGGGATCAGACCATGGCCATTGTCGGGAATGAACACAGTCATGCTATATGCATGATTGTGCATATTTATTACAAAGCTTTTCTGTTTTCTTTTTCAGTTGGGTGGACAGGGAAAGGTTGGGGAGAAGGACCTCCCCTCAAAATGAGAGGAGATCAGGAGGAAGTCCAGAAGGAATCTTGGACAAGTCGTATCAGTTTGAAAGCCATAAGGCGAAATTTTCATATACTTAAAAGAAAGCACACTCTCCACATAAGGGAACTTCACAGGTTCATGTACATCTCTCTCACTTGCTCCAAATGCTTATGGGCATGCACATTCTATTTGGTGTTTGTTAAATTCAGGATGAAATTAAAATAAAACAAATTATGGGAAGCTAGAGAGCACCATGGATAGAGCATTGGCTTTGGAATCAGGAAGACTCATCTTCCTGAGTTCAAATCTGGCCCCAGACACTTCCTAGCTGTGTGACCCTGTGCAAGTCACTTCATCCTGTTTGCCTCTGCTCCCTCATCTGAAAAGTGAGCTGGAGAAGGAAATGGTGAACCACTCCAGTATCTTTGCCAAGAAAACCCCAAAATGGGACCACAGAGAGTTGGACAGGACTAAAATGACTGAACAACAACATAAACTCTAGGACATAAAGAAAGAATCCTCAGATAGAAGAAATTGCCTAGCACATAGAAGAAGATGAATACATTATGAATTGAATAAAATCACAAGAGGAATCTGGGTGGTACAGGGAATAGAGGACTGCATCTTGAGACTGGGATACTTGAGTTCAAATCTGGCCTCAGGTGCTTGCTTGCCCTGAGACCTCAGACCATTCCCTTAACCTTCGTCTTTCTCAGTTTCCTCATCTATGAATTTGATAATTATAGTACTTAGCTTCCAGGGTTGTTTTAAGGATAAAATGAGATCTTTGTAAAGTACTCTGCAAACTGAAAAAACCTTCTATAAATGGTCATTATTATTCCCTAGAGCTTAATCCCAACCTGGTTGAAAGGAAGCTTGAGAAATGACATCCCTTTTGAAAGCATTCCACCAAGGTGATGGAGGTACCAGGTAGGGGAATTAAAGAATCTTCTCTCTTTTTCCTACTTGGAAGAAACCAACTAAAAGGCTGAGGATGAACGTAAGAAATAAACAACAAAAAAGACAGCTGGCCAGGTGTGATGGCGCATGCTTATGATTCCTGATACTGGAGGAGCTTGAGGCTGGTGCATGGCTTGAGCCCCAGAGTTGGGACAGAGCTGAATGGGGATCTTCACTGTCTTGGATCAATATAGTGTGCCCCCAAGAATGGGGGCTGCCAGGCTGCCTGGGAAGGGGTGACGTGGTCCAAGTCAGAGACAGAGCAGGTGCGAACTTCCATGCTCAGTGGGATTGGTCTGGGAGTGGCTGTTGCTCTTTTAGCTTGGATGATATCGGGATACTCAGGTGAAAGAGGAAGGGAGGAAGGAAGGAGGGAAGGAAGGGAGGAAAGATAGCTGTCCTATAGAGGGATTCAAATAGTGACAATCTTTTTTGCTGACTCTCCAAAATAGCCAGGCAGGCGGTACTTAGCCACATCACAAAGACTCATGATGCCTTCCTTCATTCTGTTCAACACAGACCACAAAGGACCCCAGTAGGGAAGGGTCAGCTCTGTACGTCAGAGATTTGATATTTCAACTCCTGATCTATTTGCCAAAGTTAACAGCAGGCCCTGCCAACCAATATTTGCTCACTCAGAGTCTTCTCCTCAGCCATTTATCTTCTGCCACTTGACCCAAGGACAGGCTTTTGTGGATGCCAGCTTCTGCTAGTTAATGCGCCCATATTCCCTGGCCTATGGCTGGGATCTACTCGAAGAAAGGATTTCTTGTTCCTTTGCCTTTCTATTTGAATCCTGTCCTACCATCATTCTTCAGCTTAGCCTGAGTAGTATTGGGGGACAGCCTTTATCTACCCACTACCTACCTTTACTCTGGTCCACACTGGCCTACTCATGGCTCAACCCAGCAAATTCAACAACTCCCACTTCTGGACATTAGCATTCATGTTCCCCCATGTTTAGCATGCAATCCTTCCTTCCTTTCATCTTAGAGAATCCCTGTCTTCCTTGAAAGCACACCTTATGTTACACTTCCTCCTTGGATGAGATATTTCCTGGGCACCTCTCCCCTCAAAGTTATCAATGTTTTCCCCCTAAAAATGTTTGCATTACCTAGTATTTATTTATGGGTTTCCATGCCATATACTCCTAGTTGAATGTAATCTTCCAGGAAGAGATATTTTTCCCTTTTTATCTTTGTAGCCCATAGAATATAGAAGTGTTTTGTACACTGTAAATGGCTAATATTTTTTAATTCTAATATAGTATTCTAGGCTTCTAGAGATGAAGGACTTCTCTCTTAGCAGAAAGTGGTTATACAGACAAACCAAAACACAATGCAGTGGCAGTTAAGGGATTGACAAAAAGCACTTCATCACAACCATATGCCCCAGCTTGTTCAGCCATTCCCTAATTGGTGAGCATTCCCCTCAATTTCCAATTCTTTACCACTACAAAAAGAGCTGCTATAAACATTTTTGTGTACAAAGGCCCTTTTGCTTTGATCTCTTTCAGATATGTACTTAATAGAGGTATTGCTGGGTCAAAGGGTACGCACAGTTTTATAACCCTTTGGGCATAGTTAAAGATTGTTTTCCAGAAAAGTTGCAATAGTTCACTACTCTACCAACAATTCATTGATGTATCTATTTTTCCTCACCCCCTCAAGCATTTGTAATTTCTGATGGGTGTGACGTGGCACCTCAGAATTGTTTTAATTTGCCTTTCTTTAATCAATAAGACCTAGAGCATTTTAAAAATATAATTATATAGATAGCTTTGATTTTTTCTTCTGAAAACTGCCTTTTCATATGCATTGACTGTTTGTCAATTGGGGAATGACTCTTGTTTTTTATAAATTTGACTCAAATCCCTATGTATTTGAGAAATGAAGCCTTTATCAGAGAAACTTGTTATAACATTTTTTTGATATTACATCATTGTCTTTGGTACATTTCAACAAAATGTAGTTTCCCTGATTACCTCTTTCAATTAAGTCTATTTTTGCTTTGGTTTTGTCTGAGATCACAATTGTCACCCCTACCCTCTTCACTTTAGCTGAAGCATAATGGACTCTGCTCCAGCCCTTTATTTCAACTCTCTGTGTGTCTTTCTGTCCCAAGTGCATTTCTCATATATCATCTCCTGCTGGATTCTTGTTTACAATCCATTCTATCTGCTTCCATTTTATGGGTTAGTTCATCTTCTTCACACTCACAGTTAGGATCACTAACTGTGCATTTCCCTCAATCCTATTTTCTTTTGTTTAGCCTTATCTCTCTTATTATCCTGTCCCTTCTCAAAAGCATGTCTTGCTTATGACCACTGCCTCCCCCAGTTCACTCTTCCCCTTACCATCTTCCTGTAGCTCTTGTCCCTTTCCTTCTATCTCCCTGTTGGGTAAGAGAGATTTCTATACCTAACTGAGTGTGTATATGCATTCTTCCCTCTTTGAATCAATACTGATGAGTGTGAGGTTCAAACATTGTCCATTCCCCCCATTTCCCCTCCAATGTAAAAATTTTTCCTTGTGTACCTCCCTTATGTGAGAAAATTTATCCCATTTTGTATCTTTCTCTTCCCTTCTCCCACTTCATCCCTATTCCTCACCCCTATATTCTTTTTTGGGGAGATCATCACAACATAATCAATATGTATCTATGTCCTCGGTCTGTGTTAACTCCTTTTAACTGCCCTTATAATTTTAAAATTCTTAGGATAACTCCTAAGTATATTTTTCCTATATAGTGATATAAACTGTTTAATTTCACTTTGTCCCTTATGATTTCTGTTTCCTGTTTACCTTTTTTATGCTTTTCTTATGTCTTCTGTTCGAATGTCAGACTTTCTATTTAACTCATCTTTTTATCAGAATGCTTACAAGTCCTCTATTTCCTTCAATGTACATCCTCCTCCCCTCCCCCTCAGTTTTGCTGGATATGTTATTTTTGGTTGAAACCCTAGCTCCTTTGCCTTCTGGAACATCATATTTCAAGTCCTCTGCTCCTTTAATGTGGAAGTTGCTAAGTCTTGTGTGATTGTGATTGTGGCTCCACAATATTTGAATTGGTTCTTTCTGGCTGCCTCCAATATTTTCTCCTTAACCTAGGAGCTCTGAAGTTTGCCTATAATATTCCTGGGAGTTTTCATTTTGCAACTCTTTCAGAAGGTGATTGGTGGATTCTTTTAATTTCTATTTTACCCTCTGGATTTAAGATATAGGGGCAGTTTTCCTTTATAATTTCCTGAAACATTATGTCCAGGCTCTTTTTTTTAAATTTTCTCTTAGCTCAATGATTTTTTGGGGGGTGGGGGGCAGTGGGGGTTAAGTGACTTGCCCAGGGTCACACAGCTAGTAAGTGTCAAGTGTCTGAGGCCGGATTTGAACTCAGGTCCTCCTGAATCCAGGGCTGGTGCTTTATCCTCTGTCCTATCTAGCTGCCTCCAAGCTCAATGATTCTTAAATCAACTCTCCTCATATATTATCCATGTTAATTATTTATCTAATTAGATATTTCATAATTTCCTCTATTTTTTGAGTTTGTTTTATTGCTTCTTGAGGTCTTATGGAGTCATTAAGCTTCCATTTGTCCAATTTTAATTTTTAAGGAATTATTTTCTTTAGTGAATTTTTGTGTCTCTTTTATCATTAGGCCAATTCTGTTTTTTAAAGTGATATTTTCTTCAGTATTTTTGTGCCTCTTTTTACCAAGTTATTTCTCTTTTCACCATTTTCTTACCTCACTCTAATTTCCACAGATTTTCTTCTACCACTCATCTCTGGTTTCGGGGTTTTTTTGTTTTTGTTTTTGTTTTTGTTTTTGCCAGGCAATGAGGGTTTAAGTGACTTACCCAGGCTCACACAGCTAGTGAGTGTCAAGTGTCTGAGGCCGGATTTGAACTCAGGTCCTCCTGAATCCAGGACTAGTGCTCTATCTACTGTGCCACCTAGCTGTCCCCTCATCTCTGTTTGTTAATTATTTCAGGAATTCTTTGTGGTCTTGGGCCCAATTAGCATTTTTCTTTGAGGCGTTGCTTGTAGCTATATTCACCTTGTTGTCTTCTTCTGAGCTTATGTCTTGTTCCTCCCTACCACCATAGTAGCTTTTATGGTTAAGTTCCTTTTTAATGTTATTGTTTGCTCTTTTTCCCAGCCTATTTCTTCACTTTGAACTTCATGTTAAAATTGGGTTCTATTCACCAGGGGGTGGAAAAGCACGGTTCCAAACTTCAGGTTTTTTCATGTTTATGTTTTCTGAACTAGTTTTGGGGACCTGCAAATTTTTGGTGCTTCCAACGTGGTATGTTTTGGCGAAAGGTATCGTCACGGATGTCTTGATCTGTGCTCTGGTCTTTATCCTTTAACCACAAATAGAGTGTTCCTCTTGGACCTGGGACTGTGACCAGGGCTACGACTCCCTTGGGACTTGTCACAAGTGCTCCTCTTCATCCTGGAACTGCATCCCAGACCTTCTTATGGGCAATAGAGTTTCCAATTAGCTCCAGCTTCACCTAGGGCCAGCAACTGGTCACCTGTAATCTCTTTCTGCCCAGTTGTCTGACCCCCTTACCACCTGTGAACTGAGAGCTTCCTAAGCTGCTGCTTCTGCTGCTGCTGACCCAGCCACATCCAACACCCACCACTGGTGTTCCTGCTTTACCCACCCTGGTGTTACAGAAATCTCCTGCTGTATTCCTAAGCTGTCTTAGGCTGGATAAATGTCTCCTTCTAACCTTTTGTTGACCCTATCACTCCAACATTTGATTTGAGGAATTATTTTAAAGGTTTTTGGAGGGGGGAGAGTTCATCTATGTCCAATCATGTACTCTGCCATCTTGACTTTGCTATTTTTTGATTGTGAAAATTTGTGATTCAAGATGATTCTGTTATTCAGAGGTAGCTAGGGGGCACAATGAACATTGGAAGATCTGACTTCAAATGTTGTTCATGTATTTCTTTTTCTTCCATTCAAATTGACCTACTTGCCAAATAGGATTCCATCTTCCTTCCTAGTAATTTGGTACAAACTGTTCCTCATTCATGAAATGTGCTCCTTCCTCACCTCCACCTCTTAGAATCTTTGGCTTCTTTCAAGGTTCAATTCAGGTATGACTTCCAAAAGATGGAGGCATTTCATGCCCCCAGTTATCAGTGTTCTCTGACTCTCCAAATTATCTTGCTTACATATTGTATCTCCTCTCCCATTAGAAATAAACACCTTGGGGGCAGCTAGGTGGCACAGTGGATAAAGCACTGGCCCTGGATTCAGGAGGACCTGAGTTCAAATCCGGCCTCAGACACTTGACACTTACTAGCTGGGTGACCCTGGGCAAATCACTTAGCCCTTATTGCCCCACAAAATAATAATAATAATAAAGAAATAAACACCTTGAGGTAATAAATTACATTCCATTATGGTCTACAGCAGGGCTTCTTAAACTTTTTCCACTCGCAAGCCCTTTTTGCCCAAGAAAAACATAACCTTTTACTGTTGCCAAATGTTTTGTGACCCCCACATTCAGTTATGTGACCCCATATGGGGTTGCAACCCACAGTTTAAGAAGCTTTGATGTACTGTACCAGGCACATAGTCGTTGTTTAATAAATGTTTAAGTTTAATTGAGCTAATGTTTAGAGAATACTTTGTAGATTTAAAAACATTATAAAAGAGCTAGGGAGTTCAAATCCAATCTCAGGCACTTCTTACTTTCACTTGTTCTCAGGTTCAATATCCACATTTTAAAAATGAGGTCAATAATAAAACATCTACCTTAGCAGGTTCTGGTGAAAAGAAAATGAGGTAATATTTGTACAGCTCTTTATAAACTTTAAATAGTTATATAAATTCTAGTTATTATTATTATTATTATTGATATTGTTTTTATTATTACAATAGATATGGCGAACAAAATCAGTCAGTTGGTCAGTCAGTCAATAAGCATTTATTAAATGCCTACTATGTTCCAGGCACTGTGCTAAACACCAAAGATACAAAGAAAGTCTTTGCTCTCAAGCATCTCAGTCTAATGAGGAAAAACAAAACAAAACAAAAAAACCAACTATATATAAACAAGATAAATGTAGAATGAATTTAAGATAATCAGTAGAGGGAAGGCACTAGCATTAAGGCAGATTAGGAAAGACTTCTCGTTAAAAGTGCAATTTTAGTGGGAACTTGAAGCCAGGAGGTAGAGATCAAGAAGGAGAGAATTCCAGGCATGGGGAAAAGAAAGGGAAGATAAATATAGTATCTTGGGAAATGCTTGCATGATTTGGGAGCAAGAACAATGAGTAGAAAGAAGGCAACAGAGCAAGAACAGTCAGAAAAAAGAAAATCCATAAGAGTCATGACAATTAAGGAGTCACTTTTCCAACTCCTACAAGCATTGTCAGGCTAGGTTTCCAGAGGGAAGCACAGTATTATTATCAGGGTTCTATCAGGTAATTCTGGGTGGCTATTTTTAGCACTGGAGCTCATGAGCCCCCAACAATATTCTCCTTGTGTATTATTAGCCAGTAGCCTCAATTTTCTTTTAGTAAAGGGAATTTTCTGAGAAGGTATAATAAAAACACTTGATAGAGAACATTCTTCCCCCTTTTATACCCTCTTCCTCAAACCAAGAGAGCATTTTGGCATTCTACATACAATGTCTCTGAAGGAAAGTAGGCTAAAATGTATAATAACATGTTAATGAGGGACATGAATATAGAACATATGTGGCAAAGGCATATTGCAAACCTCTCTGTTAATAGAAGTTGTTTTCTCCCTGTGTAGAACCCCCATGAACTTTGTCTTGTGTGTAGCACTCTGCTGGGCCCCAAGAGTCAATGCCTTTGTGGGGTCCATAGACACCACAGTAAATTCTCCCTATTAAGAAGATTTTCTGTTCCCTGTAGTTGGAGAACATGGTTCCATATCCATCTATCAGCACTTCCTCTATCATCTATCTACCATAACCATTCTGGTAGGCTCAGCTACTGACTCTAGTAATTGATGGAACCTCTGAGGGCTCTGATTGACTACCCCAACTCATGTAGTTGCCTGGTGGAGGCAGATGGGTGTGCTCTTGGGGGCCTGGCTGGAACTCCTCCCTCACTGCATTGCCTGCTGTTGGAAAGTGCAATTCCAAATCTCTACATTATCCATGGGTCCATGAATGTGTGGTTCTTTCAGCCAGTCACAAGGTGTTTCCTGGGTGGCATCACATATCCTTATCCAATAATCTTTATGGATTATTATTTTAGTTTGAATAAACATTTATTCGTACCTGGTTTATTTTTATTGATTAAATCAATCTATCTATCAATCAAGTAGATTCCTTGTCTTTGTTACATTGGTATAGGAAAGAGCCAACGTGTCAGAGACCCCTCTGACCAATGCCTTCCTGACTTTAAGACAGGTCCTCCATCCACAGTGTCAAGTAGCCTCTACTTGTAAAGCTCTTTATAATGGTAATGTTTATTGTTAGTGTTATGAGTAAGACATAATACTTTCCTGAAACATTTTCTTTTTTTTTTTAAATTATAAAAGTATTTTATTATTTCCAGTTAAATGTAGGGATAGTTTTCAACATTTGTTTTTATAAGATTTCTAGTTTCAAATTTTTCTTCTTCCCTCCCCTCCATCACCCTTCCCCAAGACAGCAAGTAATCTGATATAGGTTATATAGGGACAATAACATTAAACATATTTCTGCATTATCCATGTTATAAGAGAAGAATCAGAGTAAAAAGGAAAAACCTCAAAAAAGAAAAACAACAGCACCAAAAACAAAAGAAATAGATGGTTCAATCTGCATCCACATTCCATAGTTCTTTCTTTTCTGGATTTGGAGAGCCTTTTCCATCATGAGTCCTTTGGAACCATCTTGTAGTGTTGTATTGCTGAGCAGAATCAAGTCTAACACAGTAGATCAACACAATGTTGATGATACTGTGTACAATGTTCTCCTGGTTCTGCTCATCTCACTCAGCATCAGTTCATATAAGTCCTTCCAGGTTTCTCTGAACTCCTCCTGCTCATCGTTTCTTACAGCACAATAGAATTCCATTACATTGTTCAGCCATTCCCCAATTGATGGGCAACCCCTCAATTTCCAATTACTTGCCACCACAAAAAGAGCAGCTATAAATATTTTTGTACATGTGGGTCCTTTTCCCTTTTTTATGATCTCTTTGGGAAAAAGACCCAAAAGTGGTATTGCTGGATCAAAGGGTATGCACAGCTTTATAGCCCTTTGGACATAATTCCCAAATGCTCTCCAGCATGGTTGGATCAGTCCTGAAACATTTTCAAAACATTGCAGAAGTATATATCCTGGATCATTAAGTAGATCCTACCCAAAGGCAGAGGAAAAGAAATGAAAGAAAACACAATTAAAGGGGAGAAACCAGTGCCTTTCCTTCTATAAGTATGGGCGCAATGGTCTCTTGGTACCTAATGCAGTCTCTAAGGGACACATTGCCTTCATATGACTGATTATTTGAAAATTTATCACATCTTTGCAAGGCAAATGGAGGACAGGTCTTTGAAGCTCCCTTTCTGTCTGAACCCTTCCAGATGCTATTTCCTCATTCTCTAGGCTATCCATCCATCAGACTTAAGCATGGAACAAATCTGCTTTTAGTGAAAAAAGCTTCTAAGGATTGTCCTACTGCATGTCATCTCAATCTGGGATTCTGGGAAAGTCTGAGTAATGGGTCCTTTTTGCCTATTGTCTCTTATTTCAATATACATTTAAGTCATGGGACTAGAAGGGACTCTAGACCCCATTCAACCCAGCCTTCTCATTGTACAGAGGAGAAAGCTCTGGCCCCGGGAAGGTCACTTTAAAGCCCAGGTCCTCAGACTTCTGGGGTGCTATTCTTGCCACTATATACTTGGATAGTAGATTGAAAGCTGGAAGTAATCTCAAAAGTCATGAAGTCCAACTTCTGTACTGTACAGAGGGGGAAACTGAGGCCCAGAGAAAGGAAATGATTACCTTTACTATAGCTATGCGGAAATTGAGGTTCTATATTGGAAGGGCCACCAAAACTTCAGGAAATGTAATTGGCGATTTGTGACAAGTTCTAAGAGCTAAAACCCAGCACCAGGACTTCTGCTAACTCCTGGGCTACCCATCTAACCCTTCTGTTCTTGACCTGATCTCGCTCCTGCCCCATATGTCTACCTGGGGGAGCTCTATGGGAGAGGTAGAGGCCAGCCAGGTATGAAAAAGTGAAGCCAACTGTGCCCCTCTTTCCTTCATGTTCACTACGAGGTGGAAGAGAACTCTGCGCTCTAGAAGGATGTGAGGGGATGCCCTTCCCTGTACTGGGCTGGCCCATAAGAACACGGCCTTTTAGGTAAACCTGTGTCTGCAATGGGACCACCTTCTCCTTATGTCTTCTTTTCTTCTGGCATGAGGCCTTGGAAGTTCAGAAGAGATCGACCCCAATTTGGAGGTGGTCCTGAGGAGCAATCAACTCGACCCAGTCTTTCTGTGAAGATACCTGGCAGCAGAGATCATGCTCTGAATCAGTGAGTAACTTGTCCATCTGCTATGTTCTTGTTCTTGTTTAGTTTTTTCAGTCATATACGACTCTGTGTGACCCCATTTGGGGTTTTCTTGGCAAAGATACTGGAGGGATTTGCCATTTCTTTCTCTAGCTCAGTTTATAGATGAGGAAACTGAGGCAATCAGGGTCAACTGACTTGCCCAGGGTCACACAGCTGGTAAGTATCTGAGGACAGATTTGAACTCAGGTCTTTCTGATTCTAGGCCAAACACTCTATCCATATCTACTCTACCCATCTGCTACACAGCACATCATAATTCAATGTGACAAAGGCTCAGGTGAGAGCTGCTAAGAGTCTGACATCTTTCTTCTTTAGTGGCTATCCATTAGACCATGTATCTTGCATGTGCCTAGTTTTTTGATGTTGTGCCCCTCACTAGAATGTGAGCTCCTTTAGAAAGTTTTTGCCCTTCCAGCACTTAGCCCAGTAGGGCAGCTAGGAAGCACAGTGAATAGAGCACCATCCCTGAAGTTGGGAGGACCTGAGTTCAAATCTCACCTCAGACACTTATTAGCTGTGTGACCCTGGGCAAGTCACTTAACCCCGATTGCCTTAAACATCCAGGGCCATCTCTAGTCGTCCTAATGTATATCTTTGTTGTTGTTGTTGTTGTTGTTGTTTTGCAGGGCAATGAGGGTTAAGTGACTTGCCCAGGGTCACACAGCTAGTAAGTCAAGTGTCTGAGGCCGGATTTGAACTCAGGTCCTCTTGAATCCAGATCTGGTGTTTTATCCACTGTGCCACCTAGCTGCCTCTCTAATGTACATCTTGCCAGTGGACTCAGGTGTCTCTGGAGGAGAGAGTGAGGTTGGTGACCTTGCACAGCTCTCCCTCACTTAAATCCAATTCACTGGAAGTCATGACATCACCCCGCTGTCACAGTCCTCTTCGAGACTGAAGGGCAAACAGTAGACAAAACAAACAGCCCAGTTCCTGGTACATGATGAGCACTCGATAAATACTTGTTATTTGACTGACTTAGGGTAAGATGCTTTCTTATACTCTTCAGAGATCTGATGGTAAAGTCAGGTTCAAAATTCATAGGCCATTTCGAAAACAAAATAAAGGACAAGTTCCCTCTCTTAAAAAAAAAAAAAGTCTCCCAACTGTGACCAAAGATCTTTTCTATTTGGCTTGCAAAGTAATGTTCCCCCAACATCTTTTTAATTCAAAGAGACAAAATACACAAAACAATTTAAGACATTGGCACATTCACCACAACCGCCCAATTTTCCCATGTGTAGCGTTATTGGCAAGGACCTCCCTGTTTGCTTAGCTCTGAGGGCCAGGGCTGGGGTGGGGGGAGGTGCTTGGGAGGGGATGCCTGCAAGGGCCGCTCTACTTGTGGAGCAGGCGAGGCATTTGAGGGAATTGAGTTTTACGGGTAATTATCTTGCCAGTAATTACTGCCAGTTGTGGAAGGAGTGTTGTGTGCAGCCAAAACCCACCCCCAAGCAGGAGGGAAGAACTTCCACAGATCGATAGACTTATTGATTGACGTGCAGAGAGGGTGATGTAGGCTTTGGCTCGCTCCCACTGTCCTGGACGTGGGCTCTGCCTTTCTTCTTACCTCTTTTGGGGTTCTCAAGGGACTGCAGAAGGTAAGGAGCTGGTCATCTATTTATACCCATGAAGCTGGAAGGGACTTTAGAACGGGGAATGTCAGGGCTGGGAGGGGCCCTAGAACAGGGAATGTCAGGGCTGGAAGGAGACCTAGAACAGGGAATGTCAGGGCTGGGAGGGGCCCTAGAACAGGGAATGTCAGGGCTGGGAGGGGCCCTAGAACAGGGAATGTCAGGGCTGGGAGGAGCCCTAGAACAGGAAATGTCAGGGCTGGGAGGAACCCTAGAATAGGGAATGTCAGAGCTGATAAGAGCCTTAGAACAGGGAATGTCAGGGCTGGGAGGGGCCCTAGAACAGGGAATGTCAGGGCTGATAGAGCTGAAAGAGGTTTTAGAACATGGAATGTCAGAGCTGGGAGGGGCCTTAGAACAGGGATGTTAGAGCTGGAAGGGAATTTAGAACAGAGAATGTCATAGCTAGGAAGCCCTTTAGAATGTTCAAACTGAGAAGGGCCTTAGAACAGGGAATGTCACAGCTGGGAGGGGCCTTAGAACAGAGAATATCAAAGAAGTAAGGGATGCTAGAGGTATATTCCAACCTCTTTTTTACAGATCAGGAAACTGAGAATCACAAATGTTACATGACTTGAGTATAGTTATACAGCTAGGGAGTGAGTGCCAGGAAGGGGCTTGCCATCATCTTCAGCTATGATCCTGGATTCCAGATGTCCAGACAGGGCCACGACTCATTTCACCTGGCCATTCTCTGATTTCACTGTAAAGTTATCTCCCAGACCAGGGAGGTCAGTGCTATGTACCTTCAGGTTTTCCTTTTCTCTCAAGACAGTGTCTTCTGCTTTCACACAAGTCTCTAATCCAAAAACTTTCTTTTTCCTCTTCCTCTTCCTCTTCTTCTTCTTCTTCTTCTTCTTCTTCTTCTTCTTCTTCTTCTTCTTCTTCTTCTTCTTCTTCTTCTTCTTCTTCTTCTTCTTCTTCTTCTTCTTCTTCTTCTTTCAGGGCAATGAGGGTTAAGTGACTTGCCCAAGGTCACACAGCTATTAAGTGTCAAGTGTCTGAATCCAGATTTGAACTCAGGTCCTCCTGCATCCAGGGCTGGTGCTTTACAAAAACTTAAAAAAAAAAATGTAAACTGTGGGGGCAGCTAGGTGGCGCAGTGGATAGAGCACCGGCCCTGGAGTCAGGAGTACCTGAGTTCAAATCTGGCCTGAGATGCTTGACACTTACTAGCTGTGTGACCCTGGGCAAGTCACTTAACCCTCATTGCCCTGCCCCCCCCCCCAAAAAGTCTTATACAAACAAGGATTGTTGACATGTTATTAAATGACTCTTGTCTACTTTATAGACATGGGGAGGGGTGAAGAATCTTCTGATTTGGTATGACTCAATCAATAAAGATTTAATAAGCACCTACTATGTGCCATGCTCTGGGCTAAGCTCTGAGGATACAAAAAAAAAAGGCAAAAGGTAGTTGTGCCTTCTAAAAGCTCACAATCTATTTGGGGAGGGGCGGGGTAACAGGTAAATAACTAGGTCCATAGGAAATACATACTGAGTAGATAGGAAATAATTAACAGAGGGAAGGCACTAGAATTTAGAAGGATTGGGAAACGCTTCTGATAGAAGGTAGGATTTTAGCTAGAGAAAAGTCAGGAAGAGGAGATAAGAAGGAAGAACATGCCAGGCACCAGAGACAGTCACTGAAATGCCAGGAGCCGGGGGATCAATGTCATATCGAGGACAGCATAGAGGCTGTCACTGGGTAAAAGAGTACTTTGGGGTGTGGCGGGGGGGGGGGGGCAGAAAGGTGGAAGAAGACTGGAAATAGGAGACCAGCAGCTTAGGAAGGTCTTTGAACGCCAGAGTTTTATGTTTGATCCTGGAGATCGTGGGGAGCCACTGGAATTTGAGTAGGGAAGTGACCTGTGCTTAAAGAAAATAATTTTGGCTGCTGAGAGAGGGAGTGGGGAGAGACTCATGGCAGACCTACCTACTGAAGGACTGTTGGAATGATGCAGGCATGAGGTGGTGAGAGCTTGCACCAGTTTACGCTGTATTTCCCAGATATTCATCCACCCTGGGCCTGTCTTAATATAGCCCAACATCACATGAGCCAAACTGAGTTGTTTTTTTAAAATTTATTATTATTATTATTATTTTGGTGAGGCAATTGGGGTTAAGTGACTTGCCCAGGGTCACACAGCTAGTAAGTTGTCAAGTGTCTGAGGCCGAATTTGAACTCAGGTCTTCCTGACTCCAGGGCCGGTGCTCTATCCACTGAGCCACCTAGCTGCCCCCAAACTGAGTTTTTATTATTTCTCAGACACCGCATGTGATTTCCCCTCTCCATGTTTGTGCACTGACTGTCCCTCATGCCTGGAATACTTTCCCGCCTTACTGCTAGCCCCTAGCATCCCTGGCTTTCATCAACATCAAGCTCTTTGTACCACCTTCAAATTGAAGTCTTTCTTATTTCCCCAGCTGCTTCCCTTCCCAATCATTTTATATTTACTTTGTGTATATCTATATAGTACGCGTTGTCTCCCCTAGAGAATGTAAACTCCTTGAGAACAGGGATTGCTGCTCTTCTATCTCTGCATTCACACAGTGCCTAGTGCTTCATGAATGCTAATTGGATCGACCTGAATTGAATGCAGAATCCTCTGTTAGAATGGAAGCTGGAAAAAAAAAAAGAATGGAAGTTGGAAAAAAAAAAAAAGAATGGAAGCTGGAAGGAAGGGACTAGTTCAGTTTTGTCTCCACCCTGTCTAGCAAGGTTTTATGGTTCTAGCCCAGAATAGATGTTTAGTAAATGATTTCTGATTAAGTGACTACCATTTCACACTGTTGACTCATATTGACTGCTCACTCCATTAAAAATACAGATCTGGGGGCACCTAGGTGGTGCAGTGGATAAAGTACTGGCTCTGGATTCAGGAGTACCTGAGTTCAAATTCGACCTCAGACACTTGACACTTACTAGCTGTGTGACCCTGGGCAAGTCACTTAACCCTCATTGACCCACAAAAAATAATAATAAAATACAGATCTGTTCAAGACAAACTGCTCCCTAACTATTGGCTACTTCCCCCATCCTGTTTTAGGACTTTTTTTAACCTGAGTGTAAGTCAAGTGCAAGTTCTAGATTTTCTTCTAGGGCCAAGCAGAACCAAGTATAGTTCATCATTCATGTGGGAATTCCTGACATACCTGAAGACACCTATCCTATCTCTCTAAGTCTTCTTGAGGGTTTGTATCCCACTCTTCGTGACCCCGTGGACCATAGCATGCCAGGCCCTTCTGTCCTCCACCGTCTCCCAAAGTCTGTCCAAGTTCATGTTTGTTACTTCTCTGACACTCTCTATCCATCTCCTCCTCTGCTGTCCCCTTCTCTTTTTGCCTTTGGTCTCTCCCAACATCACAGTCTTTTCCAATGACTTGCATTTCCTCATTATGTGGCCAATGTATTTAAGCTTCTCCAGGTCCAATATCTCTCATTCCATAGTAAAAAGAGACCCTTCATCATCCTTGTGGAATTTGGACCTGCTGCTATTCAGCCCATCTACACCCTTCCCAAACCAGGGCGTCCAGAATTGAACACAAGATACTTCAAAAAACCCTGCCACAAGACTGCATGGTCCCTGGAGGCAGGAGCAGAGTCTTCTTCCTGAGTGCACAACGGACATTTAGGATCATAGGTCATAAATTTATTGCTAGAAGGGACATCAGAGCTCATCAAGAAGTAACTAAAGCTCAGAGAGGTTGAATTGCTCATGGTCTCACAACCAGCTAGTTAAATGTCCAAGGCAGAATTTGAATTCAGGTCTTCTTGACTCCAAGTCCAGGCTGTTCTTTTTGTTTTTGTTTTTGTTTTGGGGTTTTATTTATTTATTTATTTATTTTTTGCAGGGCAATGGGGGTTAAGTGACTTGCCCAGGGTCACCCAGCTAGTAAGTATCAAATGTCTGAGGCCGGATTTGAACTCAGGTCCTCCTGAATCCAGGGCCGGTGCTTTAACCACTGTGCCACCTAACTGCCCCCTCAGGCTATTCTTTAATGGCTAATTTATGTTCTAGTCTCCATTCTACCTCCTCCCTGTCATCATTTAGCATCCTTTCCCAAGAACTCTTTCCTTGTCCCACCATTCATTATTGACATATTCAGCAGATTCTATGTCATTCCTCCCCAATATGATTTAAGCTCTCTAAGTCCAGGGACTGTTTTGCTTCTGCCTTTGTATCCCTGGTGCCTTGAACCTAGTACAATGTCCAGCAAAAAGTAGATACTTGACAAATGTTTACTGGATTGGATATATCTGAACAATCCCATTCATGTACAATGTGCTCCTCTAATCAGATGGAAACCTAAAGTCTGATCTGATATCCCACCCAGTTCCATTCTCACAGGTGGTGTGGGAGTCTGTTAAAAAAAAAAAAAGCTTCATTGGCCTGGCTTTAAAGGCAGGCTGTCCTTATTCTGGTCACTCTGTCTAAGTACCCATAAAAGTTTATAGGCTTACACACTGCCATGCGCTGGGTTTATTGTCCTTTTTAAAATCCCCTCCACTTTGCCCTCTTTGAAGCTCAGAGCTGGGGAGTCAGTCACATAATTGGTCCAGCATGGGAAGAAGCTGGTGACGCTCACCAGGCATAGCAGCCGTCAGCCTGGGTGGCTTCCTGGACTGTATGCCATGGGCTCTGGGAGGGGAATGGAGCGGCTGATTTGTCAGCATCACCTCGAAACATTTATTGGGTTGTGTAGGTACAAGGTGCTAGACGAGGCTCAGCGGGCACATGTAATCTAGCCAGGAGAGATAAGAAATGTGTGTAAAGAACAGGAGAACCAGGCAGTATATAGTGAGACAAATGAATGCCACACATGGGTTGAACTGAGGCTTCTATCTGAGATGGGCAAGGGAGGCTTTGGGGGAGGTGGGATATGAGAGCAGCCTTAAAAGACAGGCAGAATTTAGATAGGCAGAGAGGATTTTCAAAGCAGGGAGGAATTCCAGTTTGGCCAACTCACTCCCTGTATGACCTTAGGCTAGTCCCATCCCACATTCGGTACCTCAGTTTCCTTATTTATAAAATGCATAGTTATACTAGAAAAGTTGTTGTTCAGTCGTGTCCAACTCTTCATGACCCCATTTGGGGTTTTCTTGGCCAATATAACAGGGTGGTTTGCCCTTTCCTTCTCCAGCTCATTTTCCAGATGAAGAAACTGGGACAAACAGGGTGAAGTGACTTACCCAGGGTCACACAGCTAGGAAGTGTCTGAAGCCAGATTTGAAGTCAGAAATTCTTTCCAACTCCAGGCCCAGCATTCTCTCCACTGTGTCACCTACCTTCTTACTAGAAAAGTATCATATCCATTTAATGTGAATGTACATATATAACTTATATCAGATTGTTCTCTGTCTTGGGGAGGAAAGAGGAAAGAGAGGGAGGGAGAAAAATTTGGAACTAAAAATCTTATGAAAACAAATGTTGAAAACTATGTTTACATGTAACTGGGAAGGGGGGCAGTTAGGTGGTGCAGTGGATAAAGCACTGGCCCTGGATTCAGGACGACCTGAATTCAAATCTGGCCTCAGACACTAGCTGTGTGACCTTGGGCAAGTCACTTAACCTTCATTGTCCCACAAAAAACAAAAACAAAAACATGTAACTGGAAAACAATAAAATACTTTTATGATTTAAAAAAAGAAAAAAAGTATCATATCCTTTGATCAAGTGATGCTACTATTAGAGATATATTCGAAGCAAATCAAAGACAGAGAAGAAGGTCCCGTATGTATAAAAAATGTTTCTGGTCCCATTTTCTGTAGCAGCAAAGACCTAGAAGGAAAGTGGATGCTCATTAATAAGGGAATGGACTAAGAAATTATTGACAAACAACAAATGTGAAAAATTCAGAGAAACTTGGGACGACTTGTGTGAACTGAGGCAGAGAGAGAGAAACAGAAGGAAAACAATTTACAGAATGATCACAACAGGGAAAAAGGAAAACAATACCAAAATATTTCAGAACACTGAGCAGAGCCGTGACCAACTGGAACTTTTGAGAACCAGTGGTGAATTATGGATTTCATCTTTTCTCCTAGAAGTGGTGGTCTATGGGTGCTTAATGTCTGGCATTGTTTTGATTAACTGTATTTCTTTGTAACAAAGGAAGAATCTCTGGAGTAGGAAGGAAGAAAGCCACAACAGTGACAATAAATGAAAAAAAGAGTATTACAAAATATTTTTTTAAATAATAGGTTAGCTCAGAGCAGATATGAGAAGGTGCCTCACTCCCATCTTTGGAAGGATGAGATACTATGGATATAGAACATAGCAGCTAATGATTGACTCTGTGGATGGTTGGGTTAATTTTGACTGAACTGCCTTTTTAAAAAGTTCTTATTATAAAGGATGGCAAAGAGAGAGGGAAAGCCGGATGAAGCCAAAGCAAAGATATCAATGCATTTTTAGAAGTACATTTTAAAAATAAGCAGAATGGACTGAATGATCAGACTGGAAACCTGTAGAGAAGAGTACAAAGAACATTGGATCTGAAGGCCATAAGTTCTCAACTTGCTCCTGAGACTCATTTATCTGTGTGACCTTGAGCAAGACCTCAGTGACCTTCATCAGTAAAATGAAAGGCTTTGACTAGATGATCTGCAAGGCTCCTCACAGGCCTGCCATTCCCTGTTCTAAGGGCCCTCCCAGCTCTGCCATTCCCTGTTCTAAGGGCCCTCCCCGCTCTGCCATTCCTTGTTCTAAGGGCCCTCCCAGCCCTGCCATTCCCTGGTCTAAGGGCCCCTCCAGGTTTGGCATCCTTTGTTCAATCATTCAACAAGCTTTTATTAATCACCCACTATGTGCTCTCTATGAAAGTCCCTCTAGCTCTGAAATTTTGTGTTCCAAGACTCCTTCTAGATCATATATTTTGTGTTCTAATGACCCTCCTTGTTCTAAATATGGTAACATACAAACATGAAAAGCAAAATAACAACAAAAAATGCCATTTAAGACCTTTCCTGGTTTTGCATCCCCACCTCCAGGTACTTACTAGTGCTCCCCCTCCAAGATCACCTCGTATTTGCTTTGTATCTAGAAGGACTATCTAATAGTCACCCACCATAAGAACTGGCCCAATTTTGTTTTAATTAGCCCAGGGAACTAAAAGCTTCCTGATAGCCTGAGTTAAAAATAAACAAACAAGGGTTTCCAGCCCCACTCTGATGCTTGACTGGTGGACCACCATGGGCAACTCAAAGGCAGGGGAGCTCTCCTTGACTCCTATCCTTGTTGAATACCCTACACCTTTTTTGATTAAATAATTTTCTCTCTCTAGTAATTCCCATTAATTCCCACCCCCCCCGTCTCTCTTTCCCTCTTATCCCCTGTCTCTGTATATCTGTCTCCATTTCTCTCTGTCCCCCCACCTTCAGTAGCCAGTCCCCAACACATTGCCTCTCATGTAGTACACAGTTAAGAGATTTTTTTTTTTTTTGCTGAATTAGACTACATTCAAAATCCTGGTCCTGCCTCTTTCTGCCTGGACAAGTCTTAACTTCTCTGGACCTCAGTGGCCTTATTTGTAAAATGAAAGGATTGGAGTACATTGGATCTAAGGGTCCTTCCAGCTCTATACCTATCAGTCAATAAATATTTATTAATTTCCTACTATGTGCCCGGCACTGTGTTAAACAGGGGGGTTAGAGAGATGCAAAAGATAGTCCCTCCCTTCAAGAAAGGAAGCTAGGTGGAGCAGTGGATAGAGTACTGGGCTTGGAGTCAAGAAGACTCACCTTCATGAGTTTCAATCCAGTCTCAAACACTTACTAGCCATGTGACTCTGGGCAAGTCACTTAACCCTGTCTGTCTCAGTTCCTCATCTGTAAAATGAGCTGGAGAAGGAAATGGCAAACTATTCCAGTATCTTTGCCAAGTTGGACACTACTGCGATGACTCAAAAAACATTTTCTTTTTATTTATTTATTTATTTAATTTTTTTTTAATTTTATTTATTTTTAATAATATTTTATTTTTTCAGTTACATGTAGACAATTTTTAACATTTGTTTAAAAAAATTGGGGCTTCCAAGTTTTTCTCCCATCCCTTCCCTAAAACAGAAAGCAATTTGGTGTAGGTTATATATGTGCAATCACATAAAACACATTTCCATATTAGTCACAAACAACATTTTCAAGAAACTCCCATTCCAATGGGGGAGACAACGTGCATACAACTGTCTACAAGCAAGACACAAAGTGGGTAAGTTGGAGGTAACAGAGGGAAGGCAGTGACATCCAGAGGGATCTATAACCCTTTCATCCTTTCATCCTATGGTCTCTTCTGGCCTCAGTTTCCTTATTTGCAAATTACGGGAGTTGGTCTAGACAGTCTCTTTGTGTCTCTCTGTGAACCCCAATTGACCTAAGGGACACAGAGCCCATCCAAAAGCCTGGGCACTGAAGCGAGGCTACAGTGTTCCCTGGGTTGGCCTTGCTGTCTTTCCTGAATTCCATTTGCCTTTGTGGTTTGAAGCCAGTCCCTGAACATTGTGTAAACACGGTTTAGTGTGGTGGGGAATGCATTTTTAAAATGTCACTAATTACCCAATGGCCTGTAACCACTCTTTCAGGGATGTAATTGGTCTGTCATGTAAATACCTAATTAGGGACTTGTGAGAATGGAACCTATTGATGGGGCATGTGCTGAACGGCAGGGGCCTCTCAGCCCCCTGTTCCTTAGATCACCAAGGGAGACAGTGCCATCCAGTCCCTGCCTCTAAGGCAGTGAGGCAGGGACATATTTTCCAGTCTGCACACCAAGGACTGTTTGGATCCGACTGGAGGCCCCCACATGTTTGCATGGAGGGAGCTTGAATGTTGCCAAGGCAGATGGAAAACAATGGCCCCACTTCTCTTTTCCCCCTCAGTCTGCAGCACCCAGCCAGCACTTACTCATTTCTAACCCAAATAACTCACAGATGTCATCTTTCTCTTCGTCTTCTTTCTTTCTCCCCAAAGTAGCTGTCAGGTTGCCAGCCATGCCTTCAGGACGCCTCCGAGGTGTAACCTCGATTTAATTCAACCCAACAAGCATGTCTTAAAAAGCGCCTACTATGTGTGAGGCTCTGGGCTGGGCAAAAGGGAGGCAAGGACTTATTTATAGCCTTACGTCAACCCCAAATGCTTTCTTCCTCCCCCAATATAGCTTCTCCAAGGGCAGAGATATTTTTTATTTTCTCTGGATAGAAGCTTTTTTCCCCCTCCCTGGGACAGGATTGTAGACATCACTTTTCCTCCTCAGAGAGTTGTTCCCTTTATGACCTCCCATCAGTGTGGGAAGGGCATAAATGTATTGATTGCCTCTGGCCAGACAGTAGCCATTACTCCAGAGATGCAGAGAGAGAAAAATACTCAGTGTCCTTCTCAGACTCACAGTGTGGACATCAAAGCTTGCCCCTCCCACCCTTCCCCTTATTCTTTCCCTCCCCCTCCCCCCATCTAGTTTGTTCTTTATAAGGTAGACACCTCTATCAGGGAGGTTTGCATATTGGCAGGGCTAGATGAATAAGGTTCATGGGAAATTCTGTCCCATTTGATCCAATCCAACTTGGCTCCTAAACAAATGGTTGTTAAATGTTAACTAGGTTTATATCTACTACTAACTATTAACTACTAACTACTACTACTGCTGCTGCTACCACCACCACTACCACCACCACCACTACTACAAGATTGGGGCAGTTAGCTCAGTGGATAGAGTGGAGTCAGAAAGTTGTTGTTAAGTCATTTTTCAGTTGGGTCTTTCTTGGCATAGATGCTGAACTAGTTTGCCATTTCCTTCTCCAGATCATTTTATAGATTAGAAAATAGAGGCAAACAGGGTTAAGTGACTTGCCCAGGGTCATGCAGCTACTAAGTATCTGAGGTCAGAATAGCACTCACAAAGACAAGTTTTCTTGACTCCAGGCTCAGTGCTCTATCCATTGTGTCACCTAGCTGCCCAGGAAGGGGTCAATAAGTTCTGAGTTCAAATCCATGACCTTTTCCCACAAGCATTAGGTACACAGTCTTAAGAGTTCGGGTCTTAGGGAGTGTAAGGAGCAAGTTACTGAAAAGAAACTGTAGGGAAAGGATGGTCCCCAGAAAAGCATTCACATTGTCTCTTTACAAATGAGAAGGGGAAAGAGGAAGAAAAAACAACATCTCATCCATCAAGAACTTTCTGGGTAAGAAAAAACATGAAGAGCTCACCAGTATTCAAAAATCTGGTGAGAGACAGGTTAGTAGTGTCCTGGGGTTTTTAACCTGGGGTCTGTGAACTTATTTTAGTTATTTATTGATTTTTCATTCATTGATTCATTTCACTGTTCACTTTTTCTACTAAATATCCTAATGATTGTATTTCAAAATAATTGGTTTGCTTTGCAATGCTATACATATTTTGTGTTAGCAGTTAGAAATAGAACTCCAAGGGGCAGCTAGGTGGTACAGTAGATAAAGCACTGGCCCTGGATTCAGGAGGATCTGAGTTCAAATCCAGCCTCAGACATTTGACACACAGCTGTGTGACCCTGAGCAAGTCACTTAACCCTCATTGACCCACAAAGACAGAGAGAGAGAGAGAGAGAGAGAGAGAGAGAGAGAGAGAGAGAGAGAGAGAGAGAGAAATAGAACTCCAAGAAGGGATTCAGAAGGTCACTGGATCATCAAAGGGGTCCAGAACATACACACACAGAGGCAAAAAACCAAAATGGAATATACAGATGAGAGAAAGAAAAGGATCGCAGAATGAGGGCTAGAAAGAACCCCAGAGGACCATCTAATATCACTCCTTACTTATGTGTGATCCTATGATATATAAAATGGGCAGACTGAAGTAGATCTGCAGTCTGGGGTAAGAGTGGATCCCAGCTAGTCCAACCCCTTCATTCCCTACATAAGAAAATAGAAGTCTTTAACCCACTATCCTCATTTTACAGAGGAAAAAAAATGAGGCTCAGAGGGGATAATGACTTGGCCTACGTCACCCATACACAGAGGAGTGGGCCCCAGGTCCCCTAGCTTCGAATTCAGAGCTCTTTCTAATGTTCCACACTGCCTCTAAGGTGCCTTTTGCTCTCAAGAGCTGCCTTTGAGGGGCCAATACTGGACAGAGATCAGTACTTGGAGGCAGGAAAAATGACCAATCTAGTCTCAGACATTTCCTTACTATAAGATTCTGGGCAAATCAGTAAATCTTTTATTTTTTTAGTCTCAGTTTCCTCATCTGTAAAATGGGGATAATGATAGCACCTACCTCCCAGGACTGCTGCAGAGATACATGCGGAAAAGTACATTCTGACTTGGCAAATCTTTTAAAAAGTCTGTGTAACTGAGAGCTATTATTTGTATAAAATCTTGTGATGTCTTAAAACATATGATATAGAAATAAATTTTATGATTTTAAATGGAAACACATCATTTCAACATCTGGATTCTCGTTCCATGGATGTTTTGAAGAGGATAGAAAAATCATCATTTTAGGATCCAAGGGTCATAAATCTAAAATGGGAAGAGACCTCAGAGGCCATCTAGTCATTTTACAGAGGGGGAAACTGAGGCCCAGGGAGGTGAAGTGATTTACCTTGAAGTCACACAGGAAGAAAGTGGCAGAGCCAGGTCCCAGACCTATACCCTCTCATTCTAAATTGGACACTTTCCCATTGTACTATGCTATAGTTCTTTCCACTACAATGAAGGTACTCTGGGCATGGTTCTGCCTCAGGGCAACAGAATCACTCCAGGTCATCCTGTGGGTCTGATGTTTCTTTAGTTCTACAAGAGTGGACAACATTGAGTGACCATGACCAATTGCCATTTTGATGGATAAGGCTACCCTAGGCATGAGACCACACTTCAACCAATGGTAGGGTCCCTCTGAGTCCTGACACTATAGCCAGGGACTTGGCCAGTGTGAGAATGAATGGAACCTGGCACCCTTTGGGACAGACTCTCAACTCCTCCCTGACTCAGTTCAGATGCCACTTCCTTCGGAAAGTCTGTGCTGACCTCTCTAGTTATTGGTGTTCGCTCCTCCCCCTCCCATTTCCCACCCATTCTTACTCCTCTGTTTGACATTTAAAGGCCTTCATTGTCTGCCTCCAACCTATCTTTCTAGGCTCATTTCCTACCATTCCCCTCCAAATACTCTGTGGCTCAGACAACTGGCTTGCTTGGTATTCTTAATTACACACATCTCATCTTCTATCTCCATACCTTTGCATAGGCTCTGCCCTAGGTATGACACATATTCCCTCTTCATCTTTACCTCCTAAAATCCCTAATTTGTTCAAATTTCAGGTCAAATGCTATCTTCTACTTTCCTGATTTATATATACATATACACCCATACATATATATGCATAGTTTATATAGAGTATATGTATATATTACTGATATATGTATATGTAACATATATATGTATGTCTTTCTTGATATACTTAGCTATTTATACACATATACATACATAGTTGTATATATACATATATGTGCATGTATAAAGAGATCTATGATCCATCCATCCATCCACCTATCCACCTATCCATCTATTTATCATCTATCCATCCATCCATCCATCCATCCATCCATCCATCCATCCATCCATCCATCCATCCATCCATCCATCTATCCGTCTGTCTATCTGTCTATCTATCTACCTATCTATCTCTGATAGGGGTGTGTGGGATGTTCAGGGAGGAATAGCACCTCTTGTAGGAGGACTATCACGCCCTTTTCAGGACTTCTCATCCATGTTTGATGACCATCTCTCACCCAACTCTCACCTCTGGCTCCAAGATGCTGTAGCATATGCAGTGGCCACATCCCAGTAAAACTATCTTAGCAGATGGGCTAATCCAGGCTGAGGGTAACCAATAGGCCTCAGACCTGTTGGTGAGTTAGGGGGTTGTTTACCCCAAGCATGTGAAGACTCCCTCCCCCTCCCTGGCCCAGCCCCAGAGGAATGGGCAGATGAGAAACAATTTGTTCTAATGGCCATGAAGGCAGCTGAAGCAGATACTGTGGAGGGCTTAGAGCTTGGTCAGACATGGAAGACACCAAGGTCACCCACTGCATCCCTGGCCATTGCTAATTGTCTTGTCTTTGTCCTGCCACTGGACTTCAATGACTGGAAGGGAGAGGCTGATACCTTTGTGCAACTCTGCCTCACTTAAGTCTAATTCATGCACTAGTTAAGACTTCACCTTTGATGTCATTGATCCTCTTTGAAAACGAAGGGCAAAGAACAACATGTCTCTCTCCCCCCCATCACTCTCTCTCTCTACACACATATACGTATACACATATATATATATATACATATATATATAGTTGTATATATGTATAAGTATATATAGTATAAGTTTATGTGTATATATATATATGTGTATATATAAATATGTGATATCTATATCTATCTATCTGATATGTACTTTATCAGGCCTTTCCTGATATGCTTATCTATTAGTGTGTGGGCAGCTAGATGGTGCAGTGGAGAGAGCCCTGGCCCTGAAGTTGGGAGGAGCTGAGTTCAAATCTCATCTTAAACACTTACTAGCTATGCGATTCTGGGCAAGTCACCTAAGCCCAATTGCCTTAAACATCTGGGGCCATCTCCAGTTGACCTGATGTCTATCTTGTCACTGGACCCAGATGTCTCTGGAGGAGAGAGTGAGGCTGGTGACCCTGCACAGCCCTCCCTCATTTAATACAATTCAGTGTGAGTCATATCACCCCAATGTCATGGTCCTCTTTGGGAACAGACAAACAACAATCTATTAGTGTATAGAGATGAATAAATTAGTATATGTACATATATACCCACTACATAGAGTTACATACATATATACATAACTATACATATATAGTCTATATATAGCTGATATTTGTATGTATGTGTGTATATATAAGATATAGGATATCAGGCCTTTTTTGATATATTTAGCTATCAGTGCTTTTCCTCCTGTCCTTTCATCCCCCATATCACCATATATCTATATATCTATATATACACATACACACACACACACACACACACACACTTATTAAATCTGAGAAAATAGATCTCCTCAATGGCAGACACCCTTGTTATTGTCCTTGCATCTCCATTGCCTGGCATACAATGGATGTTTAATAAATGGTTGTGGATGGATGGATGGATGGATGGATGGATGGATGGATGGATGGATGGATGACCCTGTACACTTCTGTATTTACTTATTTGTACCCAGGTAGGTCCCTTTGTTCCCCATCCCCATCCCTGGGGAAGATGTTAGCTCCTTGAAGGCAATAACCAATTTATTATAATATTTGCATCTCTAGCACCCAGCTCAGAGCCTAGCATGTGGCAATAGAGCTGACATTTAAATAGGGTTTTAAAGTTGGCAAAGTGGTTTGCATCTGTTATTTCATTCGGTCCTCACAGTAACCCTATGAGGTAGATTATTACTATTGCCACTTTTCAGGATAAGAAACTGAGGCTGAGAGAGTTGAAGTAACTTGCCCAGGGTCACACAACTAAGTAAGTAAGTGTTGGAGGCAGGATTGGAACTCAGGTGCTCCAAGTACAGTGCTTGAGAGATACATGTTGGCATTGAATTGACCTGTAGCCTAAAGGTGGAGCATCTGAGGTCACTGCTCCACCTCCCCTACCTGAAGCATGCATAGTTGCTCCAACAATTGGTCTCCTCCAATGACTTCATCCCAGCTGCAGTAAGACACACTTGAGGGGGGGAGGATAGGAAACACAGCAGACCCCCTTCCTTTTGATCTCTTAAAAGAGAAAACTTAAGTGTTGGCCTGGGCATTAAAACACTCAGCTTCCTCTCCACTGCCTCTCCTCGGCAAAGCTTTTTATATAGAGCATGAGGACCCATAAATAACGGGGGCTGATGTATAAATAAATACAGCTGGGAGCCCACAAAGGCTCTCGACAAATGCTGTTTATTTAATTTCTCACGTGTGGTCCATTCGGGTCCAATTGGACGGCTTGCTAAGCCTTTCAAAAGGACAGCTTATGTGCTTAATGGGGGATTCCCCATCTTTTTGCTCAGGGCCTGCCCGCTGGGTTCAGTAAAATGGCGGCCCTGTGTGTGATTGGGGAATGGGCAATGGTACGTGTGGAGAACACAACCTCAAGGACCCATCTGTCTCAAAGATTCTACCGTCTTGCCAGTAGGATCTGGGGGGAGGGAGAGAGCTGCCTCCCAAGAACCCCGGAGTTATGCAGTCGTCACTAACTTAACCCCAACCAAAGCCAGGATGATGTGGGCTCATTATTCATTTAGCAGGTAAGAAGGCCTGCGACCTCATAAACGGCCTTCAGAGGAGCGTAAAGACAGCATTAACAGCCCTGTGGAGCCAGGGAGGGCCCTGTGCTAGGGAGAGGCAGAAGTATTTATTATTCAGGAGAGAATGAGAAGGCAGGGCAGCCCCGCTGAGGGTGAGCCTCACACATTTATAACATCATTAAGGTCCAGAGTTGGAAGCAGATTCATCACTTGCCCTCCAGCTGGTCCAGAGTGATCTATGGCCTGTCAGAATCCAAGTGGCTCCCAACATGCATCAGGCTTTAGTCACAGAGAGAACAAGGACATCCTGGGATGGGAGAGGGCCTGAATTCTAGGTCTCGATCATTGAGTGAGTTGTTGTGGACCCTTTCTGCATGGTTTCTAAGACCCCTCCCAGCCCTGCCATCCCTTGTTCTAAGGCCCCTCCCAGCCCTGCCATCCCCTGTTCTAAGGCCCCTCCCAGCCCTGACATCCCCTGTTCTAAGGCCCCTCCCAGCTCTAACATTCTGTGCCCTCAGATCCTTTCTACCCCAGATGTTTTATGTCTTATACTCTCCTTTGGCTCAGAAATTCTGGGGTTCCATCATCTGTCTGTATTGGCCTATTGTCTCTGAGCATATGTCCCATTCCTGGTTTAATGGTCTATCTCTTTTCTTACTGGGGAAGAAAGGTTAAAGCTGGTTGCTTGTTGGCAATGAGCTTTGAAATTAATTCCCTGATGAAAAGTACAGTCTATTGGCTAAATGAGTATGATAGAGTCAGGGACTCCTCTCTATCTTCTTTTATTCCTCAGTCTGGGAGCTTGAGGTGGGAGAGTGTTAGGGGGAGGAGAGAAACAACACCTGGAAAGAAATCCAATTATGATTAAGTACAGAGTCCTGGGAAAACAGCCTAACATGGCTCATACTGAATATTAATAGTAACACTAACTTTGTAACTTCAATCTAATTCAATACTTATTTGCTAATACTGGGCTCAGGGTCCTGTGATGGACAGGGAAAATATACTATTTCTCTTCCTTCCCTTCCTTCCTTCCTTCCTTCCTTCCTTCCTTCCTTCCTTCCTTCCTTCCTTCCTTCCTTCCTTCCTTCCTTCCTTCCTTCCTTCCTTCCTTCCTTCCTTCCTTCCTTCCTTCCTTCCTTCCTTCCTTCCTTCCTTCCTTCCCTCCCTTCCTCCCTTCCTTCCTTCCCTTCCTCCCTCCCTCCCTTCCTCCCTTCCTTCCTTCCTTCCCTCCCTTCCTCCCTTCCTCCCTTCCTTCCTTCCCTCCCTCCCTTCCTCCCTTCCTCCCTTCCTTCCCTTCCTCCCTCCCTCCGTCCCTCCCTTCCTCCCTCCCTCCCTCCCTCCCTTCCTTCCTTCCTTCCTTCCTTCCTTCCTTCCTTCCTTCCTTCCTTCCTTCCTTCCCTTCCTTCCTTCCCTCCCTCCCTCCCTCCCTCCCTTCCTCCTTTCCTCCCTTCCTTCCTTCCTTCCTTCCTTCCTTCCTTCCTTCCTTCCTCTTTTCAACACTTTAATCCCATAATTCAGAGTTCATATTTTACTGGAAGGAGGAGCCCATGTCTCTTCTCTGCTCAATCATCTCCAATGACTCCCTATTGTTTCTAGAATCAAATACAGATTCCTCTGTTTGACATTTGAAGCCCTTTACAATCTGGCTCCAATCTATTTTTTCTAACACGTTAGACCTTGCTCCCATCTGTCCATCTGCGCACTTTATGATCCTGTCAAATTGGCATTCTTACTATTCCTCCATGGTATTTCCTATTTCAACTCAGCATCTTTGTTGGGGCTGTCCCCCATGCCTGAAACACATCACCCTCCGTATCTCTGCTTTTTGGGAATCCCAACTTTCTGCCAACACTTGGATCAAATGCCACCTATTCTGTGAGGTCTTCCCTGGTTTCCCCTTCCCACTGTCCCATCCCTATCTTCACTGGCATGCTTCTCCCCCTGAAATGACTTTGTATATTTATTTTTATAAGGGGCACAGTCAGTGGATGGAGAGACTGGGTCTGGATTCAGGAAGACCTGAGGTCAAATCCTGCCTTAGATACTTACTAGCTATGTGATCCTGACCAAGTCATTTAACCTTTCTCAGCCTCATTTTCTTCAGCTGTAAAGTGGGGATTGAGGTGAAATGAATTAATATATGTAAAACACTTTGAAACCTTAAAAAGATACATAATTGGGGGCAGCTAGGTGGTGCAGTGGATAGAGCACTGGTCCTGGATTCAGGAGTACCTGAGTTCAAATCTGGCCTCAGACACTTAACACTTACTAGCTGTGTGACCCTGGGCAAGTCACTTAACCCCAATTGCCTCACTAAAAAAAAAAAAAAAAAAAAAAAAGATACATAATTGGGGGGCAGCTAGGTGGTGCAGTGGATAGAGCACCGGCCCTGGAGTCAGGAGTACCTGAGTTCAAATCCGGCCTCAGACACTTGACACTTACTAGCTGTGTGACCCCGGGTAAGTCACTTAACCCCCATTGCCCTGCAAAAAAAAAAAAAAAGATACATAATTACTACTAGCGTTATCATTAACTTATAGGTTAATAATATATCACATATCAATTTTGTTAACATTATTAACTTCTATTATTATTATCTCCTAGGACCCTTATATAACATTAAATTATTAGTAGTAACATATAACATAGTATTGTCATCAACTTATATTATTAACTTATTAATGTATAAAATTATTAGCTTCTTGGTGTTGTTGTTAACTTGTAAGTGCTTTGACTTAATAGAAAGTATGCTCCTTGAGGGCAGGAGCTTTTTAATTTTTAAATTTTGTGTTCAGTACAATGCCTAATACACAGCAAGCACCTAATAAATGCTTTATTGATTGATTGATTAATATTCTTTCCTCCAGTGGAAGATAAGCTCCCTGAAGGTAGAGACTATTTCATTTTTGTCTTTGTACCCCTAGCACCTAATGCAATGCCTGGTACATAGGAGGTGCCTAATAAATGTATGTTGGCTGCATCATAAAAGGACATAGGCACGTGCTTAATAAGTACAATGAATGGTAGGAAATGGCAGGGACAAGGAGACATCCAGACCAAATGATTTGGGAACATTTGAGATAGGAGAGAACACTGTCAGGATGAGAGAGGACATATTGTATACATGGTGGTAACTGGGAAGGGATGAAGAAGAAGATCGGAATTCTGAAGTGCAGAGATGAAAAATGGAGACCCCTGAAGGGTCTAGGGGGAGGGGAAGTTAGCAGGGGCAGAGAAGACAGCATGCCAAAATGAGGAATAAGCTTTTGTTGTTGTTGTTGTTTTTGTTTTTTATGGTGAGGCAATTGGGGTTAAGTGACTTGCCCAGGGTCACACAGCCAGCCTGTCTGTGTCTGAGGCCGGATTTGAACTCAGGTCCTCCTGACTCCAGGGCCGGTGCTCTATCCACTGCACCACCTAGCTGCCCTGAACAGCTTGTTTTGTGAGAACATGAATGAGTCACAGAAAACAAGGCCAGGAAAGCTGATTGCCAAGAATCCCCTTATTTTGTGGGCTACTTCTGGCATCTCAGGCTGGTAGGCCACCAAGGGGAGAAGTCAAGAGAAGGGAAAAACCTGGACCATAGAAAGGTTTCTAACCTGAAGCCATCATTGGATTCCAAGGATTTCTATTATCTGGGGGAAAACCTTACTATTAATGATGTCATGGATCTTTTCTATTTTGTGATCTAAATGATTGACCGTCACCATGTCATGTCAATGTCATATCAGGATACCATGATATCTTGGGAAGCTAATGTGATCTTAGATGGAAGTAGGAGAAGAATACTGTTCAGTGTTAGGCAGGTGGTTGTTCTAGTACACTCTGCCCAGGTCAGACTCCATCTGGAGTGTTCTTTTTAATTTGGGGCACCATATTTTACTAATTTATTTATTTTTAACATTGGTCTTTTAAAATTCTGCCTTTCTCCCACTTCCATTATTGGGGAAAAAAAGAAAAACCAAACTTTTGTAACAAATACGCATAGTCAAGTAAAACAACTGTGCATCATATGTTATGAAAGTCATTGATAAGCTGGAACTCATTCTGAGATGACTAAGGACCTGACGATTGTGCCATATGAGATTCCATTGAAGGAACTAGGGATATTCAGCTTGGAGAAGACTCTAGTGGGGCATGGTGGTGATCTTTACGTAACTGAAGGACTCTGGCTATGCACAAAGGGGAATTGTCTTCTTCTCCTTGGCCAGAGGGGGCTAAAACAGGAACAATGGATGGAAATTAAGTTGTTTTAGGGCTTTAAGGAAAATGTTCTGCAAGGTTAGAACAACTTCAAAATAGAATGCCTGGGAAAGGGGCAGGTTTACCCTCAACAACCACCCTCATTGTGGGTCTCCAAACAATAGCTGAATGACCACTCATTGAGTATGTTGTAAAAAGGATCTTCTATGGCATGGTTCTTAACCTTTTTGGTATCATGCACCCCAGTGGTAGATTCTTGAAGTCTATGGGTCTCTTCTTGGAATCATGTTTTTTAAATAATTGAAGAAAATGTTCAATTTCAGATAGAAGTTAGTAAAAAACTAAAGATGTCAGTTTTACCCTGAAGTCATGGACCCTTTTGAAATCCCTATTCTAACGCCTTGGGGGGGGGGGGTCTGTGGACTTTATATTACAAATACCCAATCTATGGGTCATACTAGATGGCTACTGCATCTACACTTGATTTTAAAATTCTACCATCATCTGGCAGAAGCATTTGGGGAGGGTGGGAGATCTCCCAGTAAGTAGCCGGAGGGCAGCTGGTTCTTAACAGAACATAGCTGATCATTGCTGGCACTTGACCTTTTTAACTTCAGGGACAGAGGGGGCTTTGAGTGGCCTGATGGTGGCCTGGCTTCCTTTTACCTTGAATAATACATGCCTTCTCCTCTTCTTATGATGTTTTTAAGGCTGTGATTTATGAGGGCTAGCAGGGGCCTCTGTTAGTTCTTGCCTTTGTTAATGAGGGATCATGAATTATCCACAAGTGAAATGTTAAAGGAATGAACTAGGCATTAACCTTGCCTTACAAATTGACCACACAATTGGATTATTCACAGCTAGGATGGTGACCAGAACAAACAAGGGCTCAGATAATGGAGGAGACGCCACCCGACCCCATTGGGGCTAGGGTGGAAAGTGTGGGGGTTGGGGAGGGAGAGTAGAGAGATAAGTGAATGGTCATGATCTACCCTGAAGAGAGAAAAAATAATTGTTCACCATCTAAAAAATTAAAAAATTTCAAAACCCTGTAATCCATAATGGAATCAATCGCCAATGGAATGCAAGGATTCCTTGGATACCCATTCATGCTCTCACCATGGGGACTCACGTCTCACCTCTGACACTACCTGTGTAGCCATGGGGGAGTCATTTCATTTAATTTCCTCGCTGTTAAAATGGGGATGGTAATATATGCAGTACCTACTTTAATGAGGTTGTTCTAAGGTTCCAAATGAGTTAATGTATAAAAAGTACTTTGGAAAAAAGCCCCATATAAATGTTAGTTATTAATATTAATTCCCCAAGTTGTAATGGCTGATAGTTATAGAGTTTGATCACTTGGACTGGGGAGGGCACCAGACTTGGAGTCAGAAAGACCTGGGTTTAAATCCCACACCATACTCTTACTAACTGTGTAACCCTTAGTAATTCACCTAATCTCTCTGGGCCTCACTTCCTTATCTGTAAAACAAAGGGGTTGGACACAATGACCTCTGGCGTCTTTTATGTGGCAGCGAGGTGGCAGAGTGGATAGAGTGCCAGGCCTGGAATCAGGAAGACTCATCTCACAAATCTGGCCTCAGACACTTACTAGATATGTGACCCTGAGAAAGTCATTTAACCTTGTTTGCCTCAGTTTCCTCATCTATAAAATGATCTGGAGAAGGAAACGGCAAACCTTGCTAGTATTTTGTCAAGAAAATCCCAAATGGGGTCACAAAGAGTTGGACATGACTCAAGTGACTAGATAGCAATGTCCCTTAGAGCTTAGGTCTGTGATGTCCTAATGGTATGGAATAAAGACCCGGAGGTAAGGAGAGGGGAAGCAACTTGCCAAAGGACATACATTGAGCTAGAGGAAAGGTTGGGACTAGAATTCAGGACTTTTAACTTCCAAAGTGCCATTTCTTCTACTTTATGTGGTCCCTGAATTCTCATTTCTCTTGTAGGATCAATTTTATCTTTATCTAATTAATATAATTCAGCTTGGTTGATTTTAATTCATTCTGATCAATTCCATACTATTCCACTAGCATCCACTCTAATCCCTTCCATTCCATTTCATTTTATTCTATTCCCATCCATCTACCTTTGTACTGAGCCAAGAATCCAACATCTCTTTAAGCTTCCCTTGCATTTTAATTTTGTTGGATTTAAAGCACTGTCTTTTTAGAGATGGATGTAATGGATTGCCCATAAATGTTGTGGAGTTTTCATTTTTTGTTTAGCAGCTTCTGAATTTTCCCATCATTTTTGTTAAACCAATCTGGATGTTTATGAGTGTTCTGGCCAGATGAGTAAATGCAATGCTATACACCAAATCTCTCAAAGCTGCCCACTCCTTTTCTGCTTCACTGTTGCCAACCATGTGTTGGCTCAGCTTTCTCTCCAAGTTAGTAATGAGCTGCTCATGCTTGGAGGAGTGTTTCAATCTGTTGACATTGTCTTCTGCAAGTTGTCTTGCCTTGGCTCAGTAAGGAGGCAGATGGAATTCAGTTTTACGCTGATAGTAACAAACCAAAGTGCTTTTATGATGCCCTGAAGGCTATTTATGGGCCAAAGACCTATGGTGCATCTCAACTACTCAGTGCTGATGGAGCCACATTGATTAGTGATAAGGGCATGATCCTGGACAAATGGACTGAACACTTCCATATTGTTCTCAACAGACTACCATCAATCAATGCTGAAGCCACTGACCATTTATTTCAGGCTGAAGTCAATCCCTCTCTAGCCAAACTTCCAACTGAAGATGTTTTGAATGCCATTAGGCTCCTCTCATATGGCAAAGTACTTGGTGCTGATTCTATTCCAGCTGAGATTTAAAAGGTCAAGGGTCCATTGCTCATACAAAAGCTGATTCAAATTTTCTGGGTTATATGGCAAGGGGAGGTTATCCCCTAGGAGTTCAAGGATGCCTCCATTGTTCTTCTTTATAAATGAAAAGGAAATAAGTTGTCCTGGTAAAATCATGGAGGAGGAGAGGGTCTCTTAGTCATTGCTGGCAAGAGTCTTCCCAGAGTCATCTTTAATAGGCTGATCCTTCACCTGGAAGACGGTCATCTACTGAGAGCCACTGTGGTTTCAGAAAGGGCCAAGCAATGATCATTGTGATGTTTGCTGCCCTACAACTTCAGGAGAAATGCCAGGAACAGAACAGAGGTCTTTACACAACATTGGTCAACCTGGCCAGGGCCTTTGATACTGTACTTAATGAGGGCTTGTGGAAAATTAAATCTGGTCACCAAGAGAAGTTCATCAGTAATTTACATCAGTTTCCCTGTGCTTGGACAGGTTCTGGATAATGGACAATGTTCTCACACTTTCTCAGTCACCAATGGAGTGAAGCAAGGTTGTATGCTTTGTCACATGCTTTTTAGTATGATGTTTTCTGCAACGTTATCAAATGCTTCAACAAGGATGAAAACAGCATCAAGTTGAGTTACCTCATCTATGGTAAATTATTTAACTTGAGGGGCTGCTAGGTGGCACAGTGGATAGAGCACCAGCCCTGGAGTCAGGAGAACCTGGGTTCAAATCCAGCCTCAGACACTTAACACTTACTAGCTGTGTGACCCTGGGCAAGTCACTTAACCCCAATTGCCTCACTAAAAAAATAAAAAAATAAAAAATTATTTAACTTGAAAAAGCTACAAGCCAAGACTAAAATGCAGGGAGAGTTGGTGTACGACTTTTTGTTTGCAGATGATTGTTCACTCAGTATAGCCTCTGAGGCTGACATGCGATAGAGTATGGACCAATTATCTGCCACTTGTGCTAATTTTGGTCCAACAATTAATGCCAAGAAAACAGTTTTTCCTCCAGCCAGCACCCCAAACCATTCATACATGGAACCATTGGTTACAGCAAATGGAGAAATTTTGCATGCTCTGGATAAATTCATTTACTTTGGCAATATATTTTACAAGGCTGTACACATAAATGACAAGGTTGATGCACAGCTTGCCAGAACTAGCTCAGGATTTGGTGGGCTCCTAAGGAAAGTGTGGGAGAGAAGAGGTATTAGACAGACAATGAAATGGAAGGTCTATAGAGTTGTGCTGACCTCATTGTTGTATGTCTCTGAAGCCTGGATAGTATACCAGCACCATGCCAGGAAACTCAATGGCTTCCATTTGAATTGTCTTAGGAAGATTCTGAAGATCATCTGGCAAGATAAGGCACTGGACCCTGAGGTCCTCTCTCATGCTAAACTGCCACGCATTCAAACTCTATTGCAGAGAGCACAACTTCGATGGGCTGGTGACATTATTCAAATGCCAAAAAATGCTTGCCTAAAAGACTATTTTATGGACAACACACACAAGACAAACAATCACGTGGAGATCAGAAGAACCATACAAGGACACTCTCAAGGTCTCTCTGAAGGACTTTGGAATTGATTGTGAGACATGGAAGACACTGGCCTAGGACTGCCCAGCATGGTGTGTCTGCATCTATGAACAAAGCAGAATTGCAGTAGCTCAAAGGAAACATGACATGCACAAATTTAGAGCCATCTCCACTCTAATAGTCCTTACGGACTATCTGTGCCCAACCTGTAATAGAGCCTTCTAAGCTGATATTCATCTGATCAGACACAGTCAGACACATGGCACCTTGACCCCAACCTAGTGATGCCATTTTGTTTATCTTCTGAGGATGAAGGACAACAACCATTCCAATCCAATCCAATCTACTCCAATCTAATCCCAAATCATTCCAATCCAATCCATTCCAGTTCAATTGATCAAGCACTTTTGAATCATCCATGTGTCAGGCTGCTGGAAATACAAAGACAACCCCAAAATGTTCCTACCCTGAGGAAGTATATGTTCTATTAGGGGATAAGGGAAGATATTAGATGCACATAGATATGTGAATACAATGAAGAAAGAAAGAAAATGTGGGGTTAATGTAAGAGGGAGAGAAAGAATCACACAAGGTATCATATAGGAGGTGGCATGTGAAATGTAATCTGAGGACAGCTGGGAATTCTTTGAAGAGGAGGGAGGTATGGGGCAATGCATTACAAACATAAGGCAAGACACAGAAATGGTCATGTTCAGACCCACATTTGAGCATCACACAAGCTACAACACAATAAACAAAATGTTTCTTAGAAGCTTTTGACATCTGACCAATTATTCCTCATCTCCTCATCTTGGTTCTTCATGTGTCAAAGACGGATCACTGAGGTTCCTTCAAGTTCTCACCTCCTACAGCTGTCAGATCTTATGTCTTGATAGCACTTTGGCGAGCAGACAGTAGCTTCACAGAAGGACACGTTGGGCAGAATCCTTGTTTCTAAGGCCCGTGGACATGGGCTTATGCCAGTTGATATCACCATGGAAAAGCTGCCCACACAATGTCATTTTGGCTCACTGTCCATTGAAGAAAGGCCACCCCCAGGTGTAAAGTGGTTCCCTGCCCTACCTCCTGTCTTCAAGCTTTTGTCAGTCCCAACACTGAGTGGTGTCCAATGTCACAGGCAGATAAAAGTATACAGTGGGGAATGCCTGTTGTGTTAACCTAGATCGGATATCTTGGAAGGAAAATGGCATAGCTCATCATGTTACCCAACATGTGGTTGAAATCAAACTCTGTCATCTGGCCAGATACCAAAGAAACATCATCCCGAAATGAAAGTCATCATGGAATTGGCCACAGGTAAAAGGCTATGCCTCAGGAGGATGTTCTGGAGCATTGTCAGATGGACTTTGCTTAAGAGCCATGGGAAGAAAGGAGAGGATGTGGGACGAGGAAGCCATTAAGCTATTGATTTAGAAGAAATTCAGAATTTGCAAATATTGTTGGAAGGAGAGAGGACTCATTTCCCCTGAGTCGATACTGTGAAATGACGAATAACTTGGAAAAATGTTGACACTTGCATAGTGTAATGGAAAAATACTGTATTTGGAGTCGGGCCTATTGTTACCCTTCGAACACTCTATGGTCCAGCCAAACTGGCCTGTGTCAGACTATTGAACTAGAAGAAACCTTGTTGTTGTTGTTGTAGTCATTTTTCAATCATATCTGACCCCCATTTGGGGTATTCTTGCAAAGGTACTAGAGTGGTTTGGCATTTCCTTCTCTGACTCATTTTATAGATGAGGAAACTGAGGCAGACAGAGATAAAATGATTTGCCCAGATTCCTTGAGGCATTTCTTCAGTTCTGTCCAACTGTTTATGACCCCATTTGGGGTTTTCTTGGCAAAGATGCTGGAGTGGTCTTGCCATTTCCTTCTCTAGCTCCTTTTACAGATGAGGAAACTGAGGCAAACAGGGTTAAGTGACTTGCCTAGAGTCACACAGCTAGTAAGTATCTCAGGTTGGATTTGAACTCAGGAAGAGGAGTTTTCTGACTCTAGCCCCAGTGCTCTATCCACTGTGCCACCTAGCCACCTTCAGAGAAACCTTAGAGGTTATCACAATCCAAGCCCCTCATGTTTTGATAAAGAAACCGTGTCCCAGTTGAAGGTCACACAGATTATAAGAGACAGAGGCAGAATTCACACCCAGACCCTTGGATGCCAAATCTAGTGTCCTTTTCACTTTTCCCTAAACCCAGCATTCCATCCAGGAGTCAGGCTATTTCCTGCTCGATAGTGATTTGTCTGGAAAGACTTGAGGGTTTTAGTGAATTGTAAGTTCAATGAGTCAGTAGCGAGATGTCAGCCAGAAAAATTTCATGCAATCTAGGGCCACGGTAAGAGAGGTAAAGCTTCCAGGAATAGAGGAGGGGGATGTGGAAGAGGCCCTCTGAACTCTGCCCTGGTCAGATCACACCTGGAGTCCTGAACTCCAGCCCTCATGTTTAGGAAAGATACTGATAAGCTGAAAAGGGTCCAGAAGAGAGCGACTAGAATGGTCAGTCATTTGCTCTGAGTTCTACTGAGCTTCTCCAACGTTCCAGGCACTGTGCTAAGCATTGGGATGAAAAGAATAGTAAAAGATGGTACTTGGTCTCAAGAAACTCACATTTGAATGAGGGAGATGGTGTGCACACAGTCATAGACAGGATAAATCAGAACTGTTGTTTGTCCTTCAATCTCAAAGAGGACCATGACATTGGGGTGATGTCATGACTTGCAGTGAATTGGATTTAAGTGAGGGAGGGCTGTGCAAGGTCACCAACCTCATTCTTTCCTCCAGAGCCATCTGGGTCCAGTTGCAAGATATACATCAGGATGACTAGAGATGACCCTGGATGTTTATGGCAACTGAGGTTAGGTGACTTGCCCAGGGTCACACAGCTAGCGAGTGTCTGAGGTGAGATGTGAACTCAGGTCCTCCCAACTTCAGAGTCAATGCTCTATCCACTTCACAACCTAGCTGCCCCAAATTGGAGACAGTACACAGAGGGGAGACACTAGAATTAAGAGGGATCAGGAAAGGCTTCTTGGAGAAGGTGGGATGTTAGGTGGGACTTAAAAGAAGTCAGGGAAGCCAGGAGGCAGAGATGAAGATTATTGATTATTGATCATTGATTCCCTGTCATATAAGGAGCGGTCAAGAGAACTGGGAATGTTCCACCTGGAGAAGAAGAGATGCAGGGGACACATTGTAATTGTCTTCACATAGAAAGGGGACTGGATCTAAAGTTAGTGGGCTTATGTTTTAATTCTGACTCTGCCACTTAATACCATTATGACTTCAGATAAGTAATTCAACCTCCCTGGACCTGTTTTCTCATGTGCAAAATGAAGGGGTTTAATTAGAATGTCCCTTACAACTCCAGAATTATGAACCAGCTAGTGGATAGAGTACTGGGCCTGGAGTCAGGAAGACCTGAGTTCAAATCTAGCCTCAGAAAATTACTAGATATGTGACCCTGGGCAAGTCACTTGACCCTGTTTCCCTTAGTTTCCTAATCTGTAAAATGAGCTGTAGAAGGAAATGTCAAAGCACTTCAGTATCTTTGTCAAGAGAACCCCAAATGGGATCACAAAGAGTTGGACATGACTCAACAACAAAAACAACAATTACTACTACTACTACTACTACTACTACTACTACTACTACTACTACTACTAGTACTACTACAACCACAACAACCACCACCAATTTGTCCTTGGTCCCAGAGGTCAGAACCAGGAGCAATGGGTAGGAGGTTTTTTTTTGTTTGTTTGTTTGGTTTTTTTAGTGAGGCAATTAGGGTTAAGTGACTTGCCCAGGGTCACACAGCTAGTAAGTGTTAAGTGTCTGAGGTCGGATTTGAACTCAGGTACTCCTGACTCCAGGGCCGGTGCTTAATCCACTGCGCCACCTAGCTGCCCCGGGTAGGAGTTTTGAAAAGACCAATTTAATTTAGAGGTCAAGATTAACTTCCTAATGATAAGAGTTGTCCAACATGAGAATGAGCTGCCTTGAAGAAGTGGTATTTTCTTTTGTTTTTTTGAGCAGAAGCTGAACAACCATTTGTGGGTTGTGACAGTGGGGAGGGGCTTTCAGGATTAGGTTGGGTTCCGTGGCTGTCAAGGTCCTTTCTCAATCTCAAATTTGGCAAATCTGTAGATCTGTGGTCTCTCAATTTTGTGATGTGCTTGGTATCAGTGATGCCTGGTATATACTTAATAATAGCTCACATTTACGTAGTACTTAATATATGCTAGACACTTTACAATTAGTGTCTTATTTGATCATCACAACAACCCTGGGAGGTAGGTGCTATTATTATCCCCACATTACAGATGAGGAAAATGAGACAAACAAGTTAAGTGACTTGTCTAGGGTCACATAGCTAATGAGGATCTGGAATTGGATTTGAACTCAGATCTTCTAGATCCCAGACCTGATGTCTTATCCATTGTACTACCTAGCAACCCCTTAGCTGCACTTCCTCCTCATGTCCAGCTCTTTAAACCCCTAGTTTTCTCCTCAGCTCAGCTCAAGGGTTATTTCTATTAAGTTTGTCCTGATTCCCCCAGTGACTATACGCATTCTCATTTCCTAGATTATCATGGTTATTTGTTATGCACTTATCTGTTTGACATGCATCCTTCTCTTCCCTATCTACTCCCCTTTCCCCAAGTATGATGCAAGCCCCTGAGTTATTTTTAAAATTTTCTCTTTGTATTCCTATCCCCTAGACAAGTGACTTGTACATTTTTGTTGTTGGGTTTTTTTTTGGTGGAGGTGGGTGGGGATACTTATAGTTTCATTGGTGCAGGGGAAACGACCAGTTTGGAAATTCCCTCCACTTACATAGAGAAGGAACTCAACAACTTTTGGGGTAAGAAATTTACCTAAGACACTGAAAGGTTAAGTGACCAGCCCAGGGTTTCACAGCTCTGTATGTGTGATATTCAAACAAGACGCTACTTGTAAGACCTAGGATTCCACCTACTATCCAATGACATTAAAAGTAATTACCTGTATCAGTAGAAACACTTTTTTTTTTTTTTAGTGAGGCAATCGGGGTTAAGTGACTTGCCCAGGGTCACACAGCTAGTAAGTGTTAAGTGTCTGAGGCTGGATTTGAACTCAGGTCCTCCTGACTCCAGGGCCGGTGCTCTATCCACTGCGCCATCTAGCTGCCCCCAGAAACACTTTTTGATTGAATCAATCCAAAACATTTTCCAAACGGTTGTAACTTTTTAGACCTAAATCTCTTTCCCACCCCCTTCTCTCCTCTATAAAATTGTCATCTTCTCCTTTATTTAGACTTCTTCTCCTGGCCATACCTCTCTGTGCCAAATAATAAAAACTTTTACTTAAATTCTGATTGGACTGTGTGTGTGAGTAATTCTTTAATAGAGGAATATTTTCAGAACCAATTTAGCGGTTGCAGGGTCATCACATCTCTGACTCCCAGTCCGGATGGCTCCCTATTACCTGCAGGTAATAAGTCCTTTGTTTGTCCTTAAAGTTCTCTACCCTTTCCAGCCTTCATTCATTCTCCTCCCTTTCAAGGCTGTATTTGTGATCGGGCCATAATGTCCTACTTACTGTGCCTTGAACAGGACATTTCCTGACCTTTGTATCTTTATACCTGCGGGAATGTTTTACCCACTCACCTCCATTTTTTCAATTCCCTAGCTTCCTTTAAGACAGCTCAAATCTTCCTTTCTACAAGAATTCTTCCTGGTCCCCCTATTTGCTAATGCGTTCTTCTCCAACATCATCTTCCATCTACCCTCTAGATATCTTATATGCAGATTGTTATTTTCATGTTGCCTTCTCCATTAGAATGTAAGTTCAATGAAAGCAGGAACTTGTCTTACCTTTAATAAATGTTGTTGGATATCTCTATATATACATATATAGATATAAATATAGATAGATATTTATCTATCTGTCTATCTATCTATCTATCTATCTATCTATCTATCTATCTATCTATCTATCTATCTATCTATCTATCTATCTATCTATCTATCTATCTATCTATCTATAACCTATATCGGATTGCCTGCTATCTAGGGGAGGGGGGGAAGGAGAAAAATTTGAGATTTGAAATCTTATATAAACAAATGCTGAAAACTAAAACTAAATTAATTAATTAAAAATTTAAACAAACAAACAAACAAATAAATATTGTTGGGGGCAGCTAGGTGGTACAGTGGATAGAGCACTGGCCCTGGATTCAGGAGGACCTGAGTTCAAATCTGGCCTCAGACACTTAACATTTACTAGTGACCCTGGGAAAGTCACTTAACCCCAATTGCCTCACCCCCCCAAAAAATATTGTTAATCAGGGGAACAAAAATAAAATGTCATATATTAAAAAATATATATATCCCTAGCATTTAGCACAGTACCACACATATTGTAAGCACAGGTGACTGAGCTAATAGAGTAGGTGTCAATACAAGTTCACTGGATTTGCATTGAATTGAAATGAATTTTAATTTCAACTCTGCTGCTTAACAGCTGTGTGGTTTTAGTCAAATGACTTCCTCTCTTTGGTTCTCATTTTCTTCGGGACTAGAACTATGATTTAATGAATAAAACTAATAACCAGATAAGAAAACTCTGTGTACTAATGTAGGTCAGTACCTTCTCTCCTCAGTTTCTTCTGCTACAAAAACAGGGAGGTTAGACTAGGTGATCTTGAAAGTCTCTTTCAACTCTAAATATATTATTTTTATGACTTTTTTATTAAAATAAAATCAATTCACATTGGTAGCTAACTGGATTTTTTTAATAAGTACTGTGGTTTTCTTTATTAGGCTGTTTTAGAGGAGAAGATTAAAAAAAAAACACCCAGATATTCAAAACCACCAAGTAACCTCCTATTATTTTAGACTTCTCTTGCTTTGAAGCTAGCCAGAGAATTTGTACTTATATATTGAGAGGAATTTCCTGGGTGTTTGTGGTAAGGCCATGAATATCCCAGCCCAGGATCATGGGAGACAGAGAGTTAGGAGATAAACAGTTTATGACTATTCTGCAAGGAGTGGCCTAGCAAAATGAAATGCACTAAGGAATGGAGGATGATACAAATTCAGTCAGTGGAGGGCTAATGGAGGAGTAGATTAATGGGAGTCAGTCTAAATCTCCACTTCTGCAAAAGTTCAAGAAGTTCAAGATATTTTGGAAAATAAAATTCTATTCAATAAAAAAACAAAAAACAAAAAAACAAAACAAAACAAAAAAAGAAGTTCAAGGCAATCCTTGCCTTTAATACTATATGAAGGCTATTGGGTATGGAGGACCATTCATTTACTTGTAAGACCTAGGGTTCCACCGACTATCCAATGACATTAAAAGTAATTACCTGTATCAGTAGAAACACTTCTAGTTTGAATCAATCCAAAACAAGTATGAACAGGGACCTGTTCCTTCAATCAATCAAAGCTACTGCAGAGACTTAGCTGCACCGCAGAAACTTGTATAAAAGTGTGTGTGTGTGTGTGTGTGTGTGTGTGTGTGAGAGAGAGAGAGAGAGAGAGAGAGAGAGAGAGAGAGAGAAGATGTAAATCAGAGAGAATGAGAGAGAGAGAGAGAGAGAGAGAGAGAGAGAGAGAGAGAGAGAGAGAGAGAGAGAGAGAGAGAAGGGGGGGGGGAGGGAGAGAGAGAGAGAATGCATGGGGTAGGGTAGGGAAAGAAGATGTTGGGGAGGGTAGTGTAACCAGGTAGACATTATCAGGGCTAGAAGCATAGAGGAAGGGCCAAGGGTCATGCACTGCTGAGCCAAGAACTGGTAGCTCTGGGGAAACCAGACAAGGGAGAAGGAGAAGGGAAGACTGAGTTGTGACAGAGAAGGGAGCTGTTAAGAAAAGCCTTCAGCTCCTCAAGATTAATGCAGCAGATTCAAGCAGATGCTACCATTGTACCAGTATTACTCAAATACCGAGCAATAAGCATCAATCTAAGCTTTTCTTCACCTGAAAAATGGGGTCAATGATAACTGTTCTACCTACTTAACAGGTCTATTGTGAAGTTTTTTGTTATTTGTTATTTTTTTAAAATAATGGTATAGAGTCAGTGAGCCATAATGGATTGGACTTGGAATTAGGAAGACTTGGGTTTGAAGGCTCGGGTTCCTCACAAAACTCACTAGCTGTCTGACCTTTATAAAGTCACTTAACCTCCATGAGCCTCAGTTACTTCATCTGTAAGTACCTGTCATATGGGCGCAAATGACATTATTTTTGCAATGCACCTTGCAAAATATAAAGCGTGAGGAGTAGCAGAGAGGCAGCTGGTCTCAAATCCAGGAAAACCTGGATTTAGGTCCGGTTTATGTCACTTCTTTGCCTGCATATCTCCAAACAAGTCATTTAATCTCTCAATGCTCCAGGCAATTACCCAAGACCAGAAATTTCAGAAAAAGGTCCCAACCTGCACTAATAAATGCAATTTCCTCACCTAGGAGTTCCCTCTCTCAATGAAACATCAGGTCAGATTCCTATTTCTATATTCATGTCTATTATTATTGTTGTTGCTTGTTATTATTATATTTACATGGCACTATAATACACATTGGAAATAGTGACAAAAACCAAACAGTTTCTGACCTCAAGGAAATACAAAGTAATTTTAGAGGAGGGGATGAGTAGAGAGTGTGTCAGGGTTGGGGGAGAGGATTCAGGAAAGGACTTGGGATGAGAGCTATTTTTAAAATTTTTATTTTTAATTTATGGAGTAAAACAAGCATTTCCATAACATAGTATAATAAAAAAGAGGATTGTGCATGAAACTGTAAGTCTATTATGTACAATTTGCTATTCCATTTAAATATAAAGTTGTCATGCAAATTTAATTTTTTTCCCTTTTTTCTTTCCTCCTCTTGCTCTACCCTATAGATAGCTACCATTAGACACAAATAGGTATATATATGTAAATTATTCTATAAATACTTTTACTTATCAGTTCTTCCTCTGGATGCAAATAGTGTCTTTCTTCATGTAATTTATTTATTTGTTTGTTTGTTTGTTTATTTATTTGTTCATCCTTTGTTTACTTATGCATTCATTCATTTGTTCATTTATTTATTTATTTGATTTTGGCCAGGCAATGTGGGTTAAGTTACTTGCCCAGGATCACACAGCTAGTAAGTGTCAAGTGTCTGAGGCCAGATTTGAACTCCTGAATCCAGGCCTGGTGCTTTATCCACTGCATCGCCTAGCTGCCCGCTATGTGTTCTTTATTTTTAATTTGGGTATTCATGACAGTCAAAATGACTTAGTTCCTCAAAGTAATTTTCCAAATAATATTGCTGTTGCTCTATATAATGTTCCCTTGGTTTTGTCAATTTTGTTCTTCCTCATTTTGTACAAGTCTTTCCATGCCTTTCTAAGATCATTGACATCATCATTTCTTATAGCACAGTAGTACTCCATCACAACCACATACCACAACTTTTTTAGCCATTACCCAATTGATAGGGATCCCTACAATTTCCAGTTCTTTGCCACCACAAAAGAGAGCTACTATAAACATCCCATTCACATTCAAATGCATAATTACTATTTGTGAATTTCCCTCCATCTTATTTTACTATTTTCTTCCTCAGCCTCTTTTTATCCTATCTCTGTTACTTTATCTTCTCCCCTCACAGTCCCACTCCCCATCCCCACCCACCCCTCCAAGAGTCCCTCCCTCACCCTCTCCCCCTACCCTCCCAATCCCAATCCATACACCCCTCTGGAAGTCCCTCCCCCACCTTATCCCTCAGTTTTTTTTTTCATGAGAGGGATGTTTTGAAAGAATTCATGGATTTCAAGAGGAGGCATATATAAGTAAGGTTCCAGGCATAGGGAACAAATTTCTGAATCTTGAAGTAAACTGATGCCAATGTCATAGACATATAGTAGGTGCTGACCCTCTAGTTGAGTCAAGTCAAGCCAAAGCAAGTCAAGTCATTAAGCATTTATGAAGCGCTTAGCATGAGTCAGGCACTGTGCTAAGCTATAAAGCATAAAGCTATGAGGAGAAGAAAGTGGGTCACTAAAAGTCATCAAATTTGGTCAAGCCAGACTTAATTTGTATCATCCCTCACCCCTCTTCCTTTAGATCAAGGGAATGCTATTGAGACAATTTAGCTGGATTTTTAGCAAAGCATTGGATAAAGGACTCCTTGTTATTCTTATGACAATGATGGGGAGATGTGGTCTAGACAATAGTATATTTAGATGGGTTCAGCACTGGTTGCATGGTCAGATTCAGAGAGTAGTCATTAATAGTTCCATATCAACTTTGATGGAAGTTATCAGTGAAATGCCCAAGGGATCTGTGCTTGTCTCAGGGCTATTTACTCACTACATCGAGGATTTGGGCAAAGGCAGGGATGGTGCTTATTCAAAATGTCAATGACAGAAAGGATAATTAAGATAGTATAAAATAGTCAGGATCAAGAAAGCTCTTGATAGGCTGGAAATTTATGGATGACATTTCATAGGGACAAATGGGAAATCTTCCACTTGGGTTCAAAAAAGTTAACTGTACCAGTGTTTAACTTTACAAGCATTTAATGAATTAATTAACTTTACAAGTGTTTAGCTAACTAGTTAACTTTACAAGTATTTAAGTATTAAATTTACTTTACAAGAATTCCATCATGAGACAACAGTTTGCCTGAAAAAAGATCTGGAGGTTTTAGTGGACTCCAAACTAACTATCTGTCAATAGGACAATGATAATGATAATAATAATAATAATGGCGGTAATGACAATGACTAGCATTTACATAATGTTTTAAAGTTTGAAAAGAGCTTTACAAATTTATCTCACTTGATCCTCACTACAACCCAGAGAGGTAGGTGCTGCTATTATATTCATTTCACAGATGGAACCTGAGGCAGACAGAGTTTAAGTGACTTGCCCAGGGACACAAAGCTATCAAGAATCTGAGGCCAGGGGGCAGCTAGATGGGCAGTGGATAGAGCACCAGCCCCGGAGTCAGGAGTACCTGAGTTCAAATCCGGCCTCAGACATTTGACACTTACTAGCTGTGTGACCCTGGGCAAGTCACTTAACCCCAATTGCCTCACTAAAAAACAACAAAACAAAATAACAACAACAAAAAAAGAATCTGATGCCAGATTTGAATTCAGATCAGGAAGACTCATCTTCCTGAGTTATGATCTGGCCTCTGACTTTTATTTGTTGTATTATGACCCTGGGCAAGTCACTTCATCCTGTTTGACTCAGTTTCCTTATGTATAAAATGAGCCAGAGAAGGAAATGTCAAACCACTCTAGTATCTCTGCCAAGAAAACCCCAAATGGGGTCACAGAGAGTCAGTTGTGACTGAAAAATGACAGAACAACAACTATCTGATTCCAGGCCCAGCACTCAATCTATTATTATACCACACCTAATAAAAAATGAATTTGTTCTTCAGCTGTAGAAGGAGAGGAATGGTTTCCAGGAGTAAGGTATTGGTAACCCCTCAGTCCTCTGATGTGGTTAGGTCACATCTGGGGTACTGTTTTCAGTTCTAGATTATTTGGGGAAGGAATAATAAATTGAGAAGCACACATAGGAAAGCAGCCAGATTGGGAAAAGGCTCTCATTTCCATGCATGCCATCTGGGGATCAGTTGATATAACCAGAGATGTTCAGGCTGGAGGAAAGATGACTTCAGGGAAGACATGATAAGAAATGGGGTCCAAAGGCATCTCCATCTTTCCAAACACCCTTCACCATTCACTGTCCTTTTCCCAACCCTTGTTTGCCCTTCCCCAGTAGCTTGTCAAAGCTTCTCAGTTCTTCGTTCACAGCTTCTCCACCTCTAATATTCATTCCCTTCTCTCCACTCACTCAGCCATCACCCAGGTTCAGGCCCTCACTCTCTCTTACCACATTAATGGCAATAGGCTATAAGTTGGTCAGTTTCATTTCTCTCTAACTCACCCTCCATGCAGATACCAGATTGATATTCCTCTCCGCCATCTTGGCTCTGCCCTCTGCTGATTGATATTCCTAGAGCAAAGTCTGACCACATTCTCCTGCTCAAGAAGTCTCGGTGGTCCCTATTGCTTCTAGGATCAAATGGGAATTCCTTATCTTGCCATTTAAAGCCCTTCATAAACCAATCAATTTCTCCTGCATGATTTCACTTTCCTCCTCTTCCTATGAACTATGATCTAGCTAAACTGGTCTGTTCGCTATCCAGTATACATGACTTTACTATCTTCCACCTCCATGACTTTCATAGGTTATCCTACAAGCCTGGAACACTCTTGCCCCATGTTTCTATCTCATGGAATCACTTCAATGCTCAGCTCAATTATCACCTTCTACAAGAGGCTATTTCTTATTTTTCCAATTGATTCCTCAATGGGCTCCCCATAGAAATAATTTTGTGTTTAGATTTGTATACATTTCACATTTATTTATCTGTGAACGTGTTGTCTCCTTCCAGAAGAATGTCAGCTCCCTGAGGCCAGGCACTGTTTCATCTTTTAATCTTTGTCTCTCCACTTAATAAGTGATGATTGAACTGGATTGAATTTGGCACTGGGTGGGGATAGGGGGTGGCCCGCAAATAGTAACAGGTGCACATTTCCACTTGTTAGAAACAGACATTTCTGCCCAAGTGGAATGGAACTCTTGGAAGATAATGGCTATTACCTCATTGGAAGCCTTCAAGCAAAGGCTGTGGGAGCTCTTGTCATGTACATTATAGGGAGGCTGTTCTTTCGGAGAGACACTGGGGTAGATGGCTTCTGTTATCTCATCCAACTCAGAAATTCTCAGGTTCTGAGAAAAACCATAGACTCCTATCATCCTAGAATCATAGATTTAGACCTGTGAGGGACCTCACACACCATCTAGTCTTGTGTGGGTGCTAAGTGCTGGGGATACAAAGAAAGACAAAAACCAATCCCTCCCTGCTTTCAAGGGGCTCAAAGTCTAATGGAGGAGACACATACAAACAACTATGGACAAAGAAGATACCTACAGGATAAATTGGAGCTCTGGGAGCCTCTGTCTCCCCATTGTAGAACCTTGTATCTACAGGTCTATCTCTATTCCACAACTAAATTTGTCTCAAAGAGGTGATTATTTGAAAGTGCTTTTCAAATCATTGGACTTTCTTGGACAACACATTTGTTGGTTATGGCTCTACTTCTACTCATTGTCCTTTTAGGGTGGGATCTGGGTCAATTTTTTTTTTTGGCTTTTTATTCTCAGTGCCCAGGCCCCAGTGCATTCATTGCAAATATAGTAAATAGTGATTAAATGCTGAATTCACTTCTGCCTGCCTCGCTTCCCCGGTCCAGGTTGATTCGGTATAGGGATTCATTGTATGTAGAGGTTGGATTACATGGCCACCAAGATCCCTTCTGACTCTCATATTTTGTGATTCTGTGAACCAGGAAGAATGAGTTGATTCCTTCATTTGGTCGTTTCCCATTTTGAAGTTGGACTCAGCTTTAGGAAGGGGAAATTGAGAAGGTCTTTTGGGGTTTTAGGTCTCATGTTTAAATGGGCTCTCATTCAGCAACTTGTTGGTCACTGACCAACAGCAGCCAGCTATCTTCAGTATCAAAGACCCCATCCTCCCACTCCACTTGCAAGCTGTTCAAGATACTTTTCCCTCCATGTTCAGAACCCACATCCTCTTAATGTTGGAAGGTTGCCTTGGGAAATCTCTGGTAAGTAGATAGCACTAAAGTCTCTTCTCCTATTCAGAGGGAATTCTGCTCTTTCATCAGAGGAAAGACTGGTGGATGGAAGGAAATAGGGGACATTTATCTTCGAGAAGAGAAGATTCCATATGGACACACTATGGCTTTAAGTATTAGAAGAGTTGTCCTAAATAAGAGGGATTAGTTGTCCCCAGAGGGCAGAACTGAGAGCAATAGGTATATGAAGGTTTCCTTCTAAACCATGGCAGCCATCCCAAAGTGGAATGGACTGTCTCCAGAGATGGGACGGGTTCCTCCCTAGCGGAGGTTTTCAGAAAGGGGCTAGATGATTGTATGTTGGGTACTAGTCTTCCCTGTCACATTAGAATGTAAGCTCCTTGAGGGCAAGGTTATTATTGCCTTTCTTTGAGTCCCAGCATTTATCACAGTGACTAATAAACTCTTAGTAAATGCCTGTTGACTTGATTTTACTGGGGAAAAACAACACATATATGTATGTTTATGTGTATGTATGTGTATATGCATGTCTATATACACATATGTGTGTGCATACACATACACACACACACACTCCAATTTATCCTGTAGGTATCTTCTTTGTCCATAGTTGTTTGTATGTGTCTCCTCCATTAGACTTTGAGCCCCTTGAAAGCAGGGAGGGATTGGTTTTTGTCTTTCTTTGTACCCCCAGCACTTAGCATCCACACAAGACTAGATGGTGTGTGAGGTCCCTCACATACACAGAGAGAGAGAGAGAGAGAGAGAGAGAGAGAGAGAGAGAGAGAGAGAGAGAGAGAACAAGCAAGCAATAATGACTATGAAGTTCTCTATGAATGTCATTGGGGCAGGCAGGTGGTGCAGTGGATAGAGGCCAGGAGTCAGGAAGACCTGAGTTCAAATCCAGCCTCAGACACTAGCTGTGTGACCCTGGGCAAGTCACTGAATCCTGTTTGCCTCAGTTTCCTCATCTGTAAAATGAGCTGGAGAAGAAAAATTTCAAACCACTCCAATATCCGTGGCAAGAAAACCCCAAATGGGGTCACAAAGCTTCAGACATGACTGAAAAAATGACAGAACACGCCCATGATCATAACTAACGACTTATTTCATTACCTTGCCAATATTTTCTCTTACACACCAGGGCTATGGTGAAGATAAAATGTAAATATTTGTGAATGATAGATGTGAAAAATATTCATAAATTGCTTCATAAACATTGTTATTATTATTTTAAATCTACTTGTTGTCTTTTCCAGTAGAATGTAAACTTATTGAGAGTAGAGATTGTTTCACTCACTACTCCCCCCCCCAAGCCTAACACACAGTAGGTGCCTAATAAATATTTGGGGTTTTAGGTTTATCTTATCTTTATTGACAAATTTTGATTTGACACAGCATACACACATTTACAAAGCATAGTTCCCGAAAACTAAAAGTAAAGAGTAAGTGCCAGTGATGGGACACACATCTGTTTGTTAATCCTTGGCGACTGATTGTTGGGCCACATGGCTGAGTCAATCAGAAAAGTGTCCCCTTGAAGTTGGACGAGAGCCTCAGTGCTGGCTCATCTATCCTCCTCATTTTATAGAGGAGGAGACAAAGATCCATGTTAATTTAGGTCATTTGCCCAAGGTCATTTAGGTAGTAAGTAACAGAGTCAGAATTTGAATTCATGTTCTCTGGCCCCACCTCTAGCATTTGTACTTAGAGCAGTGATTGACGTGTCCCTTCCCTAGGTTGTTGTTGAGGTGTTTCAATTGTGTCTGACTCTTTGTGACCCCATTTGGGGATTTTGTGACAGAGATACTGGAGGGGTTTGTCATTTCCTTCACTAGCTCCTTTTACAGACGAGGAAACTGAGGCAGGCAGCAATTAAGTGATTGGTCCAGGTTCATTGAGTCATTTCTTCAGTTGTGTCCAACTCTTTGTGACTCCATTTGGGGTTTTCTTGGCAAAAGATACTGGAGTGGGGGCAGCTAGGTGTCACAGTAGATAGAGCACCGGCCCTGGAGCCAGGAGTACCTGAGTTCAAATCTGGCCTCAGACACTTAACACTTACTAGCTGTGTGACACTGGGCAAGTCACTTCACCCCAATTGCCTCACTTAAAAAAAAAAAAAAGATACTGGAGTGGTTTGTAATTTCCTTCTCCAGATCCTTTTACATATGAGGAAACTGAGGGAAACAGTGTGAAGTGACTTGCCCAGGGCCACACAGTTAGTAAGAGTCTGAGGCCAGCTTTGAACTTGTGAAGATGAGTCTTCCAAGCCCAGTGCTCTATCCACTACACCACCTAGTTGCCCTTCCTTCCCCTAAGCCAACCCCCAAATCAGAAATTCCATATTCAGTGAAGGAAAAAAATAGAAATACATAAAAGGGAAAGGGGGCAGAGAGGGGAGACAGAAAGTTCAGGATGGAGGATTTGATATGAAAAAGAGGGAGGGAAAGATAAAAAGGTCATTGGGGTTTGTGGTTGGCATGAAGATTTATAATCTCCCAAACTCTCCCACTCTCCCCAATCTCCCCTGCCCCCAGTGTCCTGGCCCCTCCTCCTTTTTCCTGGCTGAGCATCCTACAGACTCACATTATCTCTATTAATACCAGCCACAAGGTCATTACTCAGGCACCAACTTTTCCTCCAGCATAAATATTTATACGAGACTGACCTGTGGCTCCTGCCTTTTCCTTTTATTTGATTCCTGCCTCCTTTTGCGTCTTGCTAGTCTGTCGGCTAACGTGTTTTGCTCTCTTGTCTGGAATCAGGGGAGCCAGCAGAGTCTCTGAGAAGAGCACTGGGGGTGGGGGGGGAAGGGGAAGGGGAAAAAGGAAGGAGGAGGAGGAGAAAGGGAGGGCAGATGGAGGGATTACATATGGGGAGTAGCTAGTGAATAAAACACTGGAAAGTTTTTAATATGGATATCCTTCCATTATTTCCTCTGGACCCCCCATTATTTCCTCTGGACCCCCATCTTTCCTCTGTATCCCCCATCATTTCCTCTGGGTCCCATCATTTCCTCAGGACCCCCCCCCCTTATTTCCTCTGGATTCCCTCCCTCCTTTCCTATTTCTATCTAAGTGTGAAGCTGGATTGGGACAGGGAAGATCTGACTTTGGATCTTGATTTTGCTGCTCGCTATCTGAGTGACTATGGAGGGATCATTTACCTTCTATGGCCTTCGGTTCCCTTCTCTTTATAATGAGAGCCCCCGCAAAGGTCCCTCTCAGCTTCCCTGGTATAGTGGATAGAGAGCTGACCTTGGATTCAGGAAGACCTGCCTTCAAATCCCGCCTCAAATACCCAGTAAGTGTATAAGATTCTGGTCCAAATTATTTAGCCTTTAATAATGAGTAATAAAAACAACAACTAATATGGTGTCCACTGTGTGCCAGACCCTGTGCTAGATGCTTTATGGTGATAAAATGAGGGTGTTGGATTAGATGATCTCTGGGATGCCTTCCTGGAGAAGAAAATGGCTTTAAGGAAGGAATAATGGCAAACCACTTCAGTATTTCCACCAAAGAAACTCCAAATGTGATCACAAAGAGTTGGACAGGGGCAGCTAGGTGGCACAGTGAATAGAGCACTGGCCCTGGAGTCAGGAGGACCTGAGTTCAAATCCAGCCTCAGACACTTGACACTTACTAGCTGTCAACCCCAATTGCCTTACCAAAAAACAAAAACAAAAACAACCCCCCAAAAAACAAAACAAAGAGTTGGACAGGACTGAAAAATGACTGAATAGCAGCAACAACAAATCTGATGGCAACAGGGTTTGTCTTTAATTCTCCTCCTGAACCTTGGACAATCTTCTTCTCTTCTCTGTACCTTTCCAGTCACTGTTCTCTTAGGCCTGCCCAAATTCTCCAGATTATTCTCAGCTAGCAGTCAACTAAATGGACTCAAAGCAGGATTTGATGATAACTTATGTTGGCTTGGCCTAAGTAAAGTGCTGCCCTTGGAATCAAGAAGGTGTTGTTTCAAATATCACTTCTGCACCTCTATCTCCTCATCTGGAAGGGCTGTGCAAAGTCACCAACTTCACTCTCTCCTCCAGAGCCACCTGGGTCCAGTGTCAAGATATACATCAGGACTACTACGGATGGCCACGGATGTTTAAGGCAATCGAGGTTAAGTGACTTGCCCAGGGACCCACAGCTAGTATGTGTCTGAGGCAAGATTTTAACGCAGGTCTTCCTGATTCCAAGTCCAGTGTTCTATGCACAGATGCCTCATTTATCTCATGGATGCCTATTAATGCATATGTTGTCTCTCCCATAAATACGTGAGCTTCTTGTGGGCTGGCACTGTTTCTGCCTTTCTTTGTATCCCTAGCACTTAGTAAAGGATCATTAACTACTAAATTCTAGTTGGTTGATTAATTGATAGAAGCAGTGCTCAAATCCCAGCTTGGTTAGTACAGTATTTGGGACATAGTAAGTACTTAATAAATATTCCTTGACTGTGTGACCCAAGGCAAGTCATTTTGCTTCTTTGGGACTCAGTTTCTTCAGCTATAAAATGGAGACAATAATATTTGCTTAACAACCTCACAGATTTGTTGGAGGAAAACAAAACCATTTCAGGGAAGATTGGACCCTAGTTCTGGAGTTTGCATCTCTGCAACATGCACCTAGTACTCCTTGTCCTGCTTCCTTGGATAAAGTAGAATAAGATAGCCCATGCTGCTTTGGGATAACTTTATTTCATTGCTCCAATATGCCAGTGGATCTGCATTTAGGTCCTCTCTAGGAGTTCTCACAGCTATGTGGAGGGGAAGAATCTGGAAGGGGATTGTACATCAAGGAAGTGTGATTATACACCAAAAGGGCAAACGAGAACCCTCTACATCCAGGCAGATTGATAGGCAAGGTAGAGCTTAAATGTAGAGAGCTGAGTTGTTTTGAGTTTTAAGAAAATAATAATAGTGCTTTTTGGAGGGGGCATTGGACATAGCAAACCTTCTGTGGGGAAATTCCCCCAACCAATGCATAGTCATTTCCTAAGGGACTGATCTCTGGTGCTAGTGTATTCAGATGCACAAACTAGAGGGCTCCATTGGCTCACTCTTTGGACTGGACCCCAGACCGAGTAAATAATAAAGAAAGCCACTTCACTCATCCTCTGGCCACCTGGATTTATGGTGAGGGAGCCAGCCATGCCCTTAACCAGACCTAATTATATAAGAATGAAGTGATACTTTAGATGCCAGTTAATTACTACTGACCACCTTGAAATGGTATGAGCTAGGTAGCTTCTCTTCATTCTTTAAAGTGCTTCCCATTCATAGCAAAGGTGTTGGAAAATCCCTTCGAGGTCTCTGGAGGAAGTGGGAGGGGGGCCATGGAATTTAAATGAAAAAAAGAAAGAAAGAAAAATCTGGTTTTGGTTTTCCTTGGATTACTTTTCTCTTGGGTCCACCTCTTATAGACACTTCCTGCACAGAGGGACGCCAGCTTTAACAGTTTCTTTAAGGAGATGCCATCTTGGGTGCATACCCAATATGCAACAATCTGTAGTCAATCTGGAAGGGACTGATTAGAACAGGTTGGAACTGACCTCAGCAGGCTTAATATGCACCAGGAAAAAAGTCAGAGGCAGGAATGATCAACCCAAACCAACAAGAATTATCTTGTTTCTGATTTGACACTGGAACCCTAGCGGGACTGGACCACAGGTTTGTGGTTTGTACATCTATCCTTCCACCATGCCCTTTCTCCCAACATCATAAGCAAAGTTATCTATCTAAGGGGAGCGGAGGGAATGTCATGTATATATGTGTGTGTGTGTGTGTGTGTGTGTGTGTGTGTGTGTGTGTGTGTGTGTGTGAGAGAGAGAGAGAGAGAGAGAGAGAGAGAGAGAGAGAGAGAGAGAGAGAGAGAGAGAGAGAGAGAGATTCTCCACCAGCTTCGGCAGCTCAGGCACTGGGAGGTGGATAAGGATTTCATAGGACTATTTATGGGAGAGGTGAAGGGGTAGAAAAGGGAAAAGAGGGGGCAGCTAGGTGGTGCAATGGATAAAGCACCGGCCCTGGATTCAGGAGGACCTGAATTCAAATCTGGCCTCAGACACTTGACACTTACTAGCTGTGTGACCCTGGGCAAGTCACTTAACCTCCATTGCCCCCCAAAACAAAAACAAAACAAAGAGAAAATAAGATTTCTATAATGTATCAGACATTGGGCTAAATGCTTTTAACAGACATTTTATTTGATCCTCATAACAACACTGGTAGGTAGATGGTATTATCTAGTTATATTATTATACAGTTGAGGAAACTGAGGCAGACAGGGATTAAGAGACTTGCCCAGGGTCACACAGTTAATAAGTGTCTGAAGTAAGATTTGAACTCAGGTCTTCTTTGGTTTTTTTGTTTGTTTGTTTGTTTGTTTTTTAGTGAGGCAATTGGGGTCCAGGGTCACATAGCTAGTAAGTGTTAAGTGTCTGAGGCCGGATTTGAACTCAAGTCCTCCTGTCTCCAGGGCCCATGCTCTATCCACTATGCCACCTAGTTGCTCCTTGAACTCAGGTCTTCTTGATTCCATGCCCAGAGTACTATACACTGGGCCACCTAAGTGTGTCCTACCTATACCTATACCCAAACACAAATCCCTAGCATGTGGTCAAGCAGCCTCTATTTGAAGAGGAGCCTCCACTGACAGGAAGTTCAACACTTCTCTAGGCAGCCCATTTTATTTCTTTTTTCACATTTTTCTAAATTTCAAAATAGTTTGAATAACTCATGATTTCACTTTAGTTTCTTTATAGCCAAACCCAGAGATGGGGATGTCTGTGTTTCTCTGCCTTCTTTTTGTCTGGGATGCCCAGGGGCCTGCCACAGTGAATCTTAAACTTTATACTATTCTCACTCTTACTCTTGATAGATTTAACTGCCGTTTGCCCAGCTGTAAGTAGGAGGTGTTTAATTTCCTTGATTTTGGAAGGGAATAAAGACAGCAAGTCAGCTGATCAATAGTCACTCAAAAAACATTTAATAAGCACCTGTTTTGTGCTTGACTGACTGATTTTGGCCTGACTGTGAGCAGAAAGTCTTTGAATTCTTTTATTTGGGGGGAGGGGAGATGGATATAGATCAACTAAGCAAGGACGAAGCAGGGGCCAGAGCTAACTCTTTCCATTCCTTTTTTTGTTTGCTTATTTTTTGTTATAGGGTAATGAGGTGGTTTGGTCGATAGAGTGCCCCCTCTTTTCCCTTTTCTACCCCTTCCCCTCTCCCATAAAGATCTGGGTTCAAACACAGCCTCAGATGCTTACTATAGCTGTGCAACCCTGGGCAAGTCACAACCCTTTTTGCCTCAGTTTCCTCATATGTAAAGTGAGCTAAAGAAGGAAATGGCAAACCACTCCAGTATCTTTGCCAAGAGAATCCCAAATAAGGTCACAGAGAGTTGCATATGACTAAACATTTGATTTCAGGACAGCTTGATCTGTTAGAAAGCTCTTCCTTATATATAATCTGGATCCTCCATGTTCTCCCCCATCATTGCCCATTGCTGTTCATTCTTCCACCTTGGATAAAACCAACTAAGCTTTGTTTTGGATAACTTGTTTCTCTATTCCAATATGTCAATGGATCCTTGCTCTTCCCTCCATGATAAGGATCCCACCTGACCTGACCTTCCCGTATGACTCATCTCTGTCCCCTACAAAGAGTTCTCCATAGGGACACAAGTACCATTCTAAGGGTCAGACTAATGTGATGTCTACCAGGGGATCGCCTGGTCTATCCAACATCTGTGTTCCTTTCTTCTTGCCTGATGACTACCCCACTCTCTCATTCACTTGTACACATACAAGTTTTCCACGGCTTATCCCACAGGATCCCTTCTTAGCCACAGCTCATGGCTAGCTCATACCCAGTGTGCCACCTTCCGTGGCCCTCTCAGCGGCTCTCCATGGCATGTTTTTGGAGACTTCAGCCTTTGATGAATTCAGCCTAAATCTTTTCTTACATCATGGTTCAAGCTGCCTCTTTGCAACTTTCACCTATCACTCCAAATTCTGTCCTCTGGGGCTAAGCAGAACAAGGTTAATCCATTTGACAACTAGTCTAGTATCAAGAAGACAGCTATAGCTTCTACCCCCCCCACCACCCCAAATCATCTCTTTTTTTGCAGGGTAATGGGGGTTAAGTGACTTGCCCAGGGTCACACAGCTAGGAAGTGTCAAGTGTCTAAGGCTGGATTTGAACTCAGGTCCTCCTGAATCCAGGGCCAGTGCTTTATCCACTGCACCACCTAGCTGCCCCTAAATCATCTCTTCTGTACATTAAACACCCCCTCCCAATTCTTTCAACCATTAAGACAAGGGAGTAGATGACCTCTGAACTGTCTTCCAGTTCTAAATCAATCAATTAATCAATAAGCATTTATTAAGCCCCTACTATGTGCAAGGCACAGTGATAAGTGTTATGAACGTGAGGAAGTTTGATGACACAGTGGGTAAAGTGTTGGACATGGAGTCAGGAGGATCTGAGTTCAAATCTGACCTCAGATACTTGCTAGCTGTGTGACCCTGGGCAAGTCAATTAACCTCTGTCTGTCTCAGTTTCCTCATCTATAAAACAGTGATAATAATAGGATCTACATCCCAAGGTTGTTAGGATAAACTGAGATAACATTTATAATATGCTTTGAAAACCTTAAAGCTCTATATAAATGAATATATAAATATATGAATATATAAATCACCATCACCAGAATTATCGACAGCAGCATCACCACCATCTTCAACTTCCCCTCTGTGATATGGCATTAGCATATAGCTCTTTATCATCCTCTATGTACTTTCCAACTGTATAGCATCGCATACATTTAGAACTAGAATGGAATTAAGAGGTCAAATCTAGGGGCAGCTAGATAGCGCAGCGGATAGAGCACCGGCCCTGGAGTCAGGAGTACCTGAGTTCAGGTCTGACCTCAGACACTTAATACTTAACTAGCTGTGTGACCCTGGGCAAGTCACTTAACCCCAATTGCCTCACTAAAAAAAATTTTTTTAAAGAGGTCAAATCTAGCTTCTTCATTTTTACATATGAGGAAACTGAGGCAGACAGATTAAGCGACTTGCCCTGGTTTGTTACTGTGTTGTTTTTTAGTTGAATCTGACTCTTTGAGACCCCATTTGGGGTTTTCTTGGCAGAGATACTGGAATGGTTTGACATTTCCTTCTCTAGCTCATTTTACACATGAGGAAACCAAAGCACACAGGGTTAAGTGACTTGCCAGAGGTCACACAGGTAGTAAGTGTCTGAGGCCAGATTTGAATTCATGAGGATGAGTCTTCCTGACTCCAGGCACACACTCTATGCACTGCATCATGTAGGTCTCCCCTAGACTTACTCAAGTTCATACAACTACTAAGTGGCTAATGAAGAACATGACCTCCAAGTACAGTGATCCATCAATTTCACTATGCTTGTCAATGTCCTTCCCAAACAATGGCACTCTGAATGGCCATCTACATATGATCTGATTGGGGCAGAACACAATGGGATGGTCTCCTTAGTCCTGGGAATGACATATCTCTCAATGCAGTTTAAGATTGTATCGACCAAGACAGAGAAATTAAATATTAAAATGATTTGCCTAAAAATTCCCCTTTCAGGAAAATTTTCCTTGAGGTCCCAGAATATGAGCTGGTGGTAGTATTGCATGCCACTAATAGACCTTTTAAACTTTTTAAAAATAGCTCTAAGTGTGTGACAGAATTAGAGCTGGAAGGTCTAAATGACTTGGAGTCATCTTGTCCAATTTGGTCTTTTTACAGCTGAAAAAATTGGCTCTTAAAGGAGTGACCTCCCCGTGGTCCCCTACCACGGAGTAAGGAGCAAAGGTGGGATTTGAACCACCAGATTCAAAATCCAGTCTTCTTTCAGCTACATGCCCTTTACTCTGGAGCAAATGGCTGGGAATGGACAATGGATAAGAGATCTACTCTACTTCTTTTGGATAATAAGTCAATAGCCTTGGCACCTTATAGGGGAAGGGGTGAAATAAGATCTGAAATTGGATTGAGTTGTCCTGGATGCTGGTGAGGATGGGAAATTGCCCAATGTAGAAGGACTCGAATCCAATCCCATAAACATTCATGAAGTGACTCCCATGTAAAAGGCACCATGCTAAATAATGGGAATATAAAAACAAAACCTTTTAAAATCTAGTTCTAAGCATGTAATAGATTTCATTCTGGAAGCTAGTATAGAGGTCATTTTTTCCAAATTGATAATTTTATAGCTGAAGAATTGGCATCTCAAAGGGGTGAAGTGATGCCACCTTGGGCAAGTGGCTGGAAAAAGACATGGGGGAAAATGATCCCAATACCAAGGGGCTTACGTTCTACAAAAGGGAATACACAATTTAGACAAAAGAGTGTATTTGATAATTCGAGAAGGGAGAGTGTGCTCACACTTAGGGGGAAAGAAAACAAACCCCAAAATGGCTTTCCATAGGAAGTGGTGCTTGAAGTGAGACTTGAAGGAAACTAAAGATTTATTCTTCTTTTTTTTTTTTGCAGGGCAATGGGGGTTAAGTGACTTGCCCAGGGTCACACAGCTAGTTAAGTGTCAAGTGTCTGAGGCCGGATTTGAACTCAGGTACTCCTGAATCCAGGGCCGGTGCTTTATCCACTGCGCCGCCTAGCTGCCCCAGAAACTAAAGATTTAAAGAGCAGAAGGTGAAGAGGGAGTGTGCTCTAGGCATGGGGGACTGCCAGTGAAAGTCATGGAGGTGGGAGATGGAATTCCAAGTTCAACAACCAGCAAGCACAGCACTTTGGCTGGGAGTTAGAGTCTGTGAAGGGGAGTGATGTGAAAAATGGGAGAGGTGGGCTGGAGCCAGACTGTGAAGAGTTTGAATGTCAACCCCAGGAGTTTATAATCTGTCCTAGAGTCAATAGGGAGTTTCTGTGTATTCTAGAGCAGAAGAACTGTATTTTGAGAGGATTGTTTGGGGAGTTGCATGGAGGCTGATTTAGTAAGGAGACACAGGGAGGCCAATAGGGAAGATATTGCAATGACCCAGGTCAAAGGTGACAAGGGGAGGGAAGGGGATTGACGTGAAAGATGTGCTGGAAGAATTGAGATGATTTGGACGGAGGGAGGGGTAGGGGAGGGAGGGGAGACAGAAGAGTCAAGAATGACTCCAAGACATTTGGATGATTTCACAGCTGCCACATCATCCTTTAAGCTGATCTCACAGCCAGTAAATCACCAAGTGATGGTACTCGGGGATGTGACATAAGACAAATGTCTTCTCTAGGCATTACAGTGATGGAAACGGCCATTTTCCCAACCACTTATTTGACCTTTTAGCCAATAGTTTTGTTGAGGCGGTGTTGCTTGCATATACTGTGTCTCTGAAGTCACCCAGAGTCCTCAGCTGTTCAAGGTATGCAGGAGTCATCCTCTGAGTCAACCTCAAGAACATTTATGACAGACAGGGCCTCCTTGATTTCAAGAAGCCACTATCTTGGAAAGGTCATCTTGTGGAGTAGTGAATAGAATCCTAGGGATATGGATTCTAATCCTACCTCAGATACTAGCTGTGTGACCCTGGGCAAGTCTCTGGGATTTCAGTGTTCACTTCTGTAAAATAAGGGGGAGAGGGTTAAACTTTATGGCCTTTAAGGTGCGTCTTTTCCGGCTATAAATTTGTGATATTATGAATTTTACTCAGCATTTGTGAAATGCTTCTCTGCATGTTTGTGTGGCTTTGTGCTGGGCATTGGTGATCTCTGAATTGCAAGGCTAGGAGTGGAAATAGGTACAGTAGGGTAGTAGATCCATGGACCAACAAGCCTGGCTAGTGGCGATGAATGGGGAGGCATGGGCAGGGGAATTACACAAATGGGAAGAAGCAAGATGGGCCTCCCTACTAAGGTCACTCAGCAGTTGTCCTACATTGACTGGCTGAGGAGTTATGAGACATGTTCTCTGTGCCCAGGCCTGTGCTCTATACCATGTTCTTAGGTGCTAAGCAGATGGTGGAGGAGTGGGGTTAGAAAAATGACCTCTAATTGGTCAATCTACAGTCTCAGTCTTTCCACATTCCATTCCATCCTCCACTCAGCTAGTAAATGATTTTCCTCAAAACCATGTTTGACCATGTCACTGCCCCACACTCCCAAATAAACTCAAGTGGCTCCCTATTATCTCTGAGATAAAATATAAAATTGTCTGTTTGGCCTTCAAAGCCCTTCATAATGCATGTTATTATTATTGTTATCCTTTTTGGGGGTCTCCTCTCTTCTTTTTCTATTGGGATCTGGTTCCTTCTTTTGTTTTCTCATTTGTTCTCTCATTTTCAATCAAAGGAGCCGAGGTGTTGTGAGGCTTGGCCATTCCCTCACTGACAAAAGTGACACCATGCTTGACCATTGATTCTTGTATACTGGAAACATCTGGAGTATCCAACAACCCTTAGATATCTTCATCTAAGCAAAGAATGAAAAGTTTCCCGGATCATAATCATGTTAGCAAACTTTATTTAATCCAATACCCTTAAGGTAGATAAGGACGGTCAAAGTCTGGGCCACTCATTGATTGCTTCCCCAAAGGCAGGAAGGAAGGAGGAAGAAAGGTAGGTGGGAGGAAAGAAGGAAGGAAGGAAGGAAAGGAAAGAAGGAAAGAAGGAAGGAAGGAAGGAAGGAAGGAAGGAAGGAAGGAAGGAAGGAAGGAAGGAAAGAAGGAAGGAAGGAAGGAAGGAAGGAAGGAAGACAGGAAGGAAGGAAGGAAGGAAGGAAGGAAGGAAGGAAGGAAGGAAGGAAGGAAGGAAGGAAGGAAGGAAGGAAGGAAGGAAGACAGGAAGGAAGGAAGGAAGACAGGAAGGAAGGAAGGAAGGAAGGAAGGAAGGAAGGAAGGAAGGAAGGAAGGAAGGAAGGAAGGAAGGAAGGAAGGAAGGAAGACAGGAAGGAAGGAAGGAAGACAGGAAGGAAGGAAGGAAGGAAGGAAGGAAGGAAGGAAGGAAGGAAGGAAGGAAGGAAGGAAGGAAGGAAGGAAGGAAGGAAAAGAAGGAGGGAGGGATGAAGAAAAAATTGAGAGGAGGGAGGGAAGAAGGAAGAAAAAAGTATTTATTAACTATGGACAATATGCCAGACATTGTGATAAGCACTTTACAAATATTATTGCATTTGATCCTCACAGCAACCCTGGGAGTTAGGGACTATTATTATTTTCATTTCTATAGTTGAGTAATTGAGGCAGATGGAGGTCAAGTGACTTGTCCAGGGTCACACAGCTAGAAGGTTCCTGAGACTGAATTTGAGTTCAGGTCTTCCTGACTCCAGGCTTAGTCCACTTAGGTTCCTACTCAGTATCTCGACCCCGATCTCACAAACAGGCAAAAAGTTTTGCAAATGGCAAATTCCTGCTCACAGCCAAGTCCAGTGGCAAGTGTCAGAGGCTGACAGGGTATCCTATAAGAATGTAAGCTCCCTGAGGGCAGGGGTTGTTTCATTTCTGTTTTTTATCCCCATCCCCAAGCACAGTGCCTGACACATAATCGGCACTTAATAAACACTTGTTGATTAAATAAAGTGACATAGAAATAGGAATTATTGTCATTTTTATTAGGGGATCACAAGATCCATGATTTCATTCATTTCTCCCTCTTATGAGTACAGATCTGCATATTATTTGCTGCTTACAGTCTTCAAGAGTTGCCCAGACCACTGAGAGTCAGAATTAGTAACTCAACCAGGGTCACATGGCCGGTATGAGTCAGAGGAGAGACTCAAATCCAGGAATTTCTGGTTCCAAGGCTAGCCCACTATCACAGGCATCATTAGCGCCATCATTACCGTTATTGTTATTGTTATTGTTATTATTATTATTATTATTAATCCTTGAAGCTACAATCAGTTAGTAGTCAGGACCACACAATTGTTATTATTGTAGAAACATTTCTTGTCTTATTTTGTTCATTCGGGTTCAGATAGAAACAGGCTTGGGACAAGCTGTGCCCAGCTGTTATTCCGCTAACAGCTAATGTTCTGTGGGCTGTTGCACAGGTAGAGAAAATAATTGCTTGTCATCATCAAATGAAAGTATGAGGGCCCATGTCCTCTGTGGGTCTCCTGAAATCATCCTCCATCCAACCCAGTAGCAAACCAGTTCACAGAGATCTCAAGAATTTCATCCCCATTCATTGTGCTGAGAATCTATATTTTGAGATTTGGGGTCCACGAAGCTTGGAGATTAAGAGCATTTTAGAGGGTGACGTCTATTAAAAAGGTTGGTTGTGCTTAAGATTTTATGGATCAGTGCTGTGCCTGGGTGATTATGGGCAGAGATTTGGTCTGTTAAATATTGCTTGAGTTCTTCAGGAAATGTTGAATATTTTTAGTAGGAGGGATTGTCATTTATCAGTTGATGAAAGAGAGTGAACTTCTGATGTAAAATTCTAGTCATTCGGACTTGTCTTGCTAGGTAGTCAGCAGGTGCCAAATTTTTGCAGTCTATCATGAAGCATTCTACTGTTTCCTGGTACAATCTATATTGATCATCTAATTTAGGTTCTTGCTTATCTTTCCCTTCTACTTTTCCTTTTCTTTTCTTTCTCCTTTCTTTTTCTCTCCCTCCATTTCTTTTATTCTTTCTCCTCCTCCTCCTCTTCCTCTTCTTCTTCCTCCTCCTCCTTCTTCCTCTTCCTTCTCTTCTTGCTCTTGTTCTTCTTTTCCGTTTCCTTCTTCTCCTCCTCCTTTTCCTCTTCATCCTCTACTTCATCCTCCCCCCCCCACCCCCGCCCCAACTTGTAAGTACATTCTCTCTTTTGGAGAATACACAAAGACACAGGAGATGTGTCAGTCTGTTAATGTTAGATCACATTACCCGATCAGTGATATCCCCATGGTTTCTTGTTTCCAAGCTTAATCTGTCTGCTGAATGGACTCCTTGAGGTATGGCATTACTCAGGGCTGGGAATTGGATGTTGCTTCTACTTTTGGCCCAGGTCATTTCCTAGTACTTGGCTGAGTGAGAAGAGTTAGCATCTCTTCACCTCTGCCTCAACTTCCACTACCTTCATTTTTTTTTTGGGGGGGCGAGGCAATGGGGGTTAAGTGACTTGCCCAGGGTCACACAGCTAGTAAGTGTCAAATGTCTGAGGTCGGATTTGAACTCAAGTCCTCCTGAATCCAGGGCTGGTGCTCTATCCACTGCACCACCTAGCTACCCCTGCCTTCAGTTCTTTATCTCTATCCAGCCAGGTGGGGGTGAATTAAAATGTTACAATAAGATGAATGGCCCATTTACTTCCCAGTACAATACAACCACCATATATGGTGTCCAGAGCCCTGTGCTTGGTACATCACAATAGAATGAGGGCAGAGACCCTATTATTTTCCCTCTTTGATTTTCTATTGGGTCGGGGGATCAGACCTGGGTCAACACCTGCTGTGAAACAGCATTTCCTAGGCCACTGAGTGGTTATAAATGACTTACCCTGGGGCACACAACCAGTATGTATAAGATGCAAGGCTTGGACTCAGGTCTTCCTGACTCTAAGGCTGGTTTTCTAACAACTGATATTGCACATAAAAAACACCTGAGGTTAGATGAGATTGGATTAGACTGGGAAGAGATAAAGTTTAGATAATTAACGAATCATCAAGTCTTTATTAAATGGCTACTATGTGCTAGGCATTGGGCTATGAACTATGTATATAAGTACAGAAAATGAAACAATCCCAACCCACAAGGAACTTAGCTTTTAATGGAAGAGACAAAAAGGAAACACACACAAATAACATGAATATAAAGTGAATAAACACAAATTTACACAAAGTGGTTAAATACAAGGTAGTTTGGAGGGGAAGGCAATTGAAGTTTGGGGGAATCAAGTTTTGAGTTTCATGCAGAAGGTAGCTTTTGAATTGCACCTCAGAAGGGGAAAAGCATTCTTAAGAAATGCAAATCAAAATAACCTTGAGGTATCATTTTACATCTACCAGATTGCCTAAAATGATAAAAGGAAAAAAATGACAAATGTTGGAGGGGATATGGGAAAATTGGACCACTAATTCATTGTTGGTGGAATTATGAACTGATCCAACCATTTTGGAGAGCAATCTGGAATTATGCGCAAATCATTATTAAAGTACACTGACCCAGCAATACCCTGCTTGGTCTATTTCCAAGGATGATTAGGGGAAAAGAAAAAGAAACTAGACGTTCTAGAATGTTTATAGCTTCTCTCTTTGTGGTGTCAACGAACTGGAAATTACAGAGATGTCCAAGTTGTGGTATATGATTTTGAGGAATTATTACTGCACTATAAGAGATGATGAGCTCAATGATTTTCTTTCCATTTATTTGTTTTTTGTTATGTTTTCTATTATTTATTTATTGAGCTCACTGATTTTAGAAAAACATGGAAGGACTTGCATGAAATAATGAAGAGGGAAATGGGCAGAACCAAGAAAACATTGTATACAGGAATAGCAATATTATTTTAAGAACAACTTTGAGTGAATAAGTTATTTTGACTATTATGAGTACCCAAGTTAATTATAAAGGACTTATTCAGAAAGACTCTACCTGCATCCAGAAATGATGAAGAGGAGTATATATATATAGAATAATTTCATATATATATATAAGCATATATAAAATGACTACATACATATGTATATATGTATATGTATGTATAGGTGTGTATATGCATATGGATGTGTGTGTGTGTGTGTGTGTATATATATATATATATATATATATACATACATACACACACCTGTTTGTGTCTAATGGTAGCCATCTCTAGGGTGGGGAGGTGTGGGGGAGAGCAGAGGGAAGAAAAAAAGAAATTTACATGATAATTTTGCTGCATATTTAAAAGTTATACATAGTAGATTTATAGTATTCATCCTTTTTGTTGTACTGTGTGATGGAAGTGCTTGCCTTATTCCATAAATTAAAAATAAAATAAAATAAACACATTATAATGGAGGGAAACCACATGGGGGAGGACTGTCACATGGAGAAGGCATAAAGGATAAAACAACAACAACAAAAAAGGCATAAGGATAAAACAAAAGCTCACCTATCAGTCTGTTGGCCTCAGGGGAAGAAATATAGGATAATCAAGAGATAATAATGATAGGCTATAAGTTCCTTGAGGACAGAGTTTTTATAATATTTGCCTTTGCATCCCTAGTGCCTAGAACAGTGTCTGACCCATAGTCAGTGCTTAATAAATATTTGTTTGGGGGGCAGCTAGGTGGCACAGTGGATTAAGCACCAGCCCTGGATTCAGGAGTACCTGAGTTCAAATCTGACCTCAGACACTTGACACTTACTAGCTGTGTGACCCTGGGCAAGTCACTTAACCCCCATTGCCCCGCAAAACAAAAACAAAAACAAAAAATATTTGTTTGATTCATTGAAAAAAAGGGGGGGGAAGAGGGGCTGACTCTATGAAGCCAACATACGTGGGGAGTGTGATCCAGACATGGAGACTGGCTGATGCAAAGGCATGGAGATGGGAAATGGGATCTTATATATGAGAAATAGAAAAAGGTCAGTTTGGCCGTATTTCAGAGTAATGTCCTTTAAGACTGGCCAGGTTATAGAGGGCTTGAAGAGCTAAATAGTGGAGGTTATATGTTATCCTAGAAGCAATAAGAAGCCATTAGAGTTGATTTAGTAGGGGAGTCACATAATTAGATCTATCCTCACAGAAAATTACTCTGGCAGGAGTCCGGTAGAGATGAGAGTAGGGAGAGGCTTGAGGCAGGGGCACTAGTTAGGAGGCTGTTGCATTAATCGAGGCAAAAGGTGATGATGGAGCATGATTTAAGATGGCAGCAAGGGAGTATAGAGAAGAGTCTGATGTTTAAGACGTTGTGAAGGGAGAAACAGCAAGAGCTGGCAATTTCTTGGGCTGGTAGGTTGAGGGAGAGTGAACAGTGCAGGGCAACCCCTAGGTTATGAATCTGGAAGACAAATAGGATGGTAATTTCTTCAATAGAATTAGGGAAGTTTGGAAGAAAGGAAGGTTTCAGAGGAAAAGATAGTGAGTTCAGTGATTTGAGTTTTAGATGTCTCTATTTAATCAGTGACGTGGGATTCAAAGGGCATCTAGGTGGTATGGTGGATAAAGTGCTGGGCCTGGAGTTGGGAAGACCTGAGTTCAAATCTGGCCTTAGATAGTTCCTAGCTGTGTGACCCTGGGCAAGTCACTTCACCTTGTTTGCCTCATTTCCTCATCTGTCAAATGAGCTGGAGAAGGAAATGGCAAACCATTCTAGTATCTTTGCCAAGGAACCCCAAATGGGGTCATGAAGGGTCAGATATGACTAAAATGACTCAACAATAAGAACAACAACAACAACAACGTGACTGAAGCTCAAGGGAGAGACTGGCATTGGATATAAATATATTTAGAGGAAATTACGTGGATAATGAGTCAGCAAAAGTGGCTGATGAACCATCAGAGAGGCAGGGGGAGAACTAGGAGAGAGTAATTCCTCAAAAAACTAGAGAGGTGAATATTGTTGTTGAGCTGTTTTAGTCGTGTCTCTGACTCTCCGTGACTCTATTTTGTTTTTTCTTGGCAAAGACACTGGAGCAGTTTGCAATTTCCTTCTCCAGCTCATTTTACATATGGGAAAACTGAGGCAAACAAGCTTAAATGATGTGCCTAGGGTCACACAGCTAATAAGTGTCTGAGGTGATATTTGAACTCAGGAAGATGAGTTTTCTTGACTTTAAGACTAGTGCTCTGTCCATTATGGCAACACTAAGTTACCCAGAGAAGTCAGTATCCATAGTATTAAATGCAGCAAAGAGAGAATGAGGAGCACTAAGATTAAGAAAGACAGGGGCAGCTAGGTGGCACAGTGGATAGAGCACCGGCCCTGGAGTCAGGAGTAACTGAGTTCAAATCCGGCCTCAGACACTTAACACTTACTAGCTGTGTGACCCTGGGCAAGTCACTTAACCCCAATTGCCCCACAAAAAAAAAAAAAAAAAAAAAAGATTAAGAAAGACCATTGGATTTAGTAATTAGCAATTTCAGTTGTGTGATGAAGTTAGCAGCCTGACTACATGTGACCTTGGACAAGTCTCTTATCTTCCCCTGAACCTTGACTTCCTCAGAAGTAAGATGAAGAGTTTGAGCGATGTGAGCCCCTCACTCTAGTCTCTTATCTTCCCCTGAACCTTGACTTCCTCAGAAGTAAAATGAAGAGTTTGAGCGATGTGAGCCCCTTGCTCTAAATCTATCATCTCTGAACCTCCCTTGTCCTCAGTTTCTCCCCTATAAAATGACAGAATTGGACTTAATGGTCTCTGAGTCTCCTTCCAGATCCATATGCACAATCCCTTAATCTTCCTGGGCTTCAGTTTCCTTCTCTGTACAATGAAGGGGTTACCTTACGTGCTCTCTTAACCCAGGGCCTGCTAGGTGGTGCAATGCATAGAGGACCAGACCTGGAGTCAGGGAGACCTGAGTTAAAATCCAACCTCAGACACTTATTAGCTGCTATCTGCCTCAGTTTCCTCAACTGTAAAATGGGATTCATTATAGCACGGTTGTTGTGGGCATCAAATGAAATCGTATTTGTAAGACAGTTAGCACAGTGCCCGACACACAATAAGTGCTCAATAAATGATTGTTCTCTTCTCTCTGATTCTAGGATCAAGGCTAAGCCGACTGAATGTTATGAAAGTGGACATTCCCAAGAACGGCTCACTGGTTCCCTGCTTCCAAAATGCTGGAGCTGGGCTAACCCAGTGGCTGTTTTTCTTCTCTCGCTCTTCCTTGTTGCCCCGGCGGGGTTTCAGGTAGCAGGCCTGGTTTTTATGTGAATAATGTGCAGGCCTAAGCCTGTTAGCCACGCTGGGCTGCACAGTGCGTCATAAATCATGGGCTGGTTTTATTATGAATAATCCAATCCAGCTGACGCGCTGGATCTGCTGAGGGAGAGGAGGGAGATGAGGCCCTGGTCTCGCTGAGGCCTTGGCCCCGAACAATGAGTTGATGGCTGAGGTAGTTTTGAAAATCTCCTTTTAATGCTAGCGTATATTGTTTTTCAGTGAACAGAAAGTTGTCTGGCACGTTGAAAGTGTTGTAGGGCGTGGTGGAAGCTCGTTACAGTAGGAACTGCTCTGTAAATGGCTTGCGCTCTCTCTGCATTGGTCCCATCTTACTTTTTTATCTAAGGTCCAGGAGAAAGTATATCATGTGTAGGGTCAAAGGACCCAGGTGCAAATCTCTTTCTTCTATTTACTAACTGCGGGATAGTGGGTCCCCTCACCTCTAAGGCTCTTTGTAAGCTGGATAACCTCCCAGCTCTGAACATAATAATCCTACAATCCTGATGTTATTGGAGATATTGACTTTTTGGCCAAGTCAAGGGTGGAGTGAATGGCCTCTAGGGTCCCAGCTAGCTGGGTTCTTAGTCTCTGAGGTCCCTCCCAGCTCAAAAACTATGGTTCTATAATTATAAAATTATTGGGGCTGTTGGGGGCAGTGAGGTGGCACAGTGGATAAAGCACTGGTCTTAGATGGAGTCAGGAGTACTGAGTTCAAATCCAGCCTCAGACACTTTACACTTACTAGCTGTGTGACCCTGGACAAGTCACTTAACCCTCATTGCCCCGCCAAAAAAAAAAATTATTGGGGTTGTTGAAGTGGGGATTCTTGGTCTGCTAAGGTCAGCTAGTCAGTATCCAAGGTCCCTTCCAACTGCAAAATGCTGTGATCCTACGGTACCTCAACATATCTGTGATCAGAGAAACCCAGAAGCTGAGAGTTAAATGGTCCTTGTAGCTAATTAGTCCAACCTATACCTGGAAAGCAGTTCCCCTGATGATATTCCTAACAAACAATCATCCAGTTTCTGTTTGAAGACCTCCAATGAGGAGGAGCCCCCCACCTCCCAAGACAGTTCATCTCTCCTCTGGACAGCCTTAATCTTTAGTCATTTCCTCTCTTCCCTGATATCCTTTGCACTGTCCCCGCGTTGTTCCTGGTTCTGCCCTGTAGGGTCAAGCAGAACAAATCTAATATGTTTTCCCCATGAAAACCTTTCAATGACATGAAGGTCATTATAATTTTTCCCCCGGAGTCTTCTCTGGGCTAACCACCTCTAGTTTCTTCAACTGCTCCTCATATGTCATGAACTCAAGGATCATCTTCGTTGCTCTCTTGTTGACATTTTCTAGTTTATTATGATCTGCTAGGGTTAGACTTAGGAGGACGTCAGCCATTATCTCTTCCAACCCCCTTCATTTTACAGATGAAGCCATTGAGGCTCAAAAAGGAAAAGTGCAGCAAGTTAAGACCTCACATTTGTTGTAGTTATTTGTCCTTTTTCAAAGAGGACTAGTGACATCTTGGGGGGATGTCTTGACTCGTGGGCGATTTGAACTGAAGTGAGGCAGAGCTGCACGAAGTCGTCAATCTTACTTTCTCTTCCAGAGTCATCCAAGTCCAGTGGTAAGACAGATGTCAAGATGACTGGTGATGGCCCAGAAGCAGGGGGTGATCTTGGCGTCTTCGATGTCAGATGAAGCTCTAGGTGCTCCACAGTGCCTGCTTCAGCCGCTTCACAGCCTCTGGAACAAATTGCTCTCATCCACCCATTCCACTACGAAAAGTCCTCATGTGCTTGAGTAGACACCCCCCCTAACTCAATGACAGATCTGAGTCCTTTCAATGACCCTCAGCCTGGGTTAGCTTATCTCCTGAGACTGTTTTCCTGAGGTGTGGCTGCTGCACACGCTACAGATTCTTAGCATCACAGGTAAAAGGTAGACACCAAAGGTGAATGAACAGCTCTGAAAAGGGCTCAGCAAGCCCTCACACCAGAGGTGCTAGTCCTCCAGGAACTGACTTGCCCAACATCACACAGCTAGTAAAGGAAAGAGGTGGCATTTGAACTCACATCTACCTGATTCCAAGTCTGATGCTCTATTCAATCTACCTCTCTCTCCTTCCTAAACTATGGTGTCTCCAATTGAAGAGCTAGTCTGAGCAGCCTGTTGCTGATCAGGGGCAGCCATGATGTTATCACTTCCTAGTTATAACTCCAATAATGGATGAGTGATAGGGACTTTTCCTGTAATTTCACCTGTTGAGCGAAGTCACAGGTGAGTAAACTCCCTCTACCAACACAAGTCATCAATGTGACTGCAACTTAGTTGACTAGATTAGCAGCTCTCAAAATTTTTTTATCTTGGGACCCCTTTCTGACTCTTAAAAATTACTGGGGGGGGCAGCTAGATGGCGCAGTGGATAGAGCACTGGCCCTGGAATCAGGAGTACCTGAGTTCAAATCCTGCCTTAGACACGTAACACTTACTAGCTGTGTGACCCTGGGCAAGTCACTTAACCCCAATTGCCTCACTAAAAAAAAAAAAAAATTACTGGGGATGCCCCAAAGAGCTTTGGTTTATGTGGGTTACATTTATTGATATCTACTGGGTTGGAAATTACCAGGTCTTAGTAGTATTATGAAAATAGCTTTGACTTCATGGAACCTCTCAAAGAGTTTTGGGACCTCCAGGAGACCCTGGACCACACTGAAAACTCTCGACCTAGAGCACTGGAAAGTTAAGTTTCTTGCTCAAGGTCACATAGCCGGCATTTATAACAGGTAGGACATGAGGCCAGTTCCCTATGCATCATCCCATATTGCCTTGAGGTCTGTGAATTTCTAACACACACACACACACACACACACACACACATATATATATATATATATATATATATATATATATATAATTGGTTTCCTTTGAAATCCTGTGTCTTGCGAGCAGCTAGGTGGTGCGGTGGACCTGAGTTCAAATCTGGCCTCAGACACTTGACACTTACTAGCTGTATGACCTTGGGCAAGTCACTTAACCGTCATTGCCCTGAAAGAAAAGAAATCCTGTGTCTTTTATTTGATGAATTTTAAAACCTTATCTTGGGAAGGGGCCCATAGGTTTTACCAGACCACTAAAAAAAGGTCCCTGACATAATGAAAGCTCTAGACAACCATTTTACCACTTTCAAATGGGAAAATCATAGTTTTTCAAATGCATTTTAGGAGCCCGGGCCATCATAGACTTGGCTATGTGACCCTGCCTTGTCTTTAGTGTTGGGCAATGTCTCCAGCCCTTCAAGCTGTGGGTGCTCTAGCTCTGAGACTTTCCCTCCCACATAGGGCCTGGGTTCAGCCTGCCCTCCCAGAGGGTCATGGGCCCCCCACCCTCTGGGGATGGGCACTAGCACTGCCTCTGAGTGGGTATCCTGGTTGGTACAGAGAAGCTATGCAACCTCAGAAATGTCAGGTCTTGTAAATACTCCCCAGCGGAAGGGGAGAGGGGCAGAAAGCACTGCAAGAACCCGTTTCACCAACCTCGCCAGTGTTTTCTGCTTGCTTCCCAGGGATCTCAGTGGCCTGGCTTGCTCCGTGCATGGCTTCTAGCTTTCTGCATGTGACAGCTTCTCTGATTCACTCAGACAGAGGGAATATGTAGCCGTGGAACCTCGGCTCCTTGCTCAAAGGATGTCACCTCTAATTGGCATCATGTCTAAGAGGGGAGCAATTAAGACCCTGGCCAGTTCTTTGGGCCCAGGCTTGGGCTCCAGGCAAATGCCAGAGGAGAGAAGAAGAGGGAAGGAGCCAGAGAAAGGCAAATCAGAATAAGAAAATAGGTAAGGGCAGTGAGAGAGGAGAGGAAGAGAATGAAGAAGGAGAGAGCAAAGGAAAATAGAGATGGGGACCAATGGCATCCAGTGAAAAACAGGGAAGGAGAAGGAGAAGGAGAAGGAGAAGGAGAAGGAGAAGGAGAAGGAGAAGGAGAAGGAGAAGGAGAAGGAGAAGGAGAAGGAGAAGGAGAAGGAAAGGAAAGGAAAGGAAAGGAAAGGAAAGGAAAGGAAAGGAAAGGAAAGGAAAGGAAAGGAAAGGAAAGGAAAGGAAAGGAAAGGAAAGGAAAGGGAGAGAGGGAGAAGAGAAACAGAGAGACAAAGAGAGAGGAAAGGAGGTAGAGAGAAGAGAGGGGTGGGAGAGAAAAATGGGGGAGAAAGAGAAGAGAGGAGGGGAGAAGAGAGTCAAAAGTAAGGGTCAGGGGAGAGAGACAGATGAGAGAGACACAGGAAGAGAAAGAGAAGAGACAGAGAGAAAAGAGAGGAGAAAGACAGAGGGTGAGGAGAGAGGGAGGGAGGGAGGGGGGGGGGAGAGAGAGAGAGAGAGAGAGAGAGAGAGAGAGAGAGAGAGAGAGAGAGAGAAAGAGAGAGAGAGAGAGAGAGAGAGAGAGAGAGAGAGAGAGAGAGAGAAAAGAGAAGAGATGGAGAGGAAAGAGAGAGAAAAGAAGAAGAAGGAGGAGAAGAAGGAGAAGAAGAAGAAGAAGGAGAAGGAGAAGGAGAAGAAGAAGAAAATGTTATTGAAGAAGGGGTCAAAGCTGGGAGATCTCAGGAAAGCCCAAATGAGGGGTGAGCAGGAGAAAGAGAGAAGCCCCCGATACAAATGCATTCTCTCCCAAGGTGTGGAGAAGCCATCATCAGTCAGGATAGGGCCACATACCTGGGAAGATGCAGCCTGTCATGGTAGGGGGAGGGCTCCTCTCAGAGGAGGAAAATCCAGTTGCCAGTCCTCCCACGAACGTTCACTAGCTGTGGGGGTACATGGGTAAATTCCTCCATCTCTTTCAGCTTCACTCACCTTCCCTAATAAGTGCTAACCAGGACTGTGATCTGTGTAGACAGAAAGAGTTTCCACAACCTGGAAACTGAAGACCTTTCCTTACTGTGTTAATGTAGTGACCCTGCCTTTCCCAGGTTGTCCTGGGGGAGATTTGGTTCCAGGCCCCAAAGAATTTAGGATCTTAGATGCTCATCAATCTAGATCAAAAAAGGCCTTTACAGAGGTTATCTTGTCTTGGCCCCCATTTGCCAGATGAGGGATCTGAGGCCCAGAGGGATTCAGTAATTTTTTTAAGGTCTCACAGAGAGAGCATCACAGGCAGGCTTTAAACCCAGGTGTTCTGTCTCCAGAGCCAAGGCCCAATCCGCCATAGCAAGATGCCTCACCTGTGGGAAAGACAACAAAATGTCCACACTGAGCAGTCTCCATTACAGACAAAGATCAGCAATTGGGGAATCTTTATTTAGAGACTTTGTACAAGCTGTAACTCCAAATATCATCTTTGAGGGTAATGACTGAACCTTAGAATTCTTTCAGAATCCTGGGATCTCAGAGGCGGATGGGGACTTCTTGAGTCAGTTGAGTTAGGCTGAACCTGACCCAGAATTCCTTCTGACATCCCTGGCCAGTGGTCATCTAGCCTTCATTTGAGGGACTTCACAAAAGGATCAATTCAATACATTCCTCCTTTAAATGGCTCTAATTGCTAGGAAGTGCTCCCTTAATTAGAGTAAAAATGAGCTTTTTTGCAACCCTCTTGTTCTTTTCTCCATGGCTTGGGCACGATGGAGGGAAGGGGAAGGGAATAAGACTTTATTTAGAACCTGTTTAATGACTTTACAATAAAAGTATCTCATTTGATCCTGACAACAACCCTGAGGGGTAGGTTCTGTTATCATCCCCATACTAGAGTTAAAGAAACTGAGGAAACAGAGAGTAAGTGATTTGCCCAGGTCATACAGCTAGTGAATGTCAGAAGTCATATTTGGGTTTTGTTTTTTTTTAAATTTTAGTGAGGCAATTGGGGTTAAGTGACTTGCCCAGGGTCACACAGCTAGTAAGTGTTAAGTGTCTGAGGCTGGATTTGAACTCAGGTACTCCTGACTCCAGGGCCGGTGCTCTATCCACTGCGCCACCTAGCTGCCCCCAGAAGTCATATTTGAACACAGGTCTTTCAGACAGCAGGCTCTATCTACCTGTTTCAATATCAAATAGGTATTTTAAGAATATAAACTTAGGGCAGCTAGGTGGTACATTGGATAAAGCACCAGCCCTGGATTCATGAGGACCTGAGTTCAAATCTGGTTTCAAATACTTGGCACTTAATAGCTGTGTGACTCTGGGCAAGTTACTTAACTTTCATTGCCCTGAAAACAAAACAAAACAAAACAAAACAAAAGAATTTCAACTTTGCAGCCACGTATAAATAGGATAGATTGGAGAGAGAAGAGAAGGAAAATCAATCCGGGGGCCATTAGGATAGCCCAGACAAGATGTGATACATACAGACTTGGTGAGTGTAGAGAAGAGGGTCACACCTCCCAAGGTTCCTCTCTCCTCTAAACACTCATTCATGGAAATATCAGAGAATCACAGATTTAGGGCTGGAGGGGACCTGGCACCCTTTCATTTTACAGATGAGGAAACTGAGGCTGAAAGAGGGTGACTTGCCCAGGGTCACACACGTCGTGTCTGAGACAGGATTTGAATTCAGGTCTTCCTGAATCCTAAGTCCTGCAGCAGCATATCATCATAACCCACTGGGCCACCTGGTTGTTCGAATGCCTTGTTTTCCACCACCCGTTTGACTGAGGATCGCTTTGTGTTTGTTTACCTGGATGAATCACAGATTCATCCCCTAAGTCAGCCTTCTTGAGTCACAGATCCACTCTAGGTAGGACACTCATAATGTTCTATTGTCTCCTCCTTCTAAATGAAAATAAAATAAAATCTTGACCCAAGATTATTAAGGCTTTAAGAGCTTATTGTGGGGAAGGGGGTCACGCTAGGTCTGAGCATTTGAAGCTTATTAATATTTTCTTGATTAGGGTGATGACTAGAAAAGAGAAAAAGGGCCCAAGGAGAATGGGGGGGGGAATTGGGGGAGGAGGGGAACAGAAGTCTGGGGCCAGGGTTGTCCTCTTCTAGGTTTTACGCTTCCATCTGGATCCCCCCGCAGAGAAGCAGGTCGGGTATTGAGACCTTAAAACTGAAGGTAGACGGCTAACGAATCAACAGGACTTAGCCCCTGACGGGCTCTGGCATCAGCAGGGCCTCTCTGGGCCCAGGGTTTAGGGCCGAGAGTAATTGTGATTTACACTCCCTGCCCTTTTGGTGGCAAAATGGTTTTGATTAAGCGCATACCAGGTTTATTAAGTCTTGCCCAAGCCCTGGCTCAGGGCTTGGCCAGGATGTCAACAAAGGGAGCAGATTTACACATCTCCCTATAGAACTCATTGAATGTCTCAGGGATTTACTGACCTTCAATTAGAACTGTTAAGTACTGTTTACACCATCTCTAATTCAAGCAAGGCCCAGGCACCCCTGACTCCTTTTCCTTCATTAGGAAAGGCAACCATGGGAAAGAATCTTCACCAATTCAGAGAAGGCCGATGATCTCAATGAATGATAAAGGGGAAAGGCATCAGCTATTTGAAAGGCTGATTCTCTGTCTATAATGATATGCAGCTAAAAGAGAAAAAAAAAGATATCTACCTTGGGATTTGTTTTCTGATAAAAAAGGCAAGGTGTCTGGGGCAGCTAGGTGGCGCAGTGGATAAAGCACCAGCCCTGTATTCAGGAGGACCTGAGTTCAAATCCAGCCTCAGACACTTGACACTTACTAACTGTGTGACCCTGGACAAGTGTCTTAACCCCAATTGCCTCACAAAAAAAAAGGCAAGGTGTCATATTGGGAATCAATCAACCAGCATTTATTTGTGGTTTGGTTTGGTTTGGTTTGGTGGGGCAATGAGGGTTAAGTGACTTGCCCAGGGTCACACAGCTAGTAAGTGTCAAGTATTTGAAATCAGATTTGAACTCAGGTCCTCCTGAATCCAGAGCCGGTGCTTTATCCATTGCCCCACCTAGCTGCCCCAACTAGCATCTATTAAGCATTGTCTATGTACCAGGCTATGGGCAGCGAAGTGGTGCCAGGACTGGAATCAGGAAGATCTGAGTTCAGATCTGGACCCAGACACTTACTAGCTGGGTGATCTTGGGCAAGTCACTTGAGTATATAAATTTTTTTTTTTGGCCTGGGCCAGTCACTTAAGCCTGTTTGCTTCAGTTTCCTCAGCTGTAAAATGAGCTGGAGAAGGAAATTACCAGTTAGTAAAAACTCTAAATGGGTCATGGAAGAGTCAGACACAACTGAAAGAAGTGAACAATAACAAATGTGCCAGGCACTATGCTAAGTGCTAGGGAGACAAAAAGAGGCAAAAAGTCATTCCCTTCAATGAGCTTCTGCCCAGTCCTGTGTTAGGTGCTGGAGGCGTAAAGAAATAATTAGCGTCTGATCACCTGGCAGGATAATGTACCAGTCACTGAGCTCCTCTTTCGACTGGCAAGCAGTCAGAGTTTACTTCAGAGAGCACAACTCCAGTGGGTTTGCCATGTTGTTGGGATGCCAAATGGATGCTTGCCTAAAAGACTATTTTATGGAGAACTCACACAGGGCAAGTGCCCACATGGCAGTCCAAAGAAGTGATACAAGGACATCTTCAAGGTCTCTCTAAAGAACTTTGGAACTGATCGTGTGACGTGGGAGACACAGTGGCACAGGGCCGTCCACATCGGAGAAGGCACTGTGCTCTATGAACCAAGCAGAATTGCAGTAGCTCAACAGAAACGCCAGATGGGTAAATTTAGAGAATCCACTCCAAATGTTCACATGGACTGTTTGTGCCAACCTATGGTAGAGTCTTCTGAGCTGGTATTGGTCTGATCACCCGCAGTCAGGCACACTGTACCTTGACTCCAACATAATGGTGTCATTTTGGTTCTCTTCCAGAATGAAGGACAATAATCATAATCATAAGTTTATGATAAAGCATCAGCTATTCTAAAAAATCATACTGTGTTCTTGTACTGGTCTTGTGTTAGATGCTCTCAATTAATCCATCTATTAACCAAACACTTATTAAGCACCTACGAGTTCATCTACAGGGGAGAGATCCTAAGGAGATGCCAGGTTGTATAAGATGATCTTCTTATCCTCAGAGCTTCCAGAGGTACCACAGTGAATTAGAAAAACAGACTGAGGGCAGCTAGATGGCGCAGTGGATAGAGCACCGGCCCTGGATTCAGGAGGACCTGAGTTCAAATCCAGCCTCAGACACTTAACACTTACTAGCTGTGTGACCCTGGGCAAGTCACTTAACCCCAATTGCCTTACTAAAAAAAAAAAAAAAAAAGAAAGACAGACTGAGGAAGACCTGTGCTTGAGTCTCACTGTCGATACTGGCTTTGTAATGCTGGGCATTAAAACTGTCTGAGGTTTTTGCTCATTTGTAAAATGATGAAAGGACATCCAATATTTCTTCTATCTCTAAATCTACGAGGCTGTGATCGGGTTAGAGATGGAAAGACACACATCTAAAACTATCGATGGCCAAGAGAGTATTTAGGAAATTCACAAGTTGTGTCTTAGCAAACAGGATAGTACAAAGGAATGAACAATATTCCAAGACCATGCAGAATCATCAGGACTTCTGGGACTAACCTTCCAGTCCTCCCCAACCCCTCTTGTGTTGCCATTCATCAAGGCCCCATCCACCCTCCACTTTTTTTTTTTTTTAAACCAGACCTGTGGTATAGGGAACTCCCAGCGGGATAGCATTCCTCCACCAATATAGATCGTCACTGGCTCTGCAAATTCTAGTCTTAGAGTCTTGCTTGTTGCACTGAGAGGTGTCTTAACCAGGATCACACAGCTAGTAGGTGTCAGATTCAAGACTTAAACCCAGATCTTTTTAATTCATTCAGCCCTCTATCCAGCAAGCCACAAGTACTTCCTCAAAGATTTAGCTAGCAACATTGATGGGGCAGCTAACTAATGCAATGAATAGAATGCCAGGCCTGGAGTCAGGAAGTTCTGAGTTCAAATCTGACCTCATATACTTTACAAGTTGTATTATCCTTCACCCTGTTTGCTTCACTTCCCTCATCTATAAAATGCAGTGGAGAAGGAAATGGCAAAACCACTCTAGTATTATTGTCAAGAAAAATCCAAATGGAGTCACAAAGAGTTGGACATGACTGAAACAACTGAACCACCACAACATTCATATCTGGGACAAATAGTATGGAACAGATCCTCAGATTGATTTTTATCTTTATTTATTTTTTTTAATAGAATAGAATTTTATTTTCCAAAATATATGTAAAAACAAATTTTGACATCAATTTTTTAAAGAAAAATTCAACTGAGAAGAAAAAGACTGGGAACCAGTAGTTGGAGGATCTGGGTAAGACCACACTGAAAGGAATTCAACAGGAGTGGTAATAGAACAGCCCTTGGAGAAAGGCTGTCATCTAGTAGCTTCCTTATTATTATTAAATCAAACATGCTAACTCAACTATTTATCTATAGCTTGAGAAATTTAAATGCTACCATTCCCCTTCAAATCATGGCACTCTGGAGCAAGCCCCTGGTCATTAGGGGAGAAGTGAGGGAGTTGGAGGGGAGCAGGTTTGAGAATGCAAATAAGGACTTTGTATTTCTTGTGTCCCAGGAATTTGAATCTGGGGACTGGCTTTTCTTGCCTTCTTTACATCAGAATGACTTCTCTGCCACCACCAAACCAGTTCCTCCATGAAAAAAGGAAGATCCAGTGACCTAAGCTCCACTTCCTAGTTCCTCTCTTCCCTCCCTGAAAGGGGAGGTCCTTCAAGCTGACTGGTTGAGAGTGGTCTCTTGCTGATGTCAGTAGTACACAGACTCTGAGAACAACATGTCACTCAGGGCCAGCCAAGTGTTGTCTCGATCCAATCGCCCTTAAATAGGTACTCATTCAGTTTCTCAGTCTCACCCAATTCAAACAATTCTAAATCAATCTTCAGGTGGGACCCCTGGACGTCTGCCAAATCCCATTATTTTATCACACAAGGTCTGCACCAATGATTAGTTGAAGGAATATTTGCTTTGGTAGCTGATAGCCAAGATTTGTTAATCCTGGGATGAACACCACAGAGGGATCAGGCATTGAAAGAGACATCTCTGCCCACAAGGGCTCAAAGTGGCTAACCAGCCAATGTATCCATGTATGTAGAAGAGAAAGATGAACATGTTGGGGGGTTCCCCCTGGATAATGTCAAGGGTTTCCCTTTGTCCTAGAATTTCATAAATGACTGGATATTTTTTTGGTAACCAATGATAATCCTTGAGGCCCTCTCCCCACCAGGTCTCCCCTTAGCTTAGTTGAAATTCCAGCTTCCCCCTTGGACCCTTAAGGGGCAACATATCACCTTTAGATGACAAGATTGAGATGCCTTTGGTTCCTATAACTGTTCTAATCTCTTGAGTGGTCAGTGCCAGGACAAGACTGCATGCAGTCTACCACAGAGAGAAAAATAGAGATGAAATGTCAAGAGTAAAGAGCCAGGTCTACAAGGAGCTGAAAAAGTAATGCAGAAGCCATGGAGTCCAGCCCTATCATTTTACAGATGAGTGAACCTCAGTTTATAGGTCTCCACCTATAGAGGGGAAAAAGTCACACAGCTAGCAAGTGTCCACGGTAGGATTCAAGCCCTAGTCTTCCTCACTCCAGAACAAATACTTTATCCACTAGACCACAAGGATAATTGTAAGTTTTATGCTTCTCAAAGAAATGGAGATGGATATATGTGTGTGTGTATGTGTGTATACATACATATATACATAAGGCAAAGAACAGACATCACGAATGAAAATTTTTATTTCAAAATAAAATTACAGGGGCAGCTAGGTGGCGCAGTGGATAGAGCACTGGCCCTGGAGTCAGGAGTACCTGAGTTCAAATCCGGCCTCAGACGCTTAACACTTACTAGCTGTGTGACCCTGGGCAAGTCACTTAACCCCAATTGCCTCACTAAAAAAATAAAATAAAATTACAATATTTTACATCAATTTGATGCACCTGGTGTTAATAAATATTTACTGAGCAAATGAAATAAGTTTTGTGAAGACCAACCTGAATTCTCATTCTCAATCTTGGGTACCATAATAGTGATTCTTAGCGATTACCCCCTTTTTTCCTTGCCCTAATAACACAGTTAAGCACATACACACAGACACACAGATTCATTCACACACTCATACATGCACACAGTACACATACATTCACACATATACATACACACATGTATACACATAGGCACGTACACTCATATAGACACACACATATGTTCACACAGGTATACAAATACATATACTCACACATATACAAACATTCATAGCCACATACACAGATTCACACACATTCATACATACACACAGAGTCCCATACTCCAAACTCATTTGAATTCCATTTCACAGTCCCCTAGAGATCTGAAGTGTTCTCCTTCCATTCTGTCTGGCCAAAAGCTGAAAATATCAGCCAGCTCTTATCAGACCCTCGTCTATGAGCAGCATGTCCCAAGGAAAGCCCTCTCTTTTTTTAAAGCTTGGGCCAGAGAAGACAAATAAAAATAATTCTGAGGTTATCTGAACACTGACATTCCACACAATAGCAACGCGGACAGCTTCCAAATTTAAAACTCTGATGGAGGAAGTGGGTTACAATGGGAGAGACCTCTGGCCCCACCGAGTCAGAATGGTTTCCTGGATGTGGGCCGATCGTGGTCCAGAGCCAAGAATTTTAGCAGATTGAGTACAAGATGTGGTCAAGTTAGAACACAATGTAGAAGCTTCTGGAGACAAATCTCTCTCCTTTTCTCTGGTTTGAGATGACGCCTTTCCGAGGGCCTGGACGTCTCTAGGTGTCAGGCCAATACCAGTTTTGTTGCTCAGTCAAAGGACTTGGGGTTTTTTTCCCCTCTGGCCAACGATATGGCCTCTTAGAGTCACAGGATCTCAAAGCTGGAAGGGCCTTCAGAGGTCACCTCATCTGGGCTGGACTTGACTGAGAATTCCCTCTCCATATAGGAGTGCCCAACCAGGAGAACATTGACTGCCTGCCTATATGTGCCCAGCCACTGTTCTGGGGGTTGCAGACACAAAAACAAAGCAGAACCTTCCTTTCCAATGATGATGATGGTGACGACAACACATATATGTGTGAATCTATGAATATCTGCATATATGTGTATACAAATATGTACCTATATATTTATGTGTGTGCAATATATGTATATATGCTTATATATTTGTGTATGTGTGTACACATTTATGTGCGCATGTATGTGTATGACTATATACATGTATGTGTGCACATATAGGTATACATTATGTTTATATATGTACGTGAGCATATATATGTATATATTTATGTGTATGTTTATATATAGATATTTGTGTGCATATATTTATGTGTACACACATGTGTGTACATATGTGCATGTATATATTTATGTGCGTATATATTTATGTGTGCATACATGCGCATGTATATATTTATCTGTATGTACATATATGTACACACATATACATATGCATGCATGTGTGCACATACGTGTGTATGTGTAGATATTTGTGTGTATATTTCTCTGTGTGTACATATGTGCATGTATATATGTATATTTATGTGTGTTTATATATTTGTGTGTGCATATATATGTGTATATATTTATGTGTGCATATATATAGATATTTATCTGTATGTACATATGTGTGTACACATATGTACATGCATACACATATGCATGCATGTGTGTGCATGAGTTACTTTACCATTTACAAAGTCCTTTACATAGGTTACTCATTTGTTCCTCATAATAGCCCTGGGAGGTAGGCGCTATTATTATCCCCATTTTACGGATAAGGAAACTGAGGCTAACAGAGGTTAAGTGACTCGGGCAGAGTGACCTGGCTAGTAAGTGTCTGACTCAGGAAGCAAATTCAGGTCTTCCTGGCTCCAGGTCCAGTCCCCTACCCACTGGGCCACTGAGCTTACATTACTAAGCTGCTCACTTAGTACCTGCTTCTATTTTAATGGAGAGAGACAATTGCCAAAGGTGAACAGTGGCCAGGGCAGGGAGATTGGTCCAGACCTTCCCAAGGGAGCCATTGGGCGGTCTGTTGTCAGACCCCATCCAGTAGCTGTGGTAGTGTTGGTAGGAGAGCAATGCCCAGAGGCAGTGAATGGTGGGAGGCATGCATGCTAAGCCTGTGCCAGGGCAGGTGCCCAGTGCTGGGCAGGCCCTGGTTTCTTGGTAGATGGACTGATGGGACAGGAAGCATAATGGGGAATGGGCTGCTGAGATTGTGAGGTAGACATTCTTTTCCTGGCTCCCTCACCAGCCAGTGGGCAGCACCTATGGGCCAGAGTTGGGGAGACTAGAGGGAGGGGAAAGACAAGGAATGTGGTATCTAGAGACCTACACTGGAGACTCACCCTTCCAGGGTGGGGAGCAGGGAGGAAGCAGCAAAGTGGACGGCAAGTTGCCCGGGGAAGTTCTGTCTTCCTGGTGGATGGCACGTCTTCAACTTCTCGATTTCTCTCTGAAGTGACAGGGGATGGATTTGGGCTAAAATGACATAGTGCTAAGTGCAGGCACTGTGCCAAGTGCTGGGGTTATAAAAAGAAATAAGCTCCTGCTCTCAAGTAGCTTACAATCTAATGGGGGAGCCAACAAGTAAACAAGTATGTATAAAACTGTTATATGCAGGATGAATAGGAAATAATTAGCAGAAGGAGGGCACTGGAATTAAGAGTGGTTAAGAGTTATGTTAGTGAGTAGCCTACAGTGGGAGAAAACTTGCTGACTCTATGACTAATATTCATAACCATTGGTATTTCTCTACAGATTTCAAGCTTGTAAAAAATTTAAAACCTTTTACATATATTTCTTAATTTAATCCTCATCACAGCCCTATAAGGTAGGAACTATAGCTATTATTATTCATATTTGCCTGAAAACAGAGGCTTCAAGAGTTTTATAGAGCACTGGTTGGATAGAAATATATGTCTGAAACCAGGAAGACCTGAGTTCAAATCCAACCTCAGACATACTTACTAGCTGTGTGACCCTGGACAGGTCATTTAACTTCTGTCTGCCTTAGTCTCCTTAAGTACAAAATGGGGGAAGGTAATAATAATACCCCCTAAGGTGTGAAGATCAAATGAGATAACCTATGTAAAGTTCTTAGCAAAGTGCCCTGTACATAGTAGGCATTTAATAAATCCTTCTTTCCTTTCTTCCTTCCTCTCTCCCTCCATCCCTCCCTTCCTTTCTCCCTCCCTTCCTCCCCTCCTTTCTTTCTTCCATCTATCACAGTTTTAGAACTGGAAGAAGTCTTTTTCAAGTGTTGTTCAGTTACTTTTTAGTTGTATCCAACTCTTGGTGACCCCATTTGGGGTTTCCTTGGCAGAAATACTGGAGTGGTTTGACATTTTCTTCTTCAGCTCACTTTCCAGATGAGGAAACTGAGGCAAACAGATTTAAGTGACTTGCCTAGGGTCATACAGCTCCTAAGTGTCTGAGGCCAGATTTGAACTCAGGAAGACTCATCTTCCTGACTCTGGGCTTGTCACTCTATCCACTATAGCACAGAATTGTCCCAGGAAAGAACCTTAGAAGCCAATTATTCCAAACTTTCATTTTACAGATGGGGAAACTGAGGCTCTGGGAGGATTTTTTTCAGGTTCACAGGTAGAAGAGATTTCAAAGACTAATTAGTACAACCCCCATCATTTTAATGATAAGGAGAGCGAGACCTAGGGCAATTTTATGACATGACTCAAAAGCACACATCAGGAGCAGAACCTGAACTTATATCTTCTCATTCCAGAGAAAGTGTATCATGTTATCAAGTAATCAATCATGGTCACAATGCTAATAAGTGCTGGAAGTAGGATAGCACACATCCCTTCAAACTTGTCATTAAGGCTCCTCTTTTGGTGGCTTTTTGGCTTCTAAAGATGGGGACAAGGTTTATTTTATTTTGTGGGATTTAGCTTTGGGCACTTTTCTGTCATGCACCCTGATGGATTTTCAGATCATTTTGTTTATATTTTGGGTGGAAGCTAATAAATGAACACACTAGGAAGTAGCCTAAACTCTCCCAAATCCTTGTAGAATGGCTTTGAAAAATAATCTTCTTCCTGAGCCTTTGTCTAGTCCACATGGGAGGTATTGAGAAATTACCCAACATTGAAATTACTCTACTGTGATCAAGGCATCGTGTTTGGTGGTAGAGATATAAAGGTATGAAACTGGCACAGACCCAATCTACTGGGGTAAGAAGGAGTAGGATACCACAGATTGACAAGAAACTTTATCAAATAACTTCATCACCTTTCCTTCTCCAAATTACTTACTTTATACATACAAGGCTGAGGATCAATGCCAAATAAATCAATCAAATCATCTCATTCCACCTAAAGTAAATGATCAAATGCTATGCCCTGGTGATTTAAGCAGATGGGAAGATGTCTCCATTGCTTCAAGTCCATCAGAAGTATTCTGAATCAATGTAAAAAGGCCTTCATTGATTTAGATGATTCCATTGGATGAACTGGAAGAGACATTACACAGAAAGAGTATTTGGATTGGGCAAAGAAACTTGCTCATACCCTAAGGGTCATTTCTAAAATAAACAAACAAACAAATAAATAAATAAATAAGACTTGGGCCCAGAAAAATCCAGAGAAAAGCAAATGCCTAGTAATGGAGGGGAATGAGAAATATCCATGATAACAAACTGCTTAGGAGATAGGAGGGCAGTGACTTGGATTTGTACTCCAGAGAGGTATCTTTCTGCTCCCCTTACCCAACTTTGGCCAAAAAGGATCTTGTGAGATTCCTTGGGTCTGGAACATTTTGGATTTGCCATCTTTCCATCAGTGTCCAAGCATTGTCCAAACCAGACAGCAGCAGTTGTTGGTAGTGTCTGCATCAGGATCCAAGAACAGAGGGAATGAAATTCAGGAAGATAAATTCATGGATACAGAAGGAACCTCGCAAGCAAGGTATACCATGCCTAAGGGGGAAATTTATTAAGCACCTCATGAAGGGGAGAAAATTATTTCCAGGAGCTAGTAGTTATCCCTTTGATACACGTACTCTCTAAACCTGAGCCAACCTTCCTCTAGACTCTGTATGTGCCGGTGGGAAAGCATGTCATAGCCTTTTGAAGGGAAGAGAGGGAGGGAACAGTTTTCTACCAACTTTTCTTACTATAACAACTCAGTAAACACTCCTTTCTAAAATCTAATTCAATCTGGCTGACTAATCTATAAGTAACTCATAATCATGGCAGAGAGCACACCAGTGGGGGCTCATGTTCAATTTATAGCACTAGACAAACAACCCTTCAATCTCTTAGGATCAAACCTAGAGCCCTTTCAGAATGTAGTAGCCATTCTCTGGGGATCTGATTTGTCAGGGAGGGTGAGAGTTCTGAAAGTTGCTTTCAAGTATGCAAAACAGACAAATTTTGCATTGGCTTTTATGTGTACATAGTGTTTCCTCTCCCCCCTCATTCCTACAAAATGTAAGCTCTTCAAGGTCAAGAGCTGATGTGTGCGTGTTTGTGCGTGTGTGTGTGTGTGTATCCCTTGTGTCTAGCTCAGTGTCTAGTACATATTAAGTATTTCATAAATGTTTATTGAATAAAGGCTGTAAGGGAGGATGTGGGCAACAGGATATGGAGACAAAAGGATCTCGGAACATTTGGGGAGGGATGAATCATTTTTAGGGTGGCTAGGTAGCATCATAGCACATGGAGTGTCTGGCATGAAGTCAGGAACAATCATCTTCTTGAATTCAAAATTGGCCTCAGACTGGATGTGTGACCCTGGGTAAGTCACTGTTTGCCTCAGTTCCTTATTTTTAAAGTGAGCTGGAGGAGGAAATGGAAAACTACTCCAGAATCTTTGCCAAGAAAACCCCGAACCCCAAATGGGGACACAAGGAATCAGACACAACTGGAAATGACTGAACAACGGCAAAGAAGCACTTTTAGTTGGATCAAAGAATCGTATATTTAGAGTCAGAAATAATCCTGCAAGCCATTAAATCCAACTCATTTCATTTTACAGATGCGGAAACTGAGATGGAGAGAGGGTAAATGATGTGCTTAGAGTCATACAGCTACTAAGTATCTAAGGTAGGATTTCAACTCAGTTCCTTCCCTCCATGTCCTCTCCAGGGACAATAGGAGTGGGTTGGAGAATGGAATCTCTCTGGATGAAATAGCATTTGAGCTGAACCTTGAAGGAAGAGAAAGAAAATTAAGAATGTTGTTTAAATATACTGATGGAATAGGTAAATTAGGAGAGAAAGGAATAGTGTACCTATCAGATCTTTGGAAAGGAAAACAGTTTTTGACCAAACAAGAGATAGAGTATATTATAAAATACAAAATGGATGATTTTGATTATATTATATTAAAAATTTTTGTACAAACAGAAGCAATGCATCCAAAATTAGAAGGGAGGCAGAAAGCTGGGAAACAATTTTTGAGGCCAGTACTTCTGATAAAGGCCTCATCTCTAAAATATATAGGGAACTAAATCAAATTTATAAGAACCCAAGTCATTCCCCAATTGAGAAATGGTCAAAGGATATGAACAGGCAGTTTTCTGATGAAGAAACCAAAGCTATCTATTCCCATATGAAAAAATGCTCTAAATCTCTAATGATTAGAGAGATGCAAATAAAAACAACTCTGAGGTACCACCTGACACCTATCAGATTGGCTAAAATGACAAAAAAGGAAAATAATAAATGTTGGAGAAGCTGTGGGAAAATTGGAACACTAATCCATTGTTGGTGGAGCTGTGAACTGATCCAACCATTCTGGAGAGCAATTTGGAATTATGCCCCAAGGGCTATAAAGCCGTGCATACCCTTTGACCCAGCAATACCACTTTTGGGTCTTTTTCCCAAAGAGATCATGGAAGGGGGAAAGGGACCCACATGTACAAAAATATTTATAGCTGCTCTTTACGCGGTGGCAAAGAATTCGAAGTTGAGGGGGTGCCCATCAATTGGGGAATGGCTGGACAAGTTCTGGTATATGAATACAATGGAATACTATTGTGCTATAAGAAACGATGAGCAGGAGGAGTTCAGAGAAACCTAGAGGGTCTTGCATGGGCTGATGATGAGTGAGATGAGCAGAACTAGAAGAACATTGTACACAGTAACATCGACATTGAGTGTTGATCTACTGTGATGGGCTATATTATTCTCACCAATGCAATGGCACAGAAGAGTTCCAGGGAACTCATGATGGAAGAGGATCTCCAAATCCAGGAAAAAAAAAAAAAGAACTGCGGAGTATAGATGCTAAATGAACCATATTATTTCTTTTGTTTTTGATGCTGTCGTTTTTTTTTCTATTTTGAGGTTTTCCATCATTGCTCCGATTTTTTTTCTCTTATAACATGACTAATGCAGAAATAGGATTAATGTTATTATGTGTGTATATATATGTATATAAATATATGTGTATATGTATATTTATATATGTATATATGTGTATATGTATGTGTATATATATATACATATACATACATACATATATATAATATATATATATATATATATATATATATATATATATATATATATATATATATATATATATATATATAAAACCTATATCAGATTACCTGCTGTCTAGGGGAGGAGGGAGGGAGGGGAGGGAGGGAGAAATATCTGAAATTGTAAAGCTTGTATAAACAAAGGTTGAGAACTATCTTTACATGTAACGGAAAAAAATAAAATACTTTATTAATTAAAAAAATGTACCTGAATGATATTTAACAAAATAAATAAAAATATAATATAATACAAAAAAATATATATATACTGATGGAAGCTCAATGAATTCCAACAGTTAAAAGACCTTCCACCCCCAAACTATTTGCATTGGGAAGGCAATAGAAGAGTTTGGAAGGTTTGTAGAAGGACTGGGGGAAAAATATACTTTGTCTCTCATCATACGGGACAAATGGGGCCATTTGTCAGTGCTCTGCTTGAGAGTAAAGTGAGAAGATACTTTAATAGTGACTGAGTCAATGAGCATATATTAAATGGGTAAGAACAATAGTTAGCACTCATGTAGTTGATTGAGGTTTGCAATGCACTTTACATGTACTATCTTGTTTGATCCTTGGGACAGGCTTGTGAGGATCTATTATTATTGTGAGGATGCTCTTATTATTCCCGTTTTATAGATGTGGAAACTGACAGTGAGAGAAGTTAAATGATATGATATGGTTGGACAGAAGTGGCTCAGGTAATATGGGAACTGAGGTCTTCCTGGCTTTAATCTAATATTCTATCTATTTCTTTTTTTAAAAAAATATTTTTTCAGTTCCAAATTTCTCCCTCCCTCTACCCATTCTCCAGCCATTGAGAAGGTAAGAAATATGATGCCTATTATACATATGAAATCATGCAAAACATATTTTTAAATTTTAATTAATTCTATCTAATTTAACAACTAGCTGCCAACTATGTGCCAGGAACTCTGTAAACCTAATGGGATATAAAGGAAAAGTGAAACAATCCCTGCCCCGTAGGAACTAATATTCTAACAACACCTATGATCACTACCAGTGAGACCTTGGGCAACTCACTTGACATTTCTAAGTCTCGGTCTCTTCACTTATAAAGTGAGAGAATGAGGCTAGATGACTCCTGAGGTATCTTCTAGCTCCATATTTCTATTATAAGATACAGCCAGGAATATCTTATACCCCTGAAGGTGTAACATGAGTCTCTATAGGGTATGGATGGTAAAGAAGAAGCAAGAAGAAGAGGAAGGATATAGTAATGTGTGGAGAGGAGGAAGAGGAGGAAGAAGAAGAGGAGGAGGAGGAGAAGGAGAAGGAGAAGGAGAAGGAGAAGAAGAAGAAGAAGAAGAAGAAGAAGAAGAAGAAGAAGAAGAAGAAGAAGAAGAAGAAGAAGAAGAAGAAGAAGAAGAAGAAGAAGAAGAAGAAGGAGGAGGAGGAGGAGGAGGAGGAGGAGGAGGAGGAGGAGGAGGAGGAGGAGGAGGAGGAGGAGGAGAAGAAGAAAAAGAGGGGGAAGGGGAAGGGGGAAAAAGAAGATAGTTTAGGAATCAGGTACTACCTGAAACTAGGCAGGTAAACTTCACCTATCTAAAGAACACTGGGGAGCTTGGGAGTGGTGGGATGGGAATTTAAAAAAGAGAGAGGCAACTTGCTTGGTGGTTCCCCCACCTCTGCTCCTTAGAAAGGAAGGGTATGGTGATATCTCTTACAGCATCTAACCTGTCTCTGAAGCCACATGCCAGTCAAGAAGCCTGACATGATAGTTGGGGAGGGAGACTCAGAGGGAGACTTACTGTCCCCTCTGGCCTCCTTGTTTTGTCTATTATTTGATGATTGTCTCAGGCTGTGACAATCCAACAGGAAAGAAACCAACAATACCTCTTTCAGCTCCCTTCTGGGCTTGGGGATTTGGGTGAGCCTGAGACAGTTGTTGCCCAAAGGACCCCTTTTAAGGCCAAGCTCCTTATCAGAATTCAGACATAGAATCTGGATTCTGTCCTGGGGTAGGGAGAGGAGGAGGGAGGAAGGGAACGAGCGTTTATTAATGTGTTAAGCACTTTACAAAATATGATCTCATGTGATCCTCACAACAATCCTGGGAGGTAGGTTCTATTTTTATCCCCATTTGAAAATTTGGGAAACTGAGGCAAACAGTGACTTGCCCAGGGTCATATAGCTAGTTTTCCTGACTCTTGGTCCAGCACTCTACCCACCACACCACCTAGATTCCCTGTCTGAGGTGGAATTCCGAGCCACATCTTCCTAACTCCAGGTCTAGCCACTGCTAATTCCTAAGGAAGACACTTTGATCCAGTAGAAAGTGAACTGGTTCTGAAATCAGAGGACCTGGATTCAAATCCTGCCTCTTGGTATGAGGTTTGGCAAGTCATTCGGTGTCCCTGGGCCTCAGTTTTCTCATCTAGAAAATGAGGGGGAACCTGGCCTAGAATCCCTTCCAAGTCTAGATCTAAGACCCTATGATCTCAGAGGTTCTCTAGCGCTCTTCATACCCCCTCCCAAGAGGGGGAACCTATTCTTCTAGGGTCAGTCCATTCCCCTTTTGGACAGATCTAATATTTAGCACTTCCTTTCCTTGATATTAAGTCTGTTTGCCCCTTTACAGTTTCCACCCAATCTTTGGGCACAAATCCTTCTTCCCGGCATTCCCTTGCAAACTTGGTTAGGGTACAGGCCTTGGCTGCCAACCCTTTGGCTTCAGAACCCCCACCAGGATGCAGGTTCACCTTTTTTTTTTGAGATCAAAGACTCCCCCTGCCTCCTTTGGACTAGGGTAGTAAACTTCACAGGACTCGGTGACCTAAGGTGCCCTCCTCATGTCCAAGGTCAGAATCCAGCTTCGGGGCCTCAGATGGCCTGAAATATTTCCTCCATTCTGAAATGAGCAGATTTAAGGACTGTGGAGTTGAAGGCAGTTGAAAGAAACTGGAGAAGGGTTCCCTAGAGATTAAGAAAGTGACAGTAGACCAGCCTCTAAGGGGAAAGGGTGAGAAGAGGTTAAGATTAAAGCAACTCGAGCCATCCATTACTTTCAATTTGTGTGTGTGTGTGTGTTTTTAAATTTCAAAGAGAATTAAAGAAGATGAATTAAGGCTTCATTAGACCTGAGCCGACTTAAGAAATATTAATTTATCTTCCATCAACATTAGGACTTACAAATCTATCCAGGCTTTCCTTGACAGAAGGGGTAAAAGTAAGGATGGAGCAGCTCTTCTCCCCCCCCCATCCCCTCCCCACCTCCAGCCACCCCGCCCCCCACCTCCCCCGGCCCCTCAGCCTTTCATGTATTTGTTTGACATACAGGCAAGAATCATGAGGTGTTGAGTATTATTAACTTCTAAACACCTAAGAAATCAGTAGGAAATAGCAAACATTTTGGGGCCCCCAACCGTCTCCATAAATGACCTGTCCAGAGCGCCTCCCCTTTTGGAGATGAAAAGAGAGAGTCTGGTCTCCTTAACAGGGAGGAGCGGCCCGGAGTGGTGGAATGAGTGAGAGGGAGACACGCTGAATAAATGAGAAATATGATTAACTCGCTTCCTCGGCCCAGCCTTCCAGCTGGTTCTAGGTATTTAATAAACAGGTTGACACTCTCCATTCACCTCATTAGGTGATCACGAAAGGCCAGGCTGCCATAAATCTGAGGTGCAGGTTATCAAAGCTTCTGATCTTGAACTGGACGGGCGCCCAACTGTCTGCTCCGACAGAGACTGAGAAGCACAAGCTGAAAAGAATTAGGCGGCTGCTAATATAATGCCCCTCCCATCCCCCCCCAGACAGGGGGATGAGGAGCTGAGCAGGGAAAGGTCAAGCAGGTATCTGTGATCCAAGCATTGCTCAGAGGCTGGAAGGGAGGAGGAGGGGAGACGGTGGTGGTGAGAGCATCCCTTGGAATGTGGAGAGAAAGAGGAGGGGATCCTGCTATGGAGGGGAGTCCAGCTCCCTCAGTTTCCTCTTCTATAAAGTGGAGGGGAATATCAATCAGACTAGTGCTATGTATGGATGTTGTGATGAAAGGGCTTTTTATTGGGGGAACATTTCAAGCTCTTCTCAACCCAGTCCATTCTAGGGAAGGTGAAAAGAACTCTGGACCTGGGGTCTGGGGAAGCCTGCAGATCCAGCCTCAGACACTGACTTGCTCTGTGGCCTCTCTCTCAGCCTCAGTATCCCCACCTGTGAAATGGGGATAATAAGAGCATCTATCTCCTGGGGTTGTTAGGAGAATCAAAGGAAGTAGCATGTGTAAAACACTTTGCAAACCTTACTGAGAAAGAAGTAAGATGCAGTGGAAAGGGTGTGGGGGTCAGAGTCACAGGCTTAATGGCCACATAACCAGGTCTCTCATTTAGCATCTGAATCACCTTGGCCAAGTCACCTCACTTGACCTCTCTTTTTCTTCCTCTGGAAAATGAGATTGGACTAGATAAAAAATAGATAGACAAAGATAGAGAGACAGAGACATAGAGAGGATTGGATGGATAGATGGGTAAATGCATGGATAAATATAGAGGAAGGGATAGATAAGTAGATGAGAGAGAGATGATAGATGAATATAAGATAAGGAGGGATAGATAGATTAGAAGATAGATGACAGATAGATAGAGGAATGGATAGAGATAAGGAGGGAGAGATAAATTAGACAGATAGATGATAGAGATAGATAGATAGATAGATAGATAGATAGAGGGAGGGAGGAATGTATGGATAGAGATAAGAGGGGATAGATAGATTAGACAGATGATAGTGGAATGTATGGATAGAGGTAAGGAGGGATAGATTAGACAGAGATAGATAGATAGATAGATAGATAGATAGATAGATAGATAGATAGATAGATAGATAGATGATAGATAGATAGATGGATAGATAGAGGAATGGATAGGGACATGGAGGGATAGATGGATTAGACAAACAGATAGTAGATAGATGGATAGATAAAGGAATGCATGGATAGAGATAAAGAGGGATGAATGAATAGATAGATATAAGGAAGGATGGATGGATAGAGAGATAGAGAGGAATTAATGGATAGAGATGAGGAGGGATGGTTAGAGGGTTAGCTAGATGGATGAATAAATAAAAGAACGCATGATTGATAAAGTTAAGGGGGATAGATAGATAGACAGACTGATAGATAAATAGTTTATTAAGTAATTACTACCAGGCATTGTGCTAAGCACTGGATATTCAAATACAAGGAAAAGGAAAGATAGCCCCTACCCTTGAGGAGCTCATACACTATTGGAAAAGGACAGCACACAGAGGGAGTTGTGGCAGAAAGTTTTGAGAATCAGGATCAGAACAGAAAGAAAGGAAGCCATGGCCAGCTCTGGCCCTTCTTCTCTTGGAGGGTCTTACAACCACAGACTCATCAGTATAGAGTTCAAAGGGTCCTCAGAGGCCATCTCCTCTCACACCATTTAACAGAGGAGAACATGGAGGCTTGAGGAGGCTAAGGGACTTGCTCAAAGTCATATCATATTGATATTAACCATCAGAAAGTGGGGTTTTAGCCCAGGTCTTGTGACCTCAGAGGCAGTGTCTTTGAAGTACCATCTCCTTTTACTTTTTTTTTTTTGCGGGGCAATTGGGGTTAAGTGACTTGCCCAGGGTCACACAGCTGGTAAGTGTTAAGTGTCTGAGGCCAGATTTGAACTCAGGTACTTCTGAATCCAGGGCCGGTGCTCTATCCACTGTACCACCTAGCTGCCCCAGTACCATCTACTTTTAAATCAATGACCTTATGAGGCCCAGTTGGAAGAAGTAGCCTTTCCCAAAGTCACACAGCCAGTGGCCAGATTCTAGTGGAGTCCTTCTAGGTAATCTAGGGTTCTTTCTCATACTGTGTCCTCATTGATCTAGAGCTGTTTTGGACCTCAGAGATCACCTAGTCCATCTTCCTCATTTTACAGATGAGGAAACTGAGGCCCAGAAACATGAAGTGTTTTGCTTCAGGTCACACAGGTCATTGGGTCATAAGACTGTAGACCCAGAACTAGACCTCAGAAGCCTTCTAGAACAGCCTGCTCATTTTTAGTTGGGGGAACTGAGGTCCTCCTGAGAGTCTCAAATCTCACTCAGGAGGTCACAAGGCAGTAAGCACCAGAGTCAGGATTTGATCTCCAAACCTATGACTTGGGATTCAGGCTTTTTCTACTACAGCACATTTAGAAAGATCCCTGGGGCAGCTAGGTGGCGCAGTGGATAGAGCACTGGCCCTGGAGTCAGGAGGACCTGAATTCAAATCCAGCTTCAGATACTTAACACTTACTAGCTGTGTGACCCTGGACAAGTCACTTAACCCCAATTGCCTCACTAAAAAAAAAAAAGAAAGAAAGATCCCTAAATCATCTGACCCCAAATACCTTTATGCTCTCTACCCTGGGAGAATGTCAGGGAAATTGAATTTCTGCTTCTAATTCCTCTTCAAACAATTTGGTCTTTGTTAGCACTCATTATGCAATTTTGTGCTGATGAAGATTCCCTTTGAGTTCTGAAGATGGCCAATCATCCAACCATCCATTATTTTTTTAAAGACCAACCATACTCTAGGGGCTACAATAGGCTCTTGGGATATAAAGTAATAAAAGAGCCCCTAGTTTATCTCCAGCAGAGAGAAAACAATCTAATCAGGTAATTGGAGAAGGAAGAAAATATAAACAACAAAGGGGGGGGGGGATTTAGGACAGGCTTCCCATGAACTGAGCCTTGAAAGAAGTTAGGAATTCTAAGTGAGAGAAGGTGTGAATTCTAGGCGTGAGGGACTGCCTAGGTAAAGGCTTGGGGTCAGGAAGTGAGAAAGATGCCAAAATCAGGGAATGGTAAACAGGTCAGTTTGGCTGGATTGGAAAACCTATGAAAGAAAGTGGTAGGAAAGGAGATAGACAACAAGACTCCCGGATTGCCTGACAGGCACAAGTTGGATCCCAGTCATGGCATATTCGGCTTGAAAATCAGAAATTGTGACATCCAACAAGGCTCCCACTTGTCTTATTTCTCCATGGCCCAAGTGCTCTCTGGAAGGTTATACATGGGAGCTCTGCAGAGACTGGTTCCCAACCATTGTCTCAGGCCCAGATACTTGGTTCCATTTGGTTCCTGTTACCAATTAAAGACACACACACACACACACACACACATTCCTTAGTGAGTGGGAGAGGAACAAGGCTTTCTCTTGCTCTTCTTGCAAATTGTAGCACAAGTCTATACCTGGAAATCTTAGGGTTCTGCCTCACTCTGTATATCCAATATGGATTCCTCTATTGGTCTCAGGCCAGTCTTGGTCCTCTCTGCCATTTGGGGAGACTGATCCTGTTGGAAAATGAGGGATCCCTTCTCCGGGATTTTGTTGTGGATGGGGAGGGGGATGAATAGGAGCTAGGAGCTGTAATTTTCTTTAACCAATTCTACTGAGAAAGAGAGAGAGAGAAAGAGAGACAGAGAAAGAGAAAGAGAGAGACAGAGACAGACAGAGAGAAAGAGAGAGAGACAGAGAGAAAGAGAGACAGAGACACAGAGACAGAGATACAGAAACAGACAGATACAGAGACAGAGAAAGAGACAGAGAGACAGAGACACAGAGACACAGAGACAGAGACACACACAGAGAGACAGAGACACAGAGACAGAGAGGGAAGGAGGGAGGGAGAGAGAGACAGAGACAGAGAGAAAACGATTGGGGGAGGATTGCACAACAGCAAGGTTTTTAAGCTAGATTGGAAGATGTACTAGGAAGATGCTCCATGAAAGATACAATGTGGTATAGTGATTGGAGCATTGGACTTGGGGGCAGGAAGAACTAAAATATTGCCTCTGGCTTGGGAGCTCTGTGGCTCTGGATCTGATGACCTTGAAATTACTTTCCAGTCCTAAATCATGACCTTGGATCATCGAACTAGAGGGACCCTAAAAATTAAATGTCAGAATCAGACCCTTTAGATACCAAAAAGAAAAGGAGACAGACACAGCATGGGATAACATGCTGGACTTTCAGAGAGGAAGATGTGAATTCAAATCCTGCTTCAGAAACTTGCTAGCTGGGCAAGTCACTTAACCCTCACTAAGCCTCACTTTCCCCATCTTCAAAAAGCATCTACCTCACCAAGCTGTGAGGACCTAATGAGATCATGTATCTGCAGCGCTGTTCAAATCTTAAAGCATTACACAAATGCCAGCTATTGCTCCTGCCGTTATAAGTGGAAAGAGCACTGGACTTGGAATTAGGAGAGTCTTAGATTCAAATCCCATCTCTGATAGTACTCACTAGCTCTGTGATCCTGGGCAAGTCATTTAACTCTTTTTTTTTTTTTTTGTGAGGCAATTGGGGTTAAGTGACTTGCCCAGGGTCACACAGCTAATAAGTGTTAAGTGTCTGAGGCCAGATTTGAACTCGGGTACTCCTGACTCCAGGGCCGGTGCTCTATCCACTGCGCCACCTAGCTGCCCCAAGTCATTTAACTCTTAAGCCTCAGTTTTCCCATCTGCAAAATGATAATAATAGCATTTATTTTTACCATTCTGTGGTGAGGATCCAATGAAATTATGCATATAAGACTCTTTACAAACCTTAAACTGCTTGGAAACGAGAGCTCCTGTTACTAATAAGAGCATCATTTCTAGGTTGCAATCAATCAAATGATATAACTGAGCACCCCTATTGGACAAGTACTGTCATCATTATGTCACTATACATACATATGCGGAGAGTGCAGTGATTTTTTTTTTTTTTTGGTTTGCTGGTGGGAAGTAGCACAAAGGTCATCACCATTCCCTACTTGTTCTCATTCAATTTGCCAACAGGCTGGTTTGGTTTGTGAACAGGGGCATTATGGAGGTTGGTGAAAAATTTCCTCATCATAGTTTTATCCACATTCTTCACCATTCTGCTAAATGGAGTCCCTGAGATGATTTGAAGAAGAGCCAGGCTCCAGACCCAGGGATAATGACAGGAGTAGAAAAGTATTTCAGATCATAAATCAAAGAAAAGTTTAGACACAGGGACCCTGAGGCCCTGAAAGATGCTTTGTGAAAAATGCCTGAGGGCTTCTCTAGCTAGTTGGCTGACTGGGTGTGTATGGCTATGGTCTATATCACAAAAGAGTCAAGGATGGGCCTAGGGCTATAACTAAAGAGTTGATTATTGCTCATCCTCCCTCTTTCCTGCCCCCCACCACATTGCCTAGAGAAGTCCTCAGGGACACAACCCCATCATACATACAATACATATGTGCCAGGACTTTGTCTTTTATTTCTCTCATATTGTACTCTCAGCTCCTATTCACAGAATATCGTATCTGAAAAAAAAAAAGTGATACAAGGGAAAGTTGGTATTTAAAGCAAATTTAGTCAGTTTTCCAATATCCTTTGTTCAGAAATGTGAATAAAAATGTTTCTGTTTTCCTGCTGAAATAACCATGGGTAGTCTCTAATGTATAATAAGTGCATAGGAAAGTGTGAATTAGAATCAATGAAATCCTACGAAAAATTTTAAAAATTCACCTCATTGCTCCTGTTATTTAATGGATCTATGTTCTCTGTGTGGGTGTGCTCTTTCTTCATTCAGATTGAAAACCACCCCTGCATCTTTATCTGGTGGGATGTGTGTGTGTGTGTGTGTGTGTGTGTCTTTCTAAAAGGTACAATGGGACTCTTTTCTGATTCTGGAATTAGAGAATCCAGGCTATAATCCCATCTCTGATGTTTATTCTTAGGGGGCCTTGGGCAACTCATTTAACATCACTGAGCCCCAGTTTCCTCATTTGTAAAATAAGGGAATTAGACTGAGTTTCTAACTCTAGGTATCTAATTCTACAGTCCTATCTATGACCTTTCAATCAGATGGGAAGATCTTAGATAGGGCATTACAGATCATTCAATGTACTGGAGATCTTTCTCTTGTACTTTAAATATTTGGTGAATAGGAATGCATCACCAAGGTACTCTCATTAGTTATGTGTTTCTCTTCCTCTGTAATCTGCCCTACTACTTTCCAGTCATCCATGCCCTTGGTGATGTGGCATGGCAGGCAAGAAGGTTGGCAACTGGGACTGGGGAGGTCGGAACACATGTGGAGCACTGAGTTCATTTCTGGGCACCATGTTCTGGGAAGGGTATCAACAAGGTAGAGCATGATCAGATCAGTTCTTGGACTGGAAACCAAACTAAATATGAAGATTGATAAAAGGAAGTACTTAACTTGGGGAAGAAAGGACTGAGGTGGGAGCAGGATGTTACAGCTGTTCTTAAGCATCTTAAGGGTTGTCAGGAGAAAGGAGGATTAAATTTGTTCTGTTTAGGGGGACAAAACTGAGAGCAACATGTGGGAGGTTTAGGGGGACAGAGGTAAGGAAGAACTTACTAACAATTCCAGCAGTCCAAAGTGGAATACAGTTATCCCTTCCACATCACAACTTGGCCCATCGCTGTTTCAATATATCATGGATCAGCATAAAAATTTAAATGTGAATTTGGGGGAGTTTTGTGGAAGTCTCAGTTGATACAAAAAGGCCAGAAAAAGTTTAGAAACTCAGAAATGCATAAAATATGTGTATGGTATTATATAATATCAACATATTATATCTTTTAATACCATCATAATTCAGACTTCTCTGGTATGCAGGGAGAGTCAAAAATTTTTCACAGATTTTCCAGATCACGGAGGCCCTACATCCCTAACCCCCAAGATGTGGAAGGGATAACTTTGTGGTACCTCAAGAGGTGGTGGTTTTCCTTGCACAAAAAGTGGTCAGGTGGAAACTGGCTGGGCTCTCTTGGAGGATGTTGTACTAACGTGTTAAACCTGACTCCCAGTCAGGTTCAGGTTGGATCATATGAGATCATTGGATTCAACTCAATTCAATTCAAGAGGAATTTTGAGGGGCACTTACTATGCGGGCAAGGCATCTAGGAACTGATGATACATAGACCAAAAAAAAAAAAAAAAAAAAAAAAAAAAGGACAAAGCCCTTGGAAATCCAGCCTAATTCATTCCAATCCAAACCATCAAACATTTGTCAAGAGCTTACTATGTCCCAGGTACCTAGCTAGGTGCTATGGGCACAAATGAGAAAAGAAAGAGTCCCTTCCTCAAGGAACTTGGATTCTACTTCATGAGTATTAAGGGAGGAGGGGAGAAAGGAGGACTCCACAGTGTTTACAAAGGGCAATTTCTTTGCCTTTCTTTGTGTGCCCAGTTCAACACAGACTGTTCTGACAACACTGGCATATCGTTCTATGACTTCTGACAATCACTGTTACACAGGGCCTCGAAGTTTATAAAGAAGGAGCAACCACATCACTCCTCTACTCTGGGCAAGTCATGACATTTCTTAGCCTCCTTTTTCCCATCTGCAAAATGGGCACCCATCTCACAGGGGGATTATGAGGAGCAAATAAGGTGATAATTTGTAAAGCACTTCTGCAGATCTGAATTAGCTATCGAACAGATAGTGGTTTTTATTGTTACTTAATAAACTCTAGTAGCTCCCTGTATAATTAAATCTAAATCCCTCTGTTTGGCATGTAAAGCTCTTCACCATTTGGCCCCTTCCACTCTTTATTCTTCAGGGCAACAAGTGCTGGGCCTGGAATCAGGAAGACTTGAGTTCAAATCTGACCTCAGACACTTGCTGCCTGTGTAACCCTGGGTAAGTCAATTCATTCTGTTTGCCTCAGTTTCCTCATCTGTAAAATGAGCTGGAGGAAGAAATGGCAAAACCACTCCAATATCTCTGCCAAGAAAACCCCAAAAGGGCTCAAGAAGAGTCAGAGACAGCTGACTTCTTTCTTCTTACACATGACTCCCCTCCACACACTCTGAGGGAAGGCCTAGAACTAAAGGGAAGCCTTCTTGCAGAAAGTAGAATTTGGGCTCAAGGTCATACAAATACTAAATGACCAAAACAGAATTTAAATCCAGCATCTTTGACTCTGCTTCCAGGGCTCTTTTTTTTTTTTAACTAGGACAGGATAATTTAGCTCAAACCCTTGTTAGTGGCAGGGCTTAGATTCAAATCCAAGTTAGAGGCAGGAACAGAAACACAGAAAGAGACAGAGTGACAGAGACAGAGAGAGACATAGACACTGACAGAGAGAAAAAGTGAGAGACAAAGGGAAAAAAAGGAGAGACAGACAGACAGGCAGACACATACACAGAGGCCCCAAGACAGAGACAGACATAGAGAAAGAAACAGAGATAGAGACTGATGGAGCTACAGATGCACAGAGACAGAGACACAGAAAATAAACTCAAAGAAAGACAGACACCAAGACAGAGAGAAAGAGAAAGTTAAGAGTAAGGGGGCTTGGGGGCAGCTAGGTGGCACAATGGATAGAGCACCGGCCCTGGATTCAGGAGGACCTGGGTTCAAATCTGGCCTCAGACCCTTGACACTTACTAGCTGTGTGACCCTGGGCAAGTCACTTAACCCCCATGGCCCCGCAAAGAAGAAGAAGAAGAAGAAGAAGAAGAAGAAGAAGAAGAAGAAGAAGAAGAAGAAGAAGAAGAAGAAGAAGAAGAAGAAGAAGAAGAAGAAGAGTAAGGGGACTTGATATGATTAGCTCTTTAGATCTTTGACGGTGTCATGACTGAGGAAATAATCAGGAAGCTGCAAAAACAACCCCTGTGGTTTCTGACCCTCCTCGTGGCCTGCTTCAGTGCTACTGGGTAAAATATTTCCCATTTTCTCATCTAGGACCATTGGCCTGGGCTGGAGATTAAAGATGAACAGCGCTATGGTTAACCTAACCTGGAAGACTCCCCCTCCTCCTCTTCCTTCACCCCCTCTCGGTGATGTAGAGAAAAGAAAAAAAAAATATTCCAGGTCCAGTTGCCATGGCAACCACCCATGGTACTAGGTCACAAGCCACACTAACCAGGAAAGAAAGCTCAGAAACACTATTTCAACCCTATCAGAACAGATAGGGTGTCCCAAGACAGATTGGTCTAATGCCCTTTCAGCCCTTTTTCAAGAATGCTCAAGGTGAGCAAGGGCCGGCAGGCTGCAGTGGGAAGATGGTCTCACTTTCCTCAGTAAAACAAATAAATCTCAATTCCTGCTGCTTTAGTATCTTGCAAATTGTTTCCCCACAATGACCCTGTAAGATAGGAAGTACCACTGTACAGGTGAGGAAACTGAGGTTTTGAGAATCTAAGTAACCGATCTCAGGGTCAAAAACCTAGGAATGTTTGAGTCAGGCTCTGGTCTCAGCTCACTTGTCCAGAACCCATGTCTACTCTACCATGCTATGGGAGCCTCCTAACACCACCTGGCTCCTTCCTCCATCTTAACAGGGCCCATTTACATAGTGTTCCAAGGTGCTTTATGCATTTCATTTGATCCTCATAGCAATCCTGTGAGGTAGGTGCTATTGTCTCCATTTTATAGATGAGGAAACTGAGGCAGACAGGGATTAAGTGATGTGATTAGGGTCACACAGCTAGTAGATGCCTGGGGCTGGATTTGAACTCAAGTTTTTCTGGTTCCAAATCTCATGCTGTAGTTACTGGGTTGTGACAAACTGTTGCCTTCACCTCATCCTTATCCTTCTCTTCTTTCTCCTCTTCCTCTTCTTCCTCCTCTTTCTTCTCTTCCTCCTTTTCCTCTTTCTCTTTCTCCTCCTCATCTTTCTCCTCTTCTTTCTCCTCTTCCTCTTTCTTCTCTTCTCTTCTCTTCTCTTCTCTTCTCTTCTCTTCTCTTCTCTTCTCTTCTCTTCTCTTCTCTTCTCTTCTCTTCTCTTCTCTTCTCTTCTCTTCTCTTCTCTTCTTTCTCCTCTTCCTCTTTCTTCTCTTCTCTTCTCTTCTCTTCTCTTCTCTTCTCTTCTCTTCTCTTCTCTTCTCTTCTCTTCTCTTCTCTTCTCTTCTCTTCTCTTCTCTTCTCTTCTCTTCTCTTCTCTCCTCTCCTCTCCTCTCCTCTCCTCTCCTCTCCTCTCCTCTCCTCTCCTCTCCTCTCCTCTCCTCTCCTCTCCTCTCCTCTCCTCTCCTCTCCTCTCCTCTCCTCTTCTCTTCTCTTCCTCCTCCTCTTCCTCTTTCTCCTCTTCTTCTTTCTCTTCCTCTTTGTTCTCTTCTCTTCCTCCTCTTTCTCTTTCTCCTCTTCCTCTTTCTCCTCTTCCTTTTTCTCCCCCTTCTCCTCCTCCTCTTTCTTCTTCTCCCTCCTCCTCCTCCTCCCCCTTTTCTTCTTCATCTTCCTTTTTCCCCATGCCTGGAATGCTTCTCTTCCACTTATTCCTTGGGGACCTCTCTCTGGCCTTGGGACATGTGTCTGTCTGGTAGCTACCTGTATGACCTTCACCTACTGAGACCATCAGGGGACTCCAGCCCTCTTTCCACTTTTACATGTACAGCAACACAGCCAACCCTATTTGGGGGAAGGGAAAAAAACCACACCAAGAGTTGACATAGTAGTGAAGCCCCTGAGGGGTCTCCTCAGAACCATGCCTCCTGTGGCTGGCCCTTTCTCCCCAGTCTATTCCTTTTTTGTTGGACTTGGAGTGAGGGATGGAGGGTGGCAATCAACCAATTAACAAACCTTTATTCAACAACTAATCAACCTAATGAAACACCTGATGATCACAATGGCCCACCATGGTTTCAGAGAACCAATGATGAATGCTGCCCATCTCCTTCCAGAGAAGTGATGAACCATGTGTGAACAATGAAATAGAGATTTTTGGATGTGGTCAATGTGGAAATTTGTTATGCTTGTCTATGTATGTTGGTTACATGTTTGTTTTTCCCCCAGTGGGAAGGTGGGGGTTGGTGGGGGGAAAGAGATTTTTTGGCCATTGAAAAAAATAATTTAATTTTAAGATACCTACTATGTGCCCTAGGTACTGGGGACGCAAAGGCAAAAATGAAATTACCTGAGCTCAAGAAGCCTCCATTCTACTTGGGGAAATGGTAGGCACAGATAGAAGTATAAAGGACACAAATGCAGGGTAATTGAGAAGAGGGCATTATTGGCTGGAGGTGGGGGTGGGGGTCGGACAGGAATGGAAGGAAGCCAGAATTCCAAGAGACCAAAGTGCAGAGAGAGAGCATTCTAGCCATGGCTCAGCCCATGAAAAGACTCCCAGGACAGAGACCAGCCAAGCAGTAGGTTGCTTTTCCCCCCACCAAATGTACTGGCTGAGATGCCAGTGATGGGGGGCTGGGGGTGGGGTGAGGATCCAGATCCTCAGCGCTTATTCTCTGGTTTCTTTCTTCGAGGCGTTCCTCCTCACGATGCCAGTGGGGGCCTGTTTCCAGCTGCTGCCCATAAAAGTCCCACCTACTTAAAGCTCCCAATTAAAGTTGTGGAACCCCAATAAAACTTACCCTGTTGGGGCAGGGTGGGAGGGGGCACCGAGAGACACCCAGAGCCCAGGCTGAGGGTGCCCTAATGAGGCTAGGCTCCAAAGCAGCCGTGGCTAAGTGGAGGCTGTAGCTGTCCCTGGCTCTAACCAAACCCACATGATGCGGAGGTGTAGTATACCAGGGCTGAGGAGTGCTTTACAAACAGTCAGAGAACCACATCAAAAGGAACAAGAAGTTTTTTTAATTTTGAAAAAAAAATGTGGAGAGGAAAAAAAGAGGCCTTTAATTTAAAAGAGATGAAATTCTTTTGCCTCAGGAACAGAGAAAGCATGGGATATAGCAGATTGTAAGTGGTAGAAAAGGGGTTTTAAAAAATGATCAGGGGGTCATTAAGTCAATCCCTCTGCCTTTTAAGCAAACCTCTCCAGCTTGGTTTAGTTGGCTTCTGAACCAACTACCCAGTATTCCTGGGAATGCAGGGAAGAGGCAATGGCTTACACTGGTTAAGATATTGAATTTGGAACCCAGGAAGAACTGGGTTCAAACCCTGACTCTGATTCTTCTACAATTCCTTTTTTCCCCGCTTTCTTTTATTATTATTATTATTATTATTATTATTATTATTTGGTGAGGCAATTGGGGTTAAGTGACTTGCCCAGGATCACACAGCTAGTAAGTATTAAGTGTCTGAGGCTGGTTTTGAACTCAGGTCCTCCTGAATCCAAAGCCAGTGCTTTTTCACTGAGCCACCTAGCTGCCCCACCTGACTCTGATTCTTAATCTCTGTATAAGCGAGTGGAAGCAGCTAGTTGGCACAGTGGATAGAAGCCAGGTTTGAAGTCAGGAAAATCTGAGTTCAAATCCTATCTCAGACACTTAACTAGTTGTGTGACCCACCGGTCATTTAACTTCTCTCAGCTTCTGTTTCCTCATCCACGAAATGGGGATAACAGCACCTCCCAGGGGTGTTGTGAAGCTAAAATGAGATGCTATTGGTAAAGAACTTATCAAACCTCAAAGCATCCTATTAATCCCAGATGTTATTATTGATCCCAGGCTAATCACTTTACCTCTCTTAGCTTCAGTTTCCCCATTTGAAATTGAATGGCCTGTAAAGTCCAGATGCTTTTATATCTATAAGCCTTGGATCCATTTATAGGATGACAATTCAATTCAATTGAGCAAGGATGGCATTCTGGGCAAAGACCAGAGAGCTAAGCAGAAGCCATCCCACTGGGTACGATGCAGCTCCCAACAGGTATGTGACTTTGACTCTTGCTTGGAGAATGCTAAAAACAACTTATTGAGTTGAAATCTTTAATTAGTGAATACATCATTAAGACTTACTATTTACCCAATATTCATGGTGGGGGGCGGTGTTGGTGAGGCAATTGGGGTTAAGTGACTTGCCCAGGGTCATACAGCTAGTAAGTGTCAAGTGTCTGAGGCTGGATTTGAACTCAGGTCCTCCTGAATCCAGGGCTGGTGCTCTATCCACTGTGCCACCTAGCTGCCCCTACCCAATATTCATTGAACATGATTTGTTAACCAGTCCATAAACTTTTATTAAGTTTACTTAATCTTCCTGCATGTCAGACACTGTGCTAGGTGCTGGGAATAGGGAAAAAATGGGCATAAGACAACCCCTGCCCTCCAGAAGCTCATAATCAAATAGGGAGACATGTAAATAGGCACATACAAATAAGATGTAGGCAGGATAAATTGGAAGTCTCTGCCCTTAAGGACATTGTAAGTTAACATCTTTATTCAATAAATTTAAGGACTATATGAGTCGTGATAGGCTATTTGTGATGACACCCACATAGACCTGCCAGGTCTTGCTCTGTAGACCTGGGACAAGTCATCAAAGATTATTCGAGTTGCCAGAGACCTCACTGCTCCAACTCACACCCACAAAAAGGAATCTTCTCTGTAGCATACCTAGCTTCTTCTTGAAGACGTCTGGCAATGGGGGACTCACTACCTAACAGGTCAACCCATTCCACTTTGGGACTACTCTAATCATAAAAAAGTGTTTCCCTAACATTGAACCCAATTGTTTCTTTGTAACTGTCCCCCATTGCTCTTTGTTCTGAACCCTAGGATCAAATGAGATATTTATAAAAATACTTGGCACAGTACCTGTAGGTGCTATATAAATGGTTATTCCTCCCTTCCATTTCCCAAGCAGAACAAGGCTAATCTCTGATCCACATGAGAATCCTTGAAAGAACAGAAGGGATGCTATCATCATTCCACTAATCTTTTGTTCTCTGGTTTACATGTACTCATTTCTTTCAATTCACCTTCATGCCATGTATGAGAGCCCCTCCACCATCCTCTGTAGGTTCCCTAGCTTATTAATTTTTATAGGTCCTCTGATTTCAATTGTAGGGACCCCCCCATCAATGCAGATGGGTAATTTCTCTATCATTTTTGGTCTTAAAGAGAGGTCTGGGGGCAATCAGAGGTAAAATGACTTGCCCAGGGCCATTCAGTTTATCCATATCTATCGTAAGTTTTGGTGCTCAGAATTCAATACAACACCCCCACACCTTGTCTGGAATGCTCTTCCTCCTCATCTCCTCCCCTAGCTGCTTTCAAGACTCAACTAAAATCCCTCCTTCTACTAGAAGCCATCTGGGTCTCCCCTTACACTAATCCTTTAACTCTGAGATTATATACTGTCTATATATCTCCCATCTATACTTTTGTTTGTCTACTATATCTCCCATTAGAATGTAAGCTCCTTGAGGACAGGAACTATTTTTTTTGTTTGTCTTTGATTCTTAGCCTTAGTAAGTCTTTAATAAGTGCTTATTGATTAATTGATTGATTGATTAGGTCTGACCTTAGTCCTAGAAACTTTGCCACTCTCCTTTGGGTCTTGTTTTTCTCATCTATTAAATAAAGGGGATATGGGGCAGCTAGGTGGCGCAGTGGATAGAGCACCAGCCCTGGAGTCAGGAGGACCTGAGTTCAAATGTGGCCTCAGACACTTAACACTTACTAGCTGTGTGACCCTGGGCAAGTCACTTAACCCCAATTGCCGCACTAAAAAATAAATAAATAAATAAATAAATAAATAAATAAATAAATAAATAAATAAATAAAGGAGATATACTGGAGACTTCCAAGGTTCTTTCTAACTGATGTTTTTTTTTTAAATTTCCTTGAAAGTAAGGGTTCCGTGTGTGTGTGTGTGTGTGTGTGTGTGTCTGTCTGTCTGTCTGTCTGTGTCTGTGTGTGTAAGATGGTCCCTCTGACAGTCTGGTGAAACTTAGGGATCCCATCTTTAAATGCTCAAAACAAGATAGAGAGAAGGTTCCAAAGGAACCCAATCATATAGAAATGCAGTTATCAAAATAGTTAATATCATATATCAAATATATAAATAAATCATAGCCTCCCCCCACCCAAGTTAAGAACCTCAGACTTTAAGATTTATTAGATTTATAAGTTATCTAGGTCAGGGCTTCTTAAACTTTCCCCACTTTTACATAAAAGAAAACCAAGGCCCAGAGAGACGAAGCGACTTGTCCAAGGTCACAAGGGTAATAAATAACAGAGCCAAGATTCTAACCCATAACCTCTGACTTGAGGCCACTCCAGTCGCTTTACTGACTGTGGCATCAATGTGAATGCTTGTTCCTTGTTCTTTCTCTGTCTCTCTCTGTGTCCCTCTGTCTCTGTCTCTGTGTCCCTCTGTCTCTGTGTCTGTCTGTCTGTCTCTCTTTCTGTTGGGGAGTTTCAATTTCTTTGTGACACTGGGTGTCAAAGCCTCCTCTTGGCTGGGGCTGGGGAGAGGAGTCCAATCTCTCTGTCAGTGGCAAAAACTGGCTCATGTCCAGTTCTGGGAAAGTCAGCTCTGTTGGCCTCCCTGAGAGGAAACCAGGCTGTGCCCCTTTAAATGGAGTGGAAGAAGTATGAAATTACGGCTAACTTGGTTTAGAGCCTTTGTGTAAGGCTTTCAGGAAGAGATAAACCATTAATCACGCACAATTACTCTGACCTTGCATGAACTCCAGCCTCTCAGAACACAGGCTATTGCGTTCCCAGGGGACCTTGGGAGACTGAGAAGATCCGCTCACAATTGGGGCACCGTATGCCAGAGCACAAAATGGCCACGGGCCCAGTTTCTTGGTTTCTCTTTGCTGAGAACTGCCTTGTCTCCCAAGGTCTGCACTCATTCCACATTCCACACCCTGTACCATCCTTAGACCCAGAGTACCTAGGGCCCAGGGACAGAAGGCAAAAGAGCAAGGGTGATGCAATTGTGGCTGAGTGTATGACCAAGGAAGACTTCCTTAGGGAACAAGACTATGTCTGATAATTCTTATATGTCTCTGTATCCTTAATATGATGTTTTATACATAATAGTGTTTAATAAATGTTTCTTAAGCTTTAGTCCCCTGGATTATTTTTTCAAAAGCTAAACCTATGGAGAGAGTGGGTGTGGAATAGTAATAGAACCAGCCTTAGTCAATTGAGTCAATAAACATTTATTAAGCATCTACTATATGCCAGGTGTTGTATAAAGCACTGGGGATCTAAATGAGTAAAAAAGATAAGTTCCTACCCTCAAGGAGCTTACAATCTAATGGGGGTAGAAAAAACACAAAAAGCTGGAAAGTGACAGAGAAGGTACCCAGTGTCAGGGCGAGGTGAAGTCAGTCAGAGAAGTCCCAAAGTAGTGTAGTCAGGTGAGAAATAAGGAGACCTCTGAGCTGGGCTCTCTCTAAAGGGAGGTTTGGAGGTCATGGCCCCGCTCTCCAGCCAGAGGGCTGAGCATGGTGATGAGGTGGGGGACTGACCATATCTTTCAGGATGATGAGCCCTCCCCCAATTCCACATTCAAGCCCTCCCTCTGTCCCACACTGGCTGTGTTTGGGGCAAGTAAAGTCATTCAACCATTCACTGCCCTCTTTAAGATTAAAATGAAGATGACACGCTCTTCAGAAGCAGAGTCTGGTTCATTCTTGCTTTTATTTGTAAATCCAGAGCTGAGCACAGCATCTAGAATACAGCTGGTGCTTAATAAATGCTCTCGTTGACTTGATGTCACTACACATTAGCAGAATAGTAGCCATTCTACATTGGCAGAGGGGGTTTCCACACTGCGAGTTCACTTGAATTAGTGAAATCATAGTTCCTTTTAAACAACAATAACAAACAACGATCAAGCAGTATGTTGGAAACCTTAATTAAAGACAACTCAACATATATTTATAAAATACTTATTCTATATAGGACCTTCCAATCCACAAGCATTTATTGAATGCTTGGTACTGGAGGTGCAAAGACAGAAAGGAGATCATTTTCACCCTCAAGGAATTTGCTTTCTATTGGGGGAGACACTTGCTTTGTGATACACACATACATACACACGCAGAGATGTATGTATATATATCTTATATACTCGTGTGTGTATATATGCATGTTTATGCATATATGTGTATGTGTATTGTGTATATATGTATGTGTGTGAGTGTGTATGTGTGTAAAATTACAAATAGATATGAGATGGTATCTGGAGGCATCAGTCAATGAGAAGGGAGGGGCAGGATGGGACAGAGTCAGGAAAGGACTCATATAGAAGGTGGCGTTTTAGCTGAATCTTTTTTTAAAGTAATAAACATTTTTATTTATAGTTTTGGGTTCCAATTTTTATCCTTCCTTCCTTCCCTCCCTCCCTTCCTCCCCTCCCCCTCCCTGAGGCAGTAAGCCATCAGATATGGGTTAAACATGTACAATTATGTAAAACATTGCCATGTTAGTAATTTTGTATAAGAAAACTTGAGTAAAAGAAAAAATGAGAGAATGAAAAATAACACACTTCAGTCTGTGTTCCATCAATATCAGTTTTTCTTTGGAGGTAGATAGTATGTTTCATGAATAGTCCTTTCGGATTGTGTTGGATTATTGTATTGTTGAGAATAGTTAAGGCATTCACAATTCTTTATCAAACAATATTTCTATCTCTGTGCACAACATTATCTTGGTTCTGCTCACTTCACTATACATCAGTTCATACAAGTCTTTTCAGGCCTTTCTGAAGTCATCCTGTTTGTCATTTCTTCTTTTTAATCATAAAAGTATTTTATTTTCTAGTTACATGTAGAGATAGTTTTCAACATTTGTTTTTACAAGATTTCTAGTTCCAAAGTTTTCTCTCTCCCTCCCCGCTCCCCAAGACAGAAAGCAATCTGATATAGGTTATACATGTACACTCACATTAAACATATTTCTGAATTAGTCCTGTGAAAGAAGAATCAAAACAAAAGGGAAAACCTTAAAAAAACAAAACAAAAAAAGTAGAAATGGTATCGTTCAATATGCATCTAGATTCCACAATTCTTTTTCTCTGGATTTGGAGAGCATTTTCCATCATGAGTCCTTTGGAATTATCTTGGACCATTGTATTGCTGAGGAGAATCAAGTCTATAACAGTTGATCATCACACAATGTTGTAGATACTGTGTACAATGTTTTCCTAGTTCTGCCCATCTCACTCAGCATCAGTTCATGTAAATCCTCCCAGGTTTCTCTGAAATCTGTCTGCTCATTGTTTCTTACAACGCAATAGTATTCCATTACATTCATATACCACAACTTGTTCAGCCATTTCCCTAGTTGATGGGCATCCCCTCAATTTCCAATTCCTTGCCACCCTGCTTGTCATTTCTTATAGCACAATAATATTCCATCACCATCATATAACACAGCTTGTTTAGCCATTCCCCAATTGATGGGCATTCCTTTGATTTCTAATTCTTAGCCCCCACAAAAAGAGCTGCTAGAAATATGTTATGTACAAATAGATCTTTTTTCTCTTTTTGGGGATATCTTTGGTATATAAACCTAACAGTGGTATTGCTGGATCAAAGGGTATGCACAGTTCTATAGCCCTTTGAGCATAGTTCCCAATTGTTGAGCTGAATCCTGAAGGAAACTATAGATTCTAAGGGTAGAGATGAGAAGGCAGAGCACTCCAGGCTTGATGGGAAGACAGTCTGTGCAAAAGCATGGAGATGGGAAATGATTAGAGGGCATGGGGCCAATTTGAATGGACCCTAGAATACATGAAAAAGAATAATGTGTAATAGCTGGAAAGGTAAATTGGGTCCAGGTTGTGAAGGATGAGGCACAACTTGCCATGGCAGATAGAGTACCAACCTTGGAGCCAAAAGACGTGGATTTAACTTTTGACTCAGGCTCCATGGGGAAAATTCCCATACTAGGAAATGTTTACAATGAATAGATCAAAGAACCGGACCCTCTCTTCCCATCTTTACCTCCAAATGTACAATGTGAACTGGGGATATAGACAAAAACAAAACAGTCCCTTCCCCTGAATAAGCTTACATTGTATTGCGAAAGAGGTATATGATATGCAGACAGATAAGGAAATACAGAGTAATATGATGAAGAAGGTAGATGCTAGGACTTAGGAGAATCAGAAAAGATCTCCTGAATGGAACTTTGAAAGAAACTAAGGATTCTAAGTGTCAAAGTCAAGGGAGGGAGAGCATCCCAGTCATGGGAAACAACCTGTGCAAAGACATGGAGGTAGGAGATAGAAAACCAAAGTAAAAAAAAAAAATAGCAAATAATTTAATGTGTCTGGAATGAAGAGTGAGGGTGGGGTGGTCTGGGAGCTGCTTGCAAGAGGCATTAAGCGCCAAACAGAAGAGTTAATGTTTGATTCTAGAGACCACACATAGCCAGAGATTCATCTTGGATGGATTGACATGTTCAGAACTAGGCTTTAGAAATATCAATTTGGCAGCTGTGGGCAGGGTGGATTAGGAAGGGAAGAGATTGGACATGGGAATGTCTGTAAGGATGTTGTAACATCCAAGGCCAGAGATGATGAGTACTTGAGCTGGGGAGAAGGCAAAATGGGAGAGAGTTGATGAAGTTCACCTTGTGGTTTATGCTTTGACTCACCCAGGAAATTAGCCTTTTTACATTTTAATTCTGTGGGCAGCTTAATAGCTGCAGCATAAGGTTGTAGAAAGAACCCAGGAGACCTGAGTTTAAAACCCAGCTCTCCTATTTACTAGTTGTGTGGCCTTGGGTAAGTCCCCTCCCTTCCTTGATAAAATGATGCTATTGGACTAAATTATCTCTAGATTATTCCAGGTCTATATAATATCATCACATCACATCACATCACATCACATCACATCACATCACATCATATCATATCATATCATATCATATCATATCATATCATATCATATCATATCATATCATATCATATCATACCAATCACACCATACCGCACCACACCACATCACATCATAATTATATCATAATCATATAGTATCAAAATGAATATGAAAGAGATTGTAAGAGAAAGAGAGGAAAAGGGAACTTGGAGGCAATCTAGGTTAATGTAATTTAACCGGGGCAGCTAGATGGCATAGTGGATAGAGCACTGGCCCTGGATTCAGGAGGACCTGAGTTCAAATTCGGCCTCAGACACTTTACACTTACTAGCTGTGTGACCCTGTGCAAGTCACTTAACCCCAACTGCCTCACACAAAAAAAAAGATAATGTAATTTAACCCAACCATCAATGATTAAATGTATACCATGTAGCAAGCACTATGTAGATATACAGACAGAAATGAAATAGCCCCTGACCTCAGACTACTTATAATCTACATTCTAGGTCAATCCCTTTGTGTGTGGCATCATATAATAAAAGCCCTGGAATGAGTCAGATCTCAGTTGGAATCCTGATTCAGGTACTTATTGACCAACAATAACAGACATTTCTATAGTGTTGTTGTTGTTGTTGTTTTTTTTGGTTTTTTTGTTTGTTTTTTTGTGGGGCAATGAGGGTTAAGTGACTTGCCCAGGGTCACACAGCTAGTAAATATCAAGTGTCTGAGGTCAGATTTGACCTGAAGTCCTCCTGAATCAAGGGCTGGTGCTTTATCCACTGTGCCACCTAGCTGCCCCTGGTTCATATCTTTTTTTTTTTTTTGAGGGACAATGGGGGTTAAGTGACTTACCCAGGGTCACACAGCTAGTAAGTGTCAAGTGTCTGAGGCTGGATTTGAACTCAGGTCCTCCTGAATCCAGGGCTGGTGCTTTATTCACTGCGCCACCTAGCCACCCCCGGTCCATATCTTTTTAAGCAGCTTACTACTCTGCACTGTGTTTCTGGGGTCCTGCTATATTGGTGCCAAACTCAGATCAGATACTTGCTTGGCTTTATCCCTTCTGTAGCTCAGAACTCTTGAGCTCAAGTGCCCCACCAGCTTCAGCCACCAGAATAACAGGGGTAAACAGGCATGCAGCAGCATTTGGAGCTGGTCCTCATTCCTTACAGCACTCCATTACAGTCTTATACTATATTTTATTCAGCCATTCTCTAAAGGATGGACATCCCCTTTGTTTCCAGTAGGGTTTCAATCCTGATTCTGGTTTTGCTGTTTACTAGCAGTGTGACCTTGGGTAAGTCATTACCCCTACCCCCATGGACTTTGATTTCCTCATGGTCTCTAAGGTCTCTTCCAAGAGTGAAATTCTTTGACCCAGTAGAATGTGTGTTGGATCAAATCACTGGATCCTGAAGGGACATCAGAGGCCCTTGAATCTAATGCTTACATTTTACAGATGAGGAAACTGAGGCTTAGAGACAGGTGAAATGTCTTAAGGTCATTGTGATGAAATAATGAGATTTAGCAGATACTCAAAGACCCACCTGGAGATGAATCTAGACTGATTGAATCAAGTGAGAGTGATTAACTGCTGATTAGCCTACTTCAAGTTAACTGGATTGTAATCACACCTTGAGAACACCTTCAGAACCAATGGATTTGGATGATGCCAACCAATCAGCTTGAAGCAGTGTGTAAGGACCGCCTCTGTTCCAGACCTATAAAAAGCTTCCACAATCAGTTTGCTGGAGAGAGTTCCTAATTGAAGCAGGCTTGTGGCAGAGGACTTGAGGAAGACCCAGACCAGGCTGGAACTCTAGGCTAAATAGGCTTTCTTCTTAACTTTCTGAACTCCATGGGAACATCTGTATGCTTTAATAAATGTTTAATGCCCAAGGACTGGTGCTAAAGCTTCTAATTTAAGGCGACCACAATTTAGATTTTAAACATCACATCATAGATCTAAAGCCAGAGGATAATTTAGAAAATATCTTGCCCAACCTCTTCTTTTTACACTGAAGAAACTGAGGCTGAGAGAAGTGAAGTGATTTAAGATTAAAGATCCTAGAGGTCAAAGCAACCTTAGAAGTCAATTAGTTCAAAGTGAGGCCAGGTGAAGTTAGATGATTTGCTCAGCATCATGTAGGTACTAAGTATCTAAGGCAGCATTCGAATCCAAGTCTTACAAACTCTAGGTCTATGCCTCTAGTCTCTTCATCATGTTACCTTGAAGCTCAGTTGTCATCTATCTAATCCCACTCATATCCCCTCTAAAATAATCTTTCTTATTCTTTAAGACCAGCCTGGAGTCAGGAAGATTTCTCTTAGTGAGTTCAAACTCAGCCTCAGACACTTACTAGCTGTGTGACCCTGGGCAAGTCATTTCACCTGTTTGCCTCAGTTTCCTCCTCTGGAAAATGAGCTGGAGAAGGAGGTGGCAAACCACTCCATTATCTCTGCCAAGAAAACCCCAAATTAGCTCACCAAAGGTCGGCACGACCGGACAACCACAAAAAATGAGAGGAGCTCACGTCTCCATTCCACTTCTGATCTCATCTCCTACCCCACAGTCTAGCAGAGCAAGGTTTGAATCTTGGCCCCCGAAATCCACAACTCATGTGATTTCCTTACTATGTCATTTCCTTACTATGGGGCTAATTTCCTCATCAACAAAGAGAGAGAGAGAGAGAGAGAGAGAGAGAGAGAGAGAGAGAGAGAGAGAGAGAGAGAGAGAGAGAGAGAGGAGAGTGAGCAGATGACTTCCAAGGTCCCCTCGGTGGCCTTTCACTTGATTCAGCATGGAAATCGCCATCTTCCATTTCAGTTCCCACCCTTTCCTCCTGATTCACTCGGACTCCTTCTTCTGACTGAGTACCAGTCCAAACATGGCCCTGTCCTTTAATGATATCCTAGAAAAGATTGTGCAACTGCATTCCCTGAAAATGTTTACCATTCAAAGAGATGCTTATCTCCCTGGGGTTACTTGAAGGCCTGATCTTATCTGTAGACCAGAGCCCGGATGGGAGGAACTCTGCTAGTCCCGTCAGCTGTTGGGTTAGAAACCAGTTCAAGAAGTCTCTACTCACTTGGAGGTTCTGTGGGCCTGACTATTGCTTTAGCACTCACATCAGAAATGTTGCCACTACCCGTCACCTGCTCTGATGTCCTATTCCAGATCACCTAGCTCTGAAGCCACCTTTCCCAGAACCTCCTGCTTTCCAGATTTTGGGTGCCTTTTAGGGTCAGCTTGGTGGTGCAGTGGCTAAAGCACTGACCCTGGAGTCAGGAGGACCTGAGTTTAAATCCCATTTCAGATACTTATTAGCCATGTGACCCTGGGCAAGTCACTTAACCCTGTTTGCTCCAAATATCCAGGGCCATCTCCAGTCATCTTGATGTATATCTTGCCTCTGGACCCAGATGGCTCTGGAGGAGAGAGTGAGGCTGATGACCTTGAACTGCCCTCCCTCACTTAAATCCGGTTCACTGCAAGTCATGACATCACCCTGATATCATGGTCCTCTTTGAGAACAAAGGACAAACAACAACAGCTTTCAAAGACAAATACAGGAGGTAGGATTATATCCGTAACCTCTGTTACTGTTCTAGCCACTGTATAGCTAACTCCCTCCAAATCAAGCAATTTGGTGTTGGAAGAAGAGACTTGAACTTGGAACCAGGAGACATTTGGGTTGAAATCCAAGCCCTGGGGCAGCTAGGTGGCACAGTGGATAAAGCACTGACCCTGGATTCAGGAGTACCTGAGTTCAAATCTGGCCTCAGACACTTGACAGTTACTAGCTGTGTGACCCTGGCCAAGTCACTTAACCCCCATTGTCCCGCAAAACAAAAGACGAAATCCAAGCCCTGACACTGACTAGCTGGGAGAGCCTGGGCAAAAGCCTCCCTTTTGTCCCTTGGAAGGTGTGGAAAATACTGCTTCTACCTGCTATCTAAAGGGGAGTCAGTACAGACCCCCAGCATTGGCGAGTTGGAAGGAACATCAGTGGTCTTCTAGTCTACCCCATACTCAGCAAGGGTTTATCCAGTTTGCAGTGCTCCAGTGAGGGGGAGCCTACCACCTCCCAAGGCATCTCCCCCTTTGGGAGATGAAGTAGCTCTTCCTGATGATCAGCCTCAATTAACCTCTCTGCTGCATCCACCCATTGTTCCTGTTTCTGTCTTCTGGTGCCAAGGAGATCCACATCACTCCTTTTACCACCCAGAGATAGCCACCGTAATTCCCCAATTATCATAAGAGTTACAGCAATACACCCCAGGATCATGGATCCATAACTGGAAACGTCCTCTGGGGTCACAGCTCATTTTACTGGTGAAGAAACAGGAGATAGAAAAAGAAACATGGAGATAGAGACCACAGCACTGACTTCATGGCTAGGGGAACTCGAAGCTGAAGAGACCCTCTTTACTGATGAGAGTTTCTCTCCTTATAGTCTTACAGAGTTGCCTGGGGCACTAAGAGGTTAAATGATATGTTTGGGTTACCTATCAGGCCATCCAGTCCAACCCCTTCATTTTACAGATGAGGAAACTGAGGCCTAGGGAGCTTAAGTGATTTCCTGAAGGCCACCCAGGTAGCAAGCAGGGGAGGGGAGATTTGAACCTAGGACTGCTGACTCCACGGTTGGGTGCTTTTTCCAATGAGCCCTGTTACCTCCCTACGCCATCAGATTCCACTCTCATTTTCCAGGTGAGGGGAAGAAAAGGGAATCAGCATTTATTAAGCACCTACAATATGCTTAAGCGCTTTAAGATTGTTTAATTGATGAGGAAACCCAAAACAGGCATATTGATGGTTTGTCCACAGTTACATGGATAATAAAGAGGAGGTCAGGGTTTTGAAATCTGGTCCTCTGTCTCCACATTCAGATCCCCTTCTAGCAGGTCACCGAGCTTGCCTTCACCAGCAATATCAAAGTAGAAGGACCTCCCCCCCACCCCCTCCCATAACGCCATCTATGATTTTCCTGGTCTTTGGTCCTCATTGGAGAGTGGCTCCAGGGGCCATCTTGATGCTTCTGACAACTGACCTTTCAGCTTCTCTGTAGAGCTACCTCCCTGCCAGTCATTCATCATTATTCTCAGGAGGCTTAAGGTTGAAGTTACTCATTCATCTTATTCTAGCTCATCAGAGACGCCCTCACCACCAGGTGGCAGCATGGACTCATGGGTACCTGGCTCACCACTGCTGTTCTTTCCAAAGGCTCTGCTGGTTCAGAATTTTTAAAAGCTCTTAGCTGACATTTGCACTGTGGTTTTAAGGTGTACAAAATGCACTGTTTATTTCATTTCATTTGAGCTTCGCAACATCTCTGTGAGGTATGGACTACAGGTATTATCACCCCCATTTCACAGATCCAGAAACTGAGACTCAGAGAGGTTAAGTGATTTGTCTACTCTCACAAAACTAGTGAGTAGCTGTCCTTGAATTCAGGACTCTTTCAACTCCAGGTCCAACACTATTTCCACTCTAGCATGAAGTTTTGATGGATCTGTGACTTTGTTGATTTGGTTATTCCTTCAACCAGGGAGAGATCATAACCTCAGGATTATATGTTCAGATTCGGAGCCAGAAGGGACCTTAGATGTTTTTATTCAGTTATTTTCAGTTGTATCTGACTCTTGGTAACCCCAGTTGGGGGTTTCTTGGCAAAGACACTGGCGTGGTTTGCCATTTCCTTCTCCATCTCATTTTACAGAAGCGGAAACTGAGACCAAAGAGGGTTAAATGACTTGCCCAGGGTCACCCAGCTAGTAAGTGTCTGAGGCCAGATTTGAATTTAGGAAGATGAGTCTCCCTGACTCCAGGCTTGGTTCTCTATCCACTGAGGCACCCAGCTGCCTGCCCTCTTTAGAAGTTATAAAGTCGGGGAAGCTATGTGGCACAGTGGATAAAGCACCAGCCCTGGATTCAGGAGGACCTGAGTTCAAATGTGACCTCAGACACTTGATACTAACTAGCTGTGTGACCCTGGGCAAGTCACTTAACCCCAATTGCCTCACCAAAAAACAAAACAAACCAACCAACAAAAAACAAAACAAAGAAGTTATAAAGTCTATTTTGTAAAGAAGGAAATTAATGTCCATAGAAACAAATGACCTGTATAGAGTCTCAGTACTAGTGTCTGGTGTAGGATTTGAACCCAGACCCTATTGACTCCCTGACCACCATGTAACACTTCCATTCTTATTTTATTCATGTACTTTCACACAGCCTTCAGAGAAGATCTATCTAACACACAGGAGATCTTCCTTTAGTTGTTTTATCTATTTGGTTATTTATTTATCTGCTATTAATTCATTTATTTTTGGTGGTTCCCACCAACTGAAATGATCTGTCTGTCCCTCTGTTATCTCACATTCTTGCTACATGACCGGCCAACTTGCCGCACCATTTATGTATGTCCTTGATGTCCCTCCTTGGTTTTCTCTAACTTCTCAAAATTAAACACTTTTCCTTGGTAAAATGCCACAGTTTCTTGATCTCCACTCTCTTCATTGTCCCTTTAGGTCACTGACAAGTTGGATTCTTTGAAGAACATGGTGTTCCGTAATTTACAACCACTTACAACAGCTTCAATGAGAGATGTTGGTTCTGAAAACATAGGCCATTACATCAAGAGAACAGCTGGGCACAATTGTCCAAGAAGAATCCCCTTCTCTCTCTTCTTCCTGTTAGATTCTGAGGCCAGCTCATGATCTAGCTGGAGGATCTGACAAATCTTTTGGCACTGATGCCTTAATTTAATGGGCTTTCGATACAACTGCATGTTTGTGAACTTGCCTATGTACATTGTGCATTTGAGGGGTGGGGGCTTTCTTTTTAAACTTGCCATTTAGCATGTGCCTTGGCACATAGTAGGTACTTTGTAAATGCTTGTTGACTGAGTGACTACATCCACTTGGTTTTCCCCATGTGAATGACTACAACAATATTTTGTAAATGGTTGTGAATTTCATTATCTCATTAAAGAGATCATCTCCCACCTTTGTGCCTTGGCCCAGGCTGGCCACTTTGCCCAAAATTCTGCTGTTGCTGCTACTGCTATTATTGTTTGTCCTTCATTCTTGAAGAGGACCATGAGATCATGGTGGTGTCATGACTTACAGTGAATTGAATTTAAGTGAGGGAGGGCTGGGCAAGGTGACCAACCTCACTCTCTCCTCCAGAGAATCTGGGTCCAGTGGCAAGATATACATCAGATCGACTGGAGATGGCCCTGGATGTTTAAGGCAATCAGGTTAAGTGACTTTCCCAGGGTCACACAGCTAGTAAGCATCTAAAATGCACTCCCATGTCAACTGTGTCTCTTAGAATCCTAGGAAACCCTTTAAATAATTCAACTCACATACCATCTCCTACATGAAGCCAGTCTCAATCCCCGCCCCAGTTGTTTGTATGTTCCCCAGGAAAATGTATCTTGTATTTATTTTGCATACACTTATATGTGTGTCTTCCCTGAAGAAATGTAAATTCCTCAAGGGCACAGTCAGTTCTATTTTGGTCTTTCTAGCTATCCTCAGCACAAGCAGCACAGGGCTTGGGAGTGGAATAAATGATGATTGATTGGTTGACTTGTAAATTCTAAGATACTATTAAAAATGTGAGCTACTGCTAATCTTACTTTCCATCAGGAGATTCTGCTGTCTTGAAAGTAGGAGGGTCTGGTATCAGCCTAAGGGGACAGTTCCAAAGGCACCAGTCCAATTCAATATCTGGTCATTCCAATCGTCTGCCAGATAATATAGTGGATAGTATGTCAGTTAGTCAACAAACATTTATTAAGCCATTACTATGTTATGGGACATGGATGCAGAACCAGGAAGACCTGGGTTCAAATCCTGCCCCAGACGCTGCTTAGTTGTGTGGTTGTTGGCTAGTCACATAAGTCCTATCAATTATTGTCTCCTCATCTTTAAAATGAGATGCCTAGATTTGACTGACTGGAAGCTCACTTCTGGCTTGAGATCCACTAGCTGTTAGAAAGCTTAGAAGACAATGCTGAGAGTCAGAATGGATCTTGGTCCATGCCTTCCTCTTGGTTTCTGGGTGGACTCTGACATCTCTCCCTCCTGGGAAGAAGTCAGTCCATTGACCCCCCAACCAGACATTTGTACTGGTGAGGAAGACAAAGAATAAGGAATGGACCTGGAAGTCACCTAGTGCAAAGCTTTCCTTGGAGAACCCGGGTCTAGGCCCCATTCTGTCATGACCCGACTGGGAGACTTGGGGATGCCTACTTGGCTTCTCAGTGTTTCTTTGGCTTTGAAGTGAATGAGCTTTGATTTCCTGGGAGGAATTGGAACCCGAGTCTGCCTGCCCTGGGTCTCTTGGGCAGTCTGTTGAAACCTATTTGTAAAATAAATTTGTAAACTATAATGCAGAGGATTACAAAAAAAAAAAAAGACCGGTTATAATGAAGTACAGTTATTAAATGCTGAGAAAAAGTTCTCAGGTTCCAGGTTTAGAATCTATGGACTAGATATGGGCTAAGGCCCCTCCTAGTTCTGAGCTTTCCTCTTCTAAAGTCCTCTGGCCCCAGCTCTGACATCTCCTATTCTAAAGCCCCTCCCAGCTCTGACATTCCCAGTACCAAGACCCCTCCCAGCCCTGATATTCCCTATTCTAAGACTCCCTTCAGCTCTGATATTCTCTGTTCTAAGGCCCTTCTCAGCTCTGACATCCTTTGTTCTAAGGCACCCCCCCCAGCTCTGACATCCCCTGTTCTAAGGCCCCTCCCAGCTCTGACATTCCCTGTTCTAAGGCCCCTCCCAGCTCTGACATCCCCTGTTCTAAGGCCCCTCCCAGCTCTGACATTCCAAGTGCACACTTCTAGATATGACAGAACTAGAACAAACACACAAGTCTGTTTCCCAGTCTTCCCACTATACCAAAGTTTTTCCCTTGCCCCCTTCTCCCCTTCCTCCCCTCCCTCTCTCCCACAGAGGCAGCCAAATTGTCCCCTTGGCCCCCCACATTTAACAGACAAGCTGTTTTGCCTTATGAGTAGAGACTTCCTTGCTCCAGGGGCCGCTCCTTCCTGCAGACCACCAGAATGTCCAGAGGTCCGGCTTCAAGAGCACGTGGCTCCCCTCCACTGGGGGATCACCCCTCACCCTTCCTGATTGTTCAATAGCCCCCAGTTACAGGCACTTCCTCCCTGCTGCCTGTCTCCAGCCTCCTTCCCCCACCAGCCCTGGATTCACTAACACTTTGCAGATACCGCCAATAAGCAAACCTCTGTTCAACAAGAGTGTTCAGGTGCTTGCCACCCCAGCTGTGGACTCGCCAGCCCTCCACCGGGCCCTGAAGGCAGACTGGGGTAGAGGAAATAGGGTGCTCCAAGACTTCCTCCTCTGGCTGCCCCATGGCCCTGAGATGGTCACCTCTGGCCCTCGATGGGTCAGGGAAGGTTGGCTAATTTGAGGCCGCTGAGGGGGTGGGGTGGTGATTGCTGTCACTGGTTTCCTGCTGGGTTTCTTTGGGAGGTCATGACAATCCCAGGACCCCCCTCCAATCCTGCTCCTCCTCCTCCCCCTCCATCCTGCCCATCCTTTGGGCTGGTGAGAGAAGGATACTCGACAGTCACAGGACTTGCTGCAATGGCCTGTCAAGGAAAATTGAGAATGTTGATTTACTGCAAGCTTGTTTTCCATTTGGGGTCCCTCTGGCTTGAGCACGTCTGGCCAACGCCCCCTAAAACTCTAGCCCTTTTCTTACCAAAAAAAAAAAAAAAAAGACCAGCACATACCAGGGCAATTCCTTCCAAAATGATAATCTGGAAAATTTAGTAACTGCTCTAGTTATGTAATCTTTATGCCCAAGGCCCTGTGGTGCCTTCCAGCTCTGACATTCAAGGATTCCTGGGGCTGGGGGGGCTTTAACAAAGACAAGGGGAGCAGAGTTCTAAGGAGGCAGATCACAGTTCATTGATTCAGCAACAAATATTTATTAAACACCAACTTAAGGGGAAGCTGGGTGGTGCACCAGGATAAGGCACCAGCCCTGGGACACTTAACACTTACTAGCTGTGAGACCCTGGGCAAGTCACTTAACCCTCATTGCCCTGCAAAAACAAACAAACAAACAAACAAACAAACGCCTACTTAAGTGATCAACAAAGCCAGGAACTGACCTGGCACTGAGGGTAGAAAGACAAAAAGGTATCAGTCAAGTAATTATGGTGTTCGGATATAATGGGATGTTATTGTGTCCTAAGAAATAATGATAGAGATGGATTCAGAGATGCCTAGGAAGACTCCTATAAACTGAGGCAGTGTTAAGTGGGCACACCACAACACCTTTAAGGGGAACAAGTTTGAAAGATTTAGGAACTTTAATCAAGACAATTACCAGCTATGTAGGGATTGCTGTTTTCTTTGGTTTTATACCTTTGTTTTTGTACACTTAGCATGATGCCTGACATATAGCAGGTGCTTAACTCAATTTGTGAATTGCTTAGACTGTAATTAACACATAAGCTCCTGAAGGCAGACACTTGTCTTTCTCTTTCATGTGTATCTCTAGTGCTTAGTATAATGCCTGGCATTCAGTAAGCACCTAATATTTACTGAAGACTGATACAGAGATGGGCAAAGAAGTGATGGGCTAGAGGTACTGAAGGAGGCATCTCTCTGTTTTTCTGTCTCTCTCTGTCTCTGTCTCTGTCTCTTTGTGTGTGTCTCTGTATCTCTCTTTCTGTCTGTCTTTGTCTCTGTCTCTCTGTGTCTGTGTGTCTCTCTGTCTCTGTCTCTCTTTGTGTGTGTCTGTCTCTTTCTGTCTTTGTCTCTGTCTCTGTCTCTGTGTGTGTCTATCTCTGTCACTGTCTGTCTTTCTGTCTCTGTCTTTCTATCTTTGTGTGTCTCTCTCTGTCTCTGTCTGTCTGTCTTTCTCTGTCTCTGTATGTGTGTCTCTCTTTTGCTTGACTTTTCTTATTTCTTACAAGGGAGGGTTTGTATTTTTTTAGGAGAAGAAGGGAAAATTATAGGAAGGAGAGTGGATAGGAATGATAGAGTTGGAAAGAAAGAGAAGGAAGAGAAGGAAGGAAGGAGGGAGGGAGGGAAGGAGGAAGAAAAAAGGGAAGAAGAGAACATCAATAAAAACATTTTAAAAGATACATACACATACATATATAGTATATTACATATACATTTTTCCATATGACAAATTTATCGTAATTCTAGCCATAGCTATAAGTAATAAAGACTCATAATATCATATGCAGCTCTCTTTTTTTGTTCTTTGTATGTGAAAACCTTCGTGTGTTGATTTTTTCTTCAAGTTCATCAAAAAAGACAAGAGAGGGAGCAGCTAGGTGGTGCAGTGGATAAAGCACAGGTGCTGGATTCATGTGGAACTGAGTTCAAATCCGACCTCAGACACTTGACACCAGCTGTGTGACCCTGGGCAAGTCACTTAACTCTCATTGCCCCCCCCCCAAAAAAAAGACAAGAGAAAAAAAATGATTAGTGTCTGCCTGCCCTCCAGGAGTTTCCTTTCTACTGGGGAAAGGCGACAAGTATGGGGATGGGTTGATACAAAATTTATATACAGTATATACACTAGTAATTTCATGGGAGCAGGGTTCTAACTAATAGGGGGTGGATCAGAAAAGACTTTATATTAAAGGGGACTCATGAGTTGAACCTAAATGGAAACAAGCAGTTAGTTCTATAGGACCAGATTTAGAAGAGAGCATTCTGGTCATGGGGAAAAGTGTGTACAAGTTCAAGGGTGGGATATCAAATGGGCCAGTGGGGCTGGAATGTAGAAGGTGATAGGGAAGAGAATGCGAAACTGGTTTGGAGAATAGATTGGAGTCAGATTATAAACAGCAGCTTCAAAAAAAAAAAAAAAAAAGGCAGGCTTGAATATGTCCAGCGTGAGGAAAGCTGCTATCTGCAGGGGTCACAACTCTACTGGTGGACAGCTCAAACAAGAGGGAAGTTTTCCTTCTACCAAACTTAGGTTGTATTTTGTAACTTTCTCTCCTTGTTCTGCCTACTGGGGCCTGGCAAACTAAGCCTATTTCCTTTTCTAAGTGAAAATACTTTAGTCCTGCATGACAGCAATCATTTCCCTGTTAACCTGCTCACTTTGAATTCCTCCAACCAAACTTTTTATAACTAGAAGTCTTTCATCATCCCAGCTGCCCATCTTGGGAGGTTCTTCAACTTAACACTGTCCTGGCTAAAAAACAATACCCAGGACTGAAATTTAGTATTCTGTTGCCTACACCAGGAGATTTTCAAAACAATCAAAAATCATCATGTTGTTTCTCAGTTATTTTTCAGTTGTGTACAATTCTTGGTGACCCCATTTCTGGTTTTCTTGGCAGAGATCCTGGAGTGGTTTGCCATTTTCTTCTGGAGCTCATTTTACAGATGAGGAAACTGAGGCAAACAGGGTTCAGTGACTTGACCAGGGTCATCTGTATGAGACTGGATTTGAACTCAGTGAGATGAGTCTTCCTGACTTCAGGCCCAGGGCTCTATGCACTATGGCGCCCCTAGCTTCCTGAAAAATCACTCTAGGCCAGCCCATTATACAGATTGCTTGACCCCTGAGGGTTTTTCCAAATCTAAAATCTTGTTATCTCAAGAGCTGTAATACCTCAAGTCTTTTCCAAATCATGTGCATTTTGAATGCAGGATAGATGTGACCAAGAGTGGAGTCAATCTATGTTCCAGTTTCTGATTTCACAGTTTTGCTTCCCCCTCAGAGCCCCCTGAGTTTATGCTGTAGATCTAAGGTATCTTCAGCAATATTGTTGTTTGTCCTTCCTTCTTGCAGAGGACTGTGACAGATGTCATGACCTGCAATGAATTAGATTTAAGTGAGGGAGAACTGTGCAAGGTGACCAACCTTGTTCTCTCCTCCAGAGCCATTTGGGTCCAGTGGCAAGATTAGGTAGATGATAGATAGATAGATAGATAGATAGATAGATAGATAGATAGATAGATAGACAGACAGATAGACAGACAGATAGAGATAGAGATATATTAATAAATAATATTTCTATTTTAATATGTATATATTTCCAGTTGGAAATGGTCATGGATGTTTAAGGCAATTGGGGTTAAGTGACATGCCCAGGGTCACACAACTAGTAAGTGTCTGAGGTGAGATTTGAACTCGGGTCCTCCCAACTTCAAGGTCAGTGCTCTATCCATTGTGCTACCTAGCTCCCCCTTTCAGCAATAACAGAAAGACTATGAGTCCCATGTGAGCTTTAAGAGGCTGATGGGTGGCACCATAGTGCACAGAGCCCTGGGCCTAGAGTCAGGAAGACAGGAGTTCAAATCTGCCCTCAGATATTCGCTAGCTATGTGACCACAGACAAGTCATTTCACCTCTGTTTGCCTTAGTTTCCTCAGCTGTCTAATGAGGATAATAATTGCACCCCCTCCCAGGGTTGTTGTAAGGATCAAATGAGATAGTCATTATAAGGCAATCAGCGCAGTGCCTGGCATATTGTGAGTGCTATATAAGTGTTAGTTATTATTATCGGGTGCCACAGTAGATAACACGCTGGACCTGAAGTCAGGACAACCTCAGTTCAAATCTAGCCTGAGATACTTCCCAGTAGTATTACCTTGGGCAAGTCACTTAGCCTCAATTTCCTTTCCCCATATGTAAACCCTACTCTCCAGGGTTGTTGTGAGGATCCAGTGAGATCATTTGGTAAAGTGCTTCCCAAACTTGAAAGTGATAGGGAGGGGGCGGCTAGGTGGTGCAGTGGATAAAGCACCAGCCCTGGATTCAGGAGGACCTGAGTTCAAATCTAGCCTCAGACACTTGACACTTACTAGCTGTGTGACCCTGGGCAAGTCACTTAACCCCCATTGCCCTGCAAAAATAAAAACAAAAACAAAGAATTTCTATTAAAAAAAAAAAAAGAAAGTGATAGGGAAACATTTCAGCAGGACCTCCAAGACAGGGCCAACAATGGGAGTGGCGCCAAGGGTGGGTGAGAAAACAATCCATTCCAAACCTAGTGTTTGCCATCTAAGGGATGAGTTACAAAATGATCTCTAAGCTTCCCCCAAGCTCTAATATCCCCTATTCTAAGACCCCTCCCAGCCCTGACATCCCCTAATGCCCCTCCCAGCCCTTACATTCCCTGTTCTAAGGCCTCTCCCAGCCCTGACATCATCCTCTGTTGTAATGCCTCTCTCAGCTCTGACATCCCCTATTCTAATGCCCCTCCAGCTCTGACATTCCCTCTTTTAAGCCCCTCCCCCCAGCCCTGGCATTCCCTGTTGTAAGACCCTCTCAGCTCTGATGTTCTTGGTTCTAAGGACTCTCCCAACACTGACATTCTCATCTTCCAGCTCACATTCTATGAACAAGGGCCAGTGAGGCTGGTCTCTGGCTCTGCCTCATTGTTTGCCTTCCTTTCTCTGGCTGCACTTCCTCAGAATTGGAGGGCTGAGCCTCTTTCCCAGGGGATGGCCTCAGTTGGCCTCATCGCAGACAGTCCCAGTGTGGCCTCAGGGAAGGCTCCAAGTGGCAATATGATTTAATAAGCAGACACTTAAAGCAGTTTCCACTGGAGTCAGTGCACTTCGGATGGCCCTCTCTGCTAATTTAACACTGGCTGCAGCCCCAGCGTTGGCGTCTCTGGGCTCATTAGGCGAATGGCACCATAGCCAGTAAGAGTCTCTGGACCGTGCTGCTGCTCCCAGGGCTGAGTTTATTAACTTCACTAAGAAATGACTGAGGCAGAGGGCCCGGCCCAAGCCTCTCGCTGGTCCCTTCTTGTTTTGGGGAGAAGGTGGATGGTTGGTAAAAAAAAAAAAAAAAAGTTTGAGGACCTGAATTTCAGTCCTGACTCTGCTGCCCACGTGCTCTTGGGAAAGTAATTTTTCCCTCCTGTGACTCAGCTGGCTCATTTGTAAAACTTGGTGCTAGACTGGATGGCCTTGAAGTTCCCTTCTAGCTTGAGAGCTCTGATTCTACACTCTTCTCTGTCTCTCTAGAACCTCCTTGTTGTGCCCACTGGGGTCAAGCAGCTCAAGTCTGAGCTTCCCACAGCCTCCTGAAACAGATAGATTCAATGTTAAGCCCTGGGTCATTTCAGTTGTGTCTGACTCTTCCTGACCCCTTTTGGGGTTTTCTTGGAAAAGATCCTGGAGTGGTTTGTCATTTTCTTCTCTAGCTTATTTGACAGATGAGGAACTGAGGCAAACAAGGTGAAGTGACTTGCCCAAGGTCATTCAGCTAGTAAGTGTATGAAGACAGATTTGAACTCAGGAAGATGAGTCTAATCTAATCACTGTGCCTACTAGCTTTCTTGAAAACCTACAGATGAAGAAACTGAGGTGAAGAGATACTAAGTGGCTTATCATGTGTTATGTGTAAATTTTATGTATATATTGCACAATATATTGTATATATTGCTGTATGTATTACAGCACACAAATATACATTTATGGTCTCTCTCTCTATATATATTCATGTATACACATATGCATATATATATACACACATATATGTATATGGTATGAGAAATTTCATCAGAAGATGGACAGGCAACGAGAAAGTATAAGTAACCCAGAGCTATCACTTGGCAGCTATCTGAGCAAGAAAAAGCCTAGTGTCATAGGAAGGAGACTCAGTTTGGAGGTAGAGGACTTGACTTTGAATTCTAGCTCTGCTGCTTAATGGGTGACCTCAGATAAGTACTTTAGTCTCTTTGTGCCTCAACTTCCTCATTTGCAAGAAGTGCACGTTGAATGAAATTATTCCTAACATCTCTATCTTTATAGCTCTATCTTCAGAGCTTAGCACAGTGGCTGGCACATAGTAGGTACAATATAGAGAGATTAGATAAGTAGATAGATAGATAGATAGATGAATGGATATAGATAGATAGATAGATAGATAGATAGATAGATAGATAGATAGATAGATAGATAGATGGATGGATAGATGATAGATTCATTGAGTTCTCTATTCCATTTTGGAAGTATTGGCTAAAAATGAGTTTGGAGATTATCTGAAGATTATATTCATCCATGTTTTTCTTTTTTCATATTGGCAAGAATAAACAAGAATGCACGCAATAATACATAGCACACATATGTACATATAAAATGTACACACATGTATACATAGTATATGCATATACACAACACATGTATACACAGCACACAAATGCAAATGCACCTACATATATAAACACAGCAATGCATAGACATACATGTCACATACATGAACACCTACATATACATTCAGAAAACACCTAAAGTTATATGTGTATATATGTATATTATATACTTGCATCTATCTACTTATTTATCTATAGTATATACCTAGCCAGAATTTATACAAGGTTATAAAGTTTGTAAAGGACTTTTAAAATATTACCTTATTTTGGGGTAGCTAGGTGGCACAGTGGATAAAGCACTGGCCCTAGATTCAGGAGGACCTGAGTTCAAATTCGGCCTCAGACACTTGACACTGACTAGCTATGTGCCCTGAAAAAATAATTAACCTCATTTGAACCTAAAAACAACCCTGGGAGACAGGTGCTGTTATTATCCCTGTCTCACAGATGAGGAAATTGAGGCAGAGAGTAATTAAGTGACTTGCATAGGTAGTCATGCAGTCAGTAAGTGTCTGGATTTGAACTCAGATCTTCTTGACTCTTCCAGGTCCTGCCTCATGCTCTATTCACTGGACCCTCTAGCTGCCAAGTTACTTAGCTGATTATTAGCATGTTTCTCCAGTTAGAATGTGAGTTCCTCAAAGGCAGGGACTGTTTTGGTCTTTCATTGTATCACTTAGGACAGGGTTTGGCTCCCAGTATGCATCTAATAAATGCTAGTTGACTGACAGTCCAACCCTCCTATTTTACAGATGAAGAAATTGAAACCCAGAACAGTCAAAAACAAAACAACTTTCTCAGGGTAACACAAGTGGTGTTCAGATTTGGTCGAATCCAGTCTTTTCCCACAATCCCTGCTCACAAATTGGATTGATAAACTCAACTGCAAAATCCCAGAGCTGAGAGAGACCTTAGAACTTCAGTCTTGGAGGAAATGTTAAAGAACATTCATTATAAGCATTTAATATATGCCTATTAAATGAAGTCAAAATACTTTAGTCCAATCCCCTGATTTAAAGATGAGAAGATACAATGTATGAACTTTTGTGAGAACAGGTTGTATCCCTCTACAGCATTCCTGAGGGCAAAGCTGGTTTCATGAGGCAGCTAGGGGACACAAAAGAGAGAGTGCTGGAATTTTAGCCAGAAAGAACTGAGTTCTAATCCTGCCTTAGACACTTACTAGCTGTGTGACCTTTGGAAAGTCACTTTACTTCTATCTCCTTCAACTTACACCTGGAAAATAGAGATAATAATATAACCTCCTTTACAGGGGGTTGTTGTGAGGATAAAATGGAATAACTGAGATATGTAAAGTGCTTTACAAACCTTAAAGTAGTAGATTGATGATTACTTTTATTGTGGTTTATATATGTGTATCATCAGTTTCTGACACAGGGCCTCTCACAGAAGTAGGTATTTAATAAATGTCAGTTGAATGACTAATTGATATTAGCTGGAAAAAAAGCAATGATTGGGGTTGTAAGAACAATAATAGCTAGAATTTGTATTGGGGCAGCTGGGTGGCACAATGGTCAGAGCTCTGGACCTGGAGTCTGGAAGACCTAAGTTTAAATTCAGCCTCAGACATGTTCTAGCTGTGTGACCCTGGGCAAGTCACTTAACTCTGCCTCAGTTTTCTCATCTGTAAAATAAACTGGAGAAGGAAATGGCAAATCATTTCAGTATTTCTGCCAAGGAAACCCCACATGTGGTCATGAAGAGTCAGATATAACTAAAAAATGACTGAAAAACAACAAATCATCAGGTTCTAACACAGAATCTCTCAAAGAAGTAGGTGTTTAAAAATGTTTGTTGAATGACTCATTAATATTAGCTGAAAAAGAGCAATGAAAGGGTCCATAAGAGCTAATAACAATTAGCATTTACATAATACTTTAAGGTCTGCAAAACACATAGGTTAACTCAGTTTACCTTCACATCAACCGTGAGAGGTGGGTGTTATTATCATTTTCATTTTACAGATAAGGAAACTGAGGAAGGCAGGGATTTTTTTGTGACTTGCTCAGGGTCATGCAGCTAGTCAGTGTCTGAGGCTGGATTTGAATCCAAGTCTTCTTGACTGCAAATCCAACACTCTATCTCACTGCACCATCAGCTGATTTCAAAAGTTAAAAAACAAAAAAGGGGGTGGTTCTGTTGCTAAAGATTAGGATGAGTGAGAGGACACCACATTCAAAGAGAGAAGTGATGAGAATAACATTTCCCCCAACATTCCTGTAAGGTAGGCCATGCAAGTATCATTATCCAGGATTAACATATGAAGAAACTGAGGCTCAGTAAAGTGAAATAAATAAATAAGAATTAAAAAAAATTAAAAGGGCAAAAGCCAACAAACCATCTCTGTTCTCAGCGATTTCATGGTCTAATTGGGGGAGATGACATTCCCAAAGCTATAGACAAAGAAGATACAGGCAGAATAAATTGAAGGTAACTGTATTTGTATCCCAAGCACATAGTAGGTTTCCTTGGGCAGTAGAGAGTCGAGTAGTCAAACGCCACCACAGGATTCATACTAACAGAAACTTTGCATGTAATGAACAGGGAAATGCCTTCATAGGGATAGTGGGAAAGCTGGCAGGATTTGAAATCAAGACTTGCATTTGAATTCCACCTCTGAAATTTACTGCCCCTGTGACCTTGAGCAGCTCAATGCCTCTGGACCTCTTTCCTAACCTGCAAAATGAGGGGATTGGATACTATGATCCTTCCAACTCTCAATCTATGGGCTCTGTTTATGCCTGATTGGATCCTGGCAATCAAAGGATTCAGTTTTGTTTTCCTTTTTTCCCATAGTAGCATTTATCAAGGAATCCTCTCTTCTCTCAGCCTAATGACAATAATGATTTAACAATATTAGCAATAACAATAACAGCCTAATAACAATAACAAATCCAATTTCTGTATCATTTTACAGTGTACAGTATCTTTTGCTTATAAGAACTCTGGTGGTAGAGCCATCTTTCAGATGAAGAAACAAGCTAACAACAACTAACGTTTATATAGCACCTACTATATGCCAGGCAGTGTGCTTTGCACTTCACAATTATTATATCATTTGATACTCTCAACAACCCGGGGAAGTAGGTGCTGTTATTATCCCTATTTTACAGATGAGAAAACTGAGGCAAACAGCGTTAAGTGACTTGACTAAGATCACACAGCAAGTGAGTTTAACAGTGAATTTAAATAATATTAAATAATATTTACATAGCACACACCAAGTGTCAGGCACTGTGCTAAGAGCTTTACAATTATCTGATTTCATCCTTACAACAACCCTGGGAGGTAGGGGCACTTATTATGCTCATTTTACAGATGAGGAAACTAAGGCAAATAGGATTTAAATAACTTGCTCAGGGTCCCACCACTAGTCAGTGCCTGAAGCTGACTTTGAACTCAAGTCTTCCTGACTCCAAGCCTGGCACTTTATCCACTGTACCACCCCTGTACCACCTACCTACCCCAAAAGTGAAATGTTGCCATAGGTTCAGAGGATCAAAATGGTGTCACCATGTCAGGGTCAATATACAGTATTACCAGCTATGGCCAATCAAACCAATATGATCTCAAAAGGGTCTACCACAGGTCAGGCACAAAAAGTATGTTCCAACTCCCATCATCCATTTGGTTTGTTTGTTTTTGTTTGGTTTGTTTGTTTGTATGTTTTGTTTTTGTTTTTGTTTTTTCCAGGGCAATGAGGGTTAAATGACTTGCACAGGGTCACACAGCTAGCAAGTATCTAGTGTCTGAGGCCAGATTTGAACTCATGTCCTCCTGAATCCAGGGCTGGTGCTTTATCCACTGTGCCACCTAGCTGCCCCTGGCTTTTGCCCCTTTTAAAAGAAAATCCCCAAAATTTAGCACATTGGCTATGCTGGTTGACATGGCTTAGAAAAGGTAGTTTGGTGAGGGGTGAGGAGGGTTGGACTTGAAGGCAGAAGAAGAGTTTGAATTCTGCCTCCTACATTTACTAGCTGTGTGATTCAGAGTAAGTCACTTAATCTCTCTGTTCCTCAGTTTACTCATCCAGAAAACCTGTAGGTCAGAATAGCATCAAATAAGATAATATATAGACAGAATTTTGCAAATCTCACAGTTTATGGGATCGCTGAAGATAGGCACACAGGTTTCAAGCAGGAAGGTACCTCAGAGACCAAGAAGTACAATGTTCTTATTTTTACATATGAGGAAACCGAGGCACAGGGAGGTGAAATGAATTGCCCAGGGTTACACAACTAGCTACTAAGTGTCTAAGGAAGGATTTGGAACCAGATTTTAATGACAATGCCCTATACACTGTAGCAAATGTCCTCTGTAAATGTAAAGGTTAATTAGTATTACTAACAGTAATATTTTCTTCCTAAGTGCATTGCCTAAATAGCTTTCTCCAGTGTCCTTAGCTCCTGACACCTCCTTCCTCTCTGTCTTCTCCATCCCTCCAGCAAACTCTCAATCCATCCTTTACAGGTTCACGAAGGCTGCTTAGTCTCATTTCGGGGTCTGGGCAGCTCCCCGAAGGAGATTCAACCCGATGAATATTTCATTGGCTTCGATTGACAGCTCTTGAGGGTCTGTTGTGAGCCTGGCGCCCACATTCTGGTTAAGGGGAAGAAAAACCCATAGGCAGAGGCATTGATCCCCAGGACCAGACCTGTGCTGATGAAGCCAGAAGCCAATGAGCTGAGACATGCTTTGCCTCCCCGCCCCCCACCATACCCTTCCCATCTCCCCATCTCCCCAACTCCCAGCACCGAAATCAAAGGCAGGTAATGGGTTTGAAGAGGCAAGGAGGGCAGGAGGAGCCTGGCCACCCAGGCCCCCTTGGGGCTTACACAGGCACCGTCAGGGCCCCCAAAGAGCCATTTCCCCGTCTCCATTTGTGGCTCCCTGCGTCCTCCCGGTGCCAGTGTATTCCTTCTAACAAGCTGACCTAAGTGTGCCGAGGGCCCTCATTAGAGTGGCGGACCAGCCAGCTCCTGCACGCCTTGAAGCTATTCCCATCCACCCCCTCCATTAGGGCCTTCCGCCCATCCAGGCGCCCTTCCTCTCCGGCCCGCTGATGGGGTGGCAGTAGCACCAGGCAGCTTCAGAGCCCAGGGGAGGCTGGCTCAGGCTGCCTCTTAATCATGCTGTGTGGAAGCCCAGAGTGGGCCTCAACACTGGAGGAGTCTCTTCTCTCTGTCTCTTTGTCTCCCTCTCTTCCTCTCTGTCTCTGTCTGTCTCTCTCCTTCTCCCTCTCCTTCTCTTCCTCTCTTTTTCTCTTCCTCTCTCCCTCCCTTCCTCTCTCACCCTCTCTCCTTCTCTCTTCCTCTTTCTCATCCTCTCTCTCTCTCTCTCTCTCTCTCTCTCTCTCTCTCTCTCTCTTCCGCCCTCCTTCCCCTTTCTCTGTCTCTCTCTCACATACACACTGTCTTTTCTGCCTTCTCTCTATCTCTTCTCTTATGACTCTTTTCTTCTCTTTTCTGTCTGCTCTATGTCCTTTTTTGTTTCTTCTCTTTCTTCTCTCTCTCTTCTGTCTGTTTTCTCCCTCTTTTCATTTTCTCTCTCTCCCCTCTCCCTCTCCCCCCTCCATTGTCTATGTTTTCCCAACTAAAAGCTGACTCCCAACAGGAGGTCACACAGGCAGTAGGAAGCCGGTCTGCTCGTACTAGCAGTAAGCTGAATTTATGGCCACATTTAGCGTAGTCTAAGAAGCCCATGCAACAGTGACCAATTAACTTACTACCTGTCTGACAGATGAGCTTGTTATGCAGGTTCTGGCTCTGGGTTCTCTATGGTGCACCTAGCTCAGGAATTAGGAGCTTTCTCCTATACACACATCCTCCTCACCATCTCTTCTTGGTTGGGAGAAAAAGAGATTTGTACTGCAGCATCCAGAATTTAAAATCCCACGTCAATGAGCTGCCCAGGACATTCATTCTCTTTTCTTTAGGATTCAGGAGGGAAAAACGCTCATTGATGAGCCATCTATGTTTGTGTGTGCATGTGAGCACATGCATGTACACCATGCATGTAAGAATATATGAGCATGGCCACGCGTAGGTGCATGTTGCAATATGAGCACATACATGTATGAATGCATGAGCATACATACACTTTATCATGTGAGCACATATGTACACAAAACATGCAGGCATGATCACATAGGTATGAGTGTGTTCATACATGTGAACACATGTATTATACATGTGTGGGTGAGAGCACCATACATATGTAGTCTGTCATTTTTTTAGTTCTACCATCTGGGTTCAAATTCTGCCTCCAAGGCTCACTGCCTGTGTAGCCTTGGTCAATATGTTTCAGATCCCAATGAGTCGGTTTCTTCATCTGTAAAAAAACGGGGGGAGGGCTGTGATGAAACTAGATGATTTTTGAAGTGCCTTATAGATCCCTATGGCCTTGGGTAAGTCACTTAAGATTCTGTGTCTCAGTTTCCTTATTTTAAAAATGAATGAAAATAGGGGCAGCTAGATGGCACAGAGGATAGATCACCGGCCCTGGAATCAGGAGGACCTGAGTTCAAATCCAGCCTCAGACACTTAACACTTACTAGCTGTGTGCCCCTGGGCAAGTCACTTAATGCCAATTGCCTCACTAAAAAAAAAAAAAAAAGAATGAGAATAGAAGAGATGGACTCTAGGGTCTCTTCTGGCTCTTGATGCTAGATGGGTAGCTTAGACATAGAGTAGTAGCCTGAGAGTTAGGACAGACTTGAGTTCAAATTTTACCTCAGACACTTATTAGCTTCGTGACCCTGGTAAGTTACTTAACCTCTGCTTGCCTCAGTTTTCTCCTCTATAAAATGGGCATAATAATAGTACCCACCTCTCAAGGGTGCTGTGATGATCAAATGGAATAACATGTAAAGTGCTTTGCAAGCTTTAAAGCATTGGACAAATTCTCCTCCTCCTCTTCCTCTGACCTCAGTCAACAGTTCTCAAATAACAGACACACGTGCACAGTTTCCATTATAAGGGCAATACCCCAAAGACTTTAAGCTTGGCAAGACCTAACACATCTTGTGCTCCATGGGCAAAGTCTTCAAGAATCATAAGGTCTCAGAGTTGAAAGGGGCCCCCAAGGACATCCAAGCTACTCCATTTATCCCTAACCCCACAGGTACCCGAAGGATATCAGAAGAGCACTTTACTGAGAGCTCAGCTCATCAACTGAGTTGGGAGCTACCTTAGAGGCCATCTAGTCCACCCTTATCCCCATTTTAGAAATGGGGAAACTGAGGCTAGGAGTGAGAAAATGACTCCCATTGCTCAGCACAATGCTTGGCATGAAGAAGGCGTTTTATTGATGTTTATAGATTAGTCATTGATTGATTGACTTGCCCAAGGTCACTTCAAAGCAAGCGATTAAAAATAATGGTGGCAGTGAAAAAAAAAGAAAGCAAGCAAAGAATGGGTGCCTGCAGTAAGTTATCTGATAACATCACCTATTTAATGTCAATTAGTGTTTTTAACAACCAATTGATGTCCCATTAACTTGCAATCCCAATCTTGGGGAAATGCCAGGGCGGTAGCTGGCTCCCTAAATGGTGTGCAGCCAGTCAATGTGCCCAGCATGCCTGGGGCAGCTCAAATTGCAGTCTGAGTGCGAGCTGGCATCTGTTTTTTGAGGACGGAGGCAGGTGGGGGGGAGGACGAAGAAGAGCAGGAGGAGGGGATGGAAGGGAGGATGCTGGCAGAGAGAGGAAAGGCACTAAGTGTATATTTATAGCGAGTCTCATTGAATAAATGATCAGCAGAGGGGGCAGGAGGGGCACAGGAGCCGGGTGGGGGCCAGGACCCCATCTAGGAGTGCCTGAAAGAGTGATAAAAAGCTGACAGATACGGAGAACGGGCAGTGATGAGTCCCTGTCCCCTGGGGGGCACAAGATCTTCATAGCTGGTGGGGAGGGGTGGTGGACTTCTTATGGTGTGGGTTGGCATCTCCATTCCATGGTTGTCATCTTTGTCAAAGAACTCAGGAGCTTCAAAGGGACCTTAAGAAACCATCTAGTCCAAGGTCATGCTTCAGATGAGGCATCTGAGGCCCAGGGAAGACAGTGACTGCACCCATGATTGTGCCACGACTTGGTGGCAAAGCCAGGACTGGCCAGGGCAAGGAGGTGGCAATATTTTATTTTTAAAAAATTTTATTTCTTTTTTAAAATTTTTATTTCTTTTTAAAAAATTATTTCATTTTTTAAAAATGTATTTCTTTTTAATTTTTTAAAAATTTTTGGCAATATTTTATTTCTGATGGAGGTCATTGACCTAAAGCCTAGTCATTTTTTTTTTTCAATCTTGAAAGCTGAGCTTGAGATTGCATTGGCATAAGGATCTACCAGGTTGGGGAAGTCCTTCTCTACATCCAGCCACATTCACTCTTTTGAGGTTCCTTGAAACAACACTCCATCTCTGGATTCCGTGCCTTTTCACTGACCCCTGTACCTGGAATACTCCCTCTCCTTCCCTCAGTTTTCTGGCTTCCCCAACTTCCTTCAAGGCTCATCTCTTTATTTTGTTTTTTTGTTTTTTGTTTGTTTGCTTTTGTTGTTGTTGTTTGTTTTGTTTTTGTTTGTTTGTTGCTTGTTTGTTTTATCGGGAAAATGAGGATTAAGTGACTTGCCCAGGGTCTCACAGCTAGTAACTATCAAATGTCTGAGGCCAAATTTGAAGTCAGGTCTTCCTGAATCTAGGGCCGGTGCTTTATCCACTGCACCACCTAGCTGCCCCTCTTCAAGGCTCATCTCAAGTAAAACCCTCTGTAAGAGACCTTTTCTGGTGCTCCCCTATGCTACTGTCCCTTTGAGATTACCTCCATTTACAATGTATGTATCATGTAAGGACCTAGTTATTTACAAGTTGTCTCCCCGTTTGAATGTGAGTTCCTTCAGGGCAGAGACTAATTCCCTCCCCCCCAACCTTTGGTGGATCCCTGGCACTTAGCACAGTGCCTGGAACATAGTAGGCACTTAATAAATGCTCATTAACTGACTGACCAATACAAATAGGCGTGTCCTCTGAAACAAAAACTCTTAGGGAGTCGCTTGGGGTAGTGAGAATTTAAGTGACTTGGGGAAAGCCACATGTGTCAGAGGCAGGGTTTGAAACCAGGACTTCCTGAGGATTATGGAGGCTGACCAACAGCACTTTAAGGTTTTGGAAATGCTTTGGGAACTGAGAAAAAAAAGGAGTAAAAATATGATGCATTGGGAAGTGAGCAGAACCAAGAGAACACTGTAGACAGAGACAGCAGTATTGTTCTATGAAGAACTGTGAATGACCTGACTGTTCTAAACAATACAATAATCCAAAAGAATTCCAAAAGAATATTGAGGAAACATACCCTCCACCTCCAAAGAAAGAACTGATATTGATGGGACAGACTGAAGCAGGCTTTTGTTTTACATTCTTTCATTAAGTGACAAATATGATGATGGTGTTTGCATGATCATATATGTATAACCCATATGGGATTGTTTGCCGCCTCAGGATGGGGGGATGGGAGGGAGGGAAGGAGGGATAGAGATTGGAACAGAAAAATATCAATAAAAATGTTTGACATTAAAAAAAGATGGAGATGTAGAGAGATGCATAAAGGGAGAGAGACAGAGACAGAAACAGAGAGACAGAGAGTGAGGGGGGAGAGAGAGAGAGAGAGAGAGAGAGAGAGAGAGAGAGAGAGAGAGAGAGAGAGAGAGAGAGAGAGAGCAAGAGAGATGAATGGGAATATTGATCTGGAGCAGTATTTCAAACCCTTATTACCTCTCTCCTAAACTATTGCAATAGTCTCCTAATTGTTCACTCTGCCTCTAGCCTCTTCAATCCACTTTATTTTCTCCTTCTGTAAAATGAAAATTAGACTAGATGAGCTCTGAGGGCCTCCTCAGCTCTAAATCTCTGAGGTTTTCCATGCTGCTGCCAAGGGAAAACAATGAGCACAGTGAGTGGAGAACAGACTGGGTCTGGAATCAGGAAACCCTGGGTTCAAATCCCATCTGATATTCAATAGCTGTGGGACTCTGGGAAAGCCCTTCAACCTCTCTGTGCCTCAGTTTTCTGCTCTCTAAGTAGTTTTGTACTTGGAGGCTATTCAAAATGTATCTTAGACACTTACTAGTTGTGGGACCCTGGATAAGTCACTTTATCTCCATGTCTGAGTGTTTTCTCATCTGTAAAATGGGAATAATAATGAACCTACCTCCAAAACAATAAAAATCATCCTTAGATCAAATGAGGTAGCAGGTGTAAAATGCTTTGTAAACCTCAGGGCACTCTATAAATTCTGGTGATTATTATTTAAGGACCACTCCCTTTTAGATCTGTGATCCCATCAAGATAGTCCTGGAAGCCCAGGTCTGACCATTCTGAAGAAGTTTCAGGGACTTCCTATTGCTTCTAGGCTCCAATACAAAGTCCTTTATCTGCCATGGAAAGCCCTTCAAAAATCCAATTCCAACCAATTGTACCACAATGATTTCACATTATTGTTTCTAATTTATTCTGTTTTCAACAGCCTGTCTTCGCCCCCAAACATCTCCTTACCTCCAGCCTTCTTGTTCCTGTTCAAGCCGGATGACCACTCGTCAGGTAAGTAATAGACAGGATTCATTCTCAAGCCTGGTTGGGACAAGGTTCCTTCCATCAAAAATTCTGTGAGGACTTAGTGAGTATGGACGTAAATCCAAATCAGCCAAAGGAGTGTTTTGCAAGTTAGTTCACCTATGCAAGTTAGGCTGAGAAATTAATTTCTTGATTTTTTTTAATCTAATAGAATAATTGTATTGGAAACTCTTTTGGTCTTTTATGTCCCTAGACTGTGGACAGGGTGAGGGATTTTGCCTTTCTGTTTATCCCCAGCCCTTAGCACAGTGTCTGACATATAATAGGTGCTTAATAAATGCTAGTTAACTGAGTGATTTGGAAGCCTTTGTAGGAGGAAAACTGGATTTTCCCAGTTATTCAGAAAAAGACCAAGGCATGATCTGGGGCAAAATTTGTACCAGTCACATCAGTCCTGGAGTAGAGTGTACGTTGACCCAGACCAAATTTCAGAAGAGCTGGATATTTTGCTAGTTTTGAATGGCACTATTGCTAGGGAGAAACACTAGTCTCCTTAGACTGTGAAGTTGGTGAAGGCAGAGACCATGTCAATTCTCTTCCTTTCTCCTCTGGTAGTTAACCTGTGGCTCTGTCCATGGTAAACATATCATAAAAACAGCCAGAATTTAGAAAATGCTTTAAAGTTTGCAAAGGGCTTTTAGCTATGTTAATTAACTCATTTGATCCTAACACATGGTTGTTGAATGAAGGAAATGATCAATGCATGAATTATTGCTTTTAAAATATATGAAGGAAAGGATGGGACCATTTTACCCCCCCAATAAATAAATAAGTGAATGAGTGAATAAATGAATGAATGAATAAATAAACAAATAAATACATACTTAAATACATAAATAGATAGATAAATAGATAAATGAATGAATGAATAGATAGATAGATAGATAGATAGATAGATAGATAGATAGATAGATAGATAGATAGATAGATAGATAAAAACAGGACTATAGAATTCCTTGCTGAAACTGATTTAGGGATCATCTAATTCAACCCTTTCTTTTTATAGACGAGGGGAATGGTACTAGTGTGGGTAGCCCCAAATAATCATAGTTTTGGCTGCAAAATTGCGATTCAATTCAATTTAATAAAGATGTATCGAATCCCTACTCCATGCAGTGTAAACATGTTTATAACTGATCGTTTGTTTACTCTTGAGAGGGGATAGAGAACTGCTCTGTGGCTAGTTGTTGTCCCAACATTCCAGGCATGTGCCATCCCATCTGGGCATTCTGCTGGACAGGAAGCATCTACATGCACCATGGGAGGCAGCACCTTAATGGTGAGCACCCTCCCGGCTCCTCTCCCTCCTCCTGTGCACAGGCAAGAAAGGGTTAAAACTCTTCCCAGCCAGACTGAGGCAATCGAAGGCGGCTGCAGAAGGGGCGACCTGGCTCAAAGGGTTAATAGTATTTGGTTTTTCAGAACTATTTGTTATATCGAGTTAGTGCAAGCAGAGGTTGCCGGGGGCAGAGCCCCCCTCCTCTCGCTTCCCCCCAGACTCCACTCTCTCCAGTCTCTGCGCCTTTCCTTGATTCCTCTTTAATCCGATGACCTCAGACACTGGGCTTTTCCTTATGATTTCCTTGACAACATCCTCAGACGATATGCAGCTCGACGCCAGTTGTCTCTCTTTTTCCCTTGCCCCTCAGGAGAGAGACAGCCTTGGAGGCTAAAAGGCACTTTGTGCAGTGGGGAGGAAGGCCGCTGTAATTTGTTCTGTGGTTTCTTTGGACACAACTATCTCAGAAAAAAAAAAAGAAGGAACCCTTGTTTCCTTCCTTCCTGATCTCTCTCTCTCTCTCTCTCTCTCTCTCTCTCTCTCTCTCTCTCTCTCTCTCTCTTTCTCTCTCTCCCTCCCTCCCTCCCTTTCTCTCTCCCTCCCTCCCTCCCTCCCTCTCTTTCCCTCTTTCCTTCCCTCCCTCTTTCCTTCCTTCCTTCCTTCCTTCCTTCCTTCCTTCCTTCCTTCCTTCCTTCCTTCCTTCCTTCCTTCCTTCCTTCCTTCCTTCTTTCCTTCTTTCTCTTTTTTTCCCTCTCTTTTCATTCTCTTTATTTCTTTTGGTCTCCTTTTCATCTTTCTCTTTTACTTTCTTCCTTGGCTTTTCTTTTTCCTTCTTTATCTTCTATTCTTCCATCCTTTTTCTTTTTTCTTTATCTTTATTTCTTTTGGCCTCTTCTTGCCTTTCTCTCTTTTTCTTTCTTTTTCCTTCTTTCTGTTTTCTTTCCTTCCTTATCTTTTATTCTTCCTTTCTCTTTCCTTTTATTTCTTTTGGTCTCTTCCCTTTTGTGCCTGTCTCTCTCCGTCTCTGTCTCTCTGTCTCTTTCTGTGTCTCTGCCTCTCTCTGGTTCTCTCTCTGCCCCTCCCCCCCCCATATATTTGTCCTTTTCCCCTCCCTTCTTATCTTCTGTATGGCTATCCCTTCTCCTATTTTTCTTTATCTATTCTTTTCTCTTTACATTTCTTCATCTCTCTTTGTAAATTTGCATTTCTATCTTTTGTTCTCCTTTTTTCCCCTCCCTCTCTCCCTCTTTCCCCTCGTTTCTTTCTTCCCCCTCCCTTGAGAAGACTGCATTAGATAACTTCTATGTTCCCTTCCAGTTCTAAATTCATGATTTCTTTTTCCCCTCTCTCTCTTTTTAAATTTTTTTCTCATCCATTTTTTCTCTCCCGCCCATGTATCCCCTACTCTAATCAGATTGGTCTCAACATCCCCTCCTTCTGCCCTGCCCCGCCTCTCATAATATTTCCACTGCTCTGTTTTTGTACAGCTTCTCCTCACTTTCCAAGTTCCCTGTCCATTTTTTAAAATTACTTTTTAATTTTAAAATGTTTCATTACCTCTCCCTTCCACGATCCTTTGTCCCCAATGAACAATAGTAACAGAAAGATCCCAACAACCATAGATGGTCTCGAAAGACATTGGCCAAGTCTAAAAATGCACGTCTCCTTCTGAGTTTTAAGTCTGTCATCTCTCTGGCAGGAGGTGGGTGGCATGATTCATCCTCAGTCTTTTGACTTATGGTTTACAATTGCCTTAATCAGAATGCTCAAATCTTTCCAAGTTGTTTCTCTCTATAATACTGTTGTCATTGTGTAAATTGTTCTATTTCTGCTCTCTTCATTCTGCATCAATTAAAGAGCCTTTTCAGTTTCCTCTGAAATGATCTATTTCATAATTTCTGACACACAATAATATTCCCTTCAATATTTCATCCATATCAATGTTTAGCCATTATTACTCAATAGAGAGGCACTCCTTTAGTTTGCAGTTTGGGGTTGCTATAAAAAGCTGCTACAAATATTTTTGTACATATAGGTCTTTTTCTTCTTTCTTTGATCTCGTTGAGAGTCAGACCCAGTATTGGTATGCTTGGGTCACTGGGTATTCACAGTTAAGTAACTTTTGGAGCATAGTTTCAAATTGCTTTCAAAATAGCTGGACCTATTTGCTCAATGACCACCTGGATAAATGTCACCAAACCTGTGAGTTAGGTGGTCATTCATCATTATACCTCTGATATTGATGATTGAAGATGACAATGACTTCCGCTGATGTCCCATAAAGGTTGAATGCCTGGCCCAGGTGACCTGGTTAGAGACAGATAGAGTTGGGATTCAAACTCCAGTCCTCTTAGTCCAATAATCTTTCCAATATACCTCCCTCACCTAATGACAAATGCAGAACATGACTTGGCTAATGGTGGACATTTCCCTGTTGTATTTCTCATGGAACTAGAGCATCAGAGTGGAGTTGTTGAGTGAGTATGTCCCTGAAGGTGAGGGTTATCTAGAATTGTCCTTGATGTCATCAGCGGTGACAGGGATTGTCAAACTTTTATTGGATTTCTCTTGCAGGCTGCATTCCAAAGTGCCAGGGTTGGAAAATGATATGGCTGATCACTGGTTAAAATGAATATGCAGCATAGTGAATATGCTGCATAGTGAACACCTATAATTCCTACAGCAGGGCAGGTTGAGGTTGGAAGATTTCTTGAGCTCAAGTGTAATGAACTTCAGTGGGCTAAGCCAATCAAGTGTTAAATAAAGTTTATCACCAGTTTGGTGAGTCCATTGGGAAAAGGAATGAGGGGAACTAAAATGCCTAAGGAGGCAGCAAAGTGTCTCAGGTTGGAAATGGAACAGTCAGAGTCGTTGTAGTAATTAGAGCAAGCCCATGAAGAACCTCTGCACCTCCAGCATTGGAAAGATAGGGAGATCCAACCAAGAGAAAGAGACAGAGATACAGAGAAAAAGGTAGTTAATTGGATGGCTAAATAGGTAGATGGATGGGTGGATGGAAAGATGGATGGATGGAAGGAGGGATGGATGGATTGGTTGTTGTCTTTCATGTTCCAAAGGATGTCACTATTTTGGGGTCAAGGTATAGTCTGTCCAACTGTGACTCATCAAACCAATACACACTCAGAAGGCTCTGCCACAAGTAAGGCAGAAACAGTCCATGTGAACCGTCGGAGTGGGGTTATCTCTAAATTTGCACATCTCCTGTTTCTTTTGAGCTATTGCAATTCTGCTTTGCTCATAGAGCACAGCACCTTCTTTGATACAGGCACGCCATGTACCTCACAGCAGCTCGATGAGGTAGGTGTTATTCACACAACCATTTTACAAATGAAGAAACAGAGGCAAGAAAAGTAAAGCAAAACTTCTTTGTACCTCAGTTTCTTCATCTGTAAAAGAAAGAGGTTGGACACAAAGCTCTCAATCCATGTCTCCCATGTCTCCCAGTTGGTTCCAAAGTTCTTCAGAGAGACCTTGAGAGAATCCTTATATTGCTTTTTCTGAACTCTGTGTGAGCACTTGCCTCATATGAGTTCTCTATAAAATAATGTTTTAGACAGCCATCCATTTGGCATTTGAACAACATGGCTAGCACATTGGGGTTGTGCTCTCTGCAGCAGAGAGAAGCTTGCAGTATAGCTTAAAAAAGAACCTCAGTGTCTAGTGCCTTATCCTGCCAGGTGTTCTTTGTAAGACCATTCAAATAAAAGTGATTCAGTATCCTGGCATGGCACTACTGGTGGACTTGTCCAGGTTTTCACAACAATGAGGTCAGCAAATGGCTCTGTAGACCTTCAGTTTGGTAAGTATTCTAATACCTCTTTTCTCCCACACTTTCCTCAAGATACGCCCAAACTTTGAGCTACCTCTGGCAATGCATGTGTCAACCTCATCATCTATGTGGATATCCCTGGAATGTGTATTGCCAAGGTAAGTGAACTTATCCATGGCATTCAAAATTCCTCCATTTGCTATAACCAATGGAAGGATAGATGATAAATAGATAAGTAGATATATGGATAGAGAGATGGATAGGTAGATAAAAGATAAGTAGATGGATGTATGGATGGAAAGAGATGGACAGATAGATAAAAATAGGACCGAAATGAATGAATGAATGAATAGATGGACAAATGAAAATAAAGTGAGCATGTGAAGGTGAGTGTCCTAATGCAGTCCAGTCCATAAGGGACAGATTCTCTGCCACCATCCCAGTTTTTGAGTGCATCCTCTTGCTTGGACATACACATTTAGAGCTGCAAAGTCTTAGTGACCATATGGTCCAACACAGTCACTGGACAGATGAGGCTCCGAGAAGTGGTGATTGGCCAAAGATCCCACAAGTAGCAGGGTCAGAATTCAAACCAAGGTCCACTTGATTTGAGATCTATCATCCTCTCTGGCTGTACCATGTTGCATCTCTGAATTCTTTGGGGGACTACAAAAAATAAAATACAGTCCACATGGGCAAATTCAAATTGGGGAGATAAGAGACTTGAGAAAACCACAAGCTTAGAATCAAGCAGCCTGCTTCCAAAATCCAGTCCTGACATTTGCCAGTTGTGTGGTTCTGTTAACTCCACTTTCATTATCTAGAAATGGGAATAAGTATTACAGTACTATACCTATCAAAGGAGATAAACATACAGAAATTTGGCATTCTGCAAACCTTAAAACATGATGTTAATGTCAACCTTTTAGAGATTTTATATTAAAATGCATTTTATTTTAGACACGTTATCTATTTCAAACCTCACAGCAGCTTGATGAGGTAGGTGTTATTCACACAACCATTTTATAAATGAAGAAACAGAGGCGAGAAAAGTAAAGCAAGACTTCTTTGTACCTCAGTTGCTTCATCTGTAAAAGAAAGAGGTTGGACACAAAGCTCTCAATCCATGATACTAAGTTATCAAGGGACTTTAGAGATTGTCTAGTCTAACAGCCTTATTTTACATAGTGGGAAACTGAGGCTCAATTATCCAAGGTTACATAAATTCATACCATGGCTCTCCAACATCAATGCATTCTCCACTGTACCTTGAGTGAAATGGACAAAAAGTAGTGGAGGATTTCATAGGAAGGAGAAATAACTTCCAGCTAGAGAGGTCAAGGAAAGTTTCATGGAGGAGGAAGAACTTAATTTGAAGAAAGATGAATATTTCATCAGGGAAGAGAAAAAAAGAGAGAGAAGGTCTTCCAAAGCCCTTAGAATTTTATTCTGGGGCTTCTTTATTTACTTCCATTTCTTACTCGGAGAAATTTTGCCCATTCACTGTTCTTTGTGCATAATACTTCATCTCCCACCTCCAGGCCTTTGCATGCTTGGAATTCACTGCTTCCTGACCTCCACCTTATAAGAACTCTTAATAGTCTTCAAGCTTTGACTTAACACCTTTCTGTTTTCCCTCCAGGTGCTAGTGCCAACCTTTCCTGTTCCACACTCAGTAATTATTTTTATATTATCTATAATTTTTTTTAAAAAATATTTTTCATTTACTATCCTGGGGCATCGAATCTTAGCTCCCTGAGAATAGGAACTGGTTCATTATTGTGGCACTTGATGTTTGTTGATTGACTATAGAAAGAACCAGGCCCACAAACTTCCAGCTTTCCTTGGGATAAGAAGCGCTTTGTTTGTCTCAGTACCATCCCTATCTGGGCATTCCAGCCACAGGAAAAGCCTTTGCCACCCACATCCTCCCCCTCCCCGCCCCCCATCCCCAACTGTGACATTTCCCCAGACTTTCCTAGTCGGGGCAGAAAAGTATAACAACGTGAATGGAGGTTGGCCCCTAAAGGCCAAAGGTTTCCAACCCCCAAAGACACTGATTGAGAAGACGCTAAGGAGCATAAAGGATTCCCTTCAGCAGCCTTCCCCCCACCCCCACCCCGCCCGGGCCCGGGCTACTTCCCCCCCCCCCCTTTCCCAACTCCTCACCCTTCCTCCCTTCCACCCCCAAGAGACTGGAGGAACTTGGCAAGCCATCTCGTCGCCAATCAATCCGTGGTGTAACAATTATCACTTAAGCGCTACTCATGCTAAACACACGCTCAGAAAACACTTTGGAAAAAAGAGGGGGGGGGGTCTGGACAGGGGAGTGAAGCAGGGAGTCAGAGGGGAAGGCTGCGAGAGGCCGGGATCAATGAAAGGCAGAAGGGAGGCATCTAATACCCTTTTATTGATGAGTTCCACAGCACTTTAAGCGTGTTTCCACTGTGAGCAATTAGTCCGCCAGACCACAAGAGTTAAGGCAACACCAGCGTGCCTCCCCTGCCCCCCCCCCGGCCCCCCTCCCCCTCCGCTCTCCAAGAGCGGTATGATGACAGCTTCATTTGTAACCGTGATCCCGGAGCTGCAGGCGCCAGGAGCCATCCCATAATGGGACAGATTGCGAGGGAGGCCGAGCCCCCACCCTTGTCCTTGGCTTCCCTATTCCCACCCGAGCCCCGGCTCTCTGGGCCACTCCCTCCTCCCCCCCCCCCCGCCCCCCCGCCCAAGCCTCTGGTAACAGAATCCAGTAGACTTGCAGTCTGTCTGCGTGTCTGCGTGCTGGCGAAATTGATTGTAACGGGTTTTTAACGTGGTCAAAGAGCTGACTGTTTTCTCGCCTCTGCTGCTGGCTCTAATAAAGGCGGGGGGAGGAAGTGACTCCCCGGCAGCGGAGCCCATGAAAGTCCACTTTTGTTTGGTGAAGAGCCACAAACTGTTGATGCTCCCTGTCCCCTTAGGGCGTGCTCTCTCTCTGTCTCTCTGTCTCTCTCTCCTTCTCTGTCTCTCTCCCTTCCTCCCTCCCTCCCTCCCATTTCCTTCCCTCTCTCCCTCCTTTACTCTCTCATTCTCTCTCTGTCTCCTCTCCCTTCCTTCTTCTTTCCTTCCTTCCTTCCTCTTTCTCTTTGTGTGTCTCAGTCTCTTTTTTTGTCTCCTCTCTCTTTCTTTCTGTCTGTCTCTCCCTTTCCTCTCTATCTCTGTCTCCTGTTTCTGTCTCTCCTCTTTGTTTTTTTCTTCTCTATCTCTTTGTCTCTCTATCTCTCTGCTCTCTATGTCTCTGTCTCTCTCTTCTCTGTCTCTCTCACCTCTCTTTTTCTCTGTATCTCTGTGTAACTCCTCTCCTCTCTCTTTGTCTTTCTTCTCTTTGTCTTTCATTCCTTTCTCTGTCTCTCTCTTCTCTTTATCTCTGTCAATTTGTCTCTGTCCCTATCTTTCATTGTCTCTCTGTTTCTGCCTTTTCTCTCTGTTTTTTTGTCTCTCTGTCTCTGTCTGTCTCTCTCCTCTCTCTTTGTCTTCTCTTTGTCTCTCTTTATCTCTGTCTCTTTGTCTCTGTCCCTATCTTTCATTGTCTATCTGTCTCTGCCTTTCTTTTCTCTCTGTGTTTTTTTTTTTGTCTCTCTGTCTCTCTTTCTCTTCTCCACTTCCCAACCGTGATTTCCAGGCAGTTATTCACATGAAAGAAAAGAAAACATCCAAAAATGACAGAGAAGAAGGTGCTTTTTCACCCAGCTCTGTGCCCTGGTTTCATTTTGGCCCAGTGCTGACTGATCTTAGAGATGCATCCATCTGTTTAGTGATAATGAAAATCGAACCTTTTATGGCTACAAGGTTCTTGCTGGATGGATGAGTTGGCCAGGAGAGAAATAGAGACTGAGGGAGTGCAGGCCAGGATCAAGGCAATTGTTTGGTTCACTCAAGGTTTCAGACTTGCTCAGACAGTAGAGACCATGATGGGACTCATAGAGTCTTGGATTTAGAACTATCTGGGACTTCTGGGGTCTTCTAGTGCCGTCTCCCTCACTACATTATGGAGAAGACAACTGAAACCCAGAGAGAAGTGATATTCCTTTGGGTCATGGGCATCATAGGAGTATAGACTGAGATCTGTGACCTTGGATATTTCCTAATCCAACGTCCTTTGAGAGATGAGAAAAAAGAACCACAGAGAGCTTAAATGATTTGTCTAAGGTCACACAGGCAGCAAAGCCCAGGTGATAGGGGAATAGATCTAGAAGGGTTCTCAGAGACCATCTAGTCTGGCCATGCCATTTCACAGAAGATGGAACTGAGACCCAGAAAGAAGTAACTTGCCCAGGGTTACGTGAGTAGTAAGCAACAGCACTGGGGTCTCCAGGGACTCCTGCATCACATCACCTCTCTGCTGTACCATGAGACGTCGCATTTCTAGACTGGGCTTTGCATGCAGAAGACAAAGGTGTTCCGCAACAGACCCAGCGATGCCAGTTTAAATTTCATGTCCTGGGGACATTCATGACAGTGATCCCTGTCTTAATTACACTTCCCACTCTCTCCAGAAATAACTCTGCTGCAGGGTCCCATATGAGGATCTTCTATGGGGGACTCTAAATGGATGTGTGGCCAGGGTTCTTGCTTCTCCTCTGTCTCACTCTACCCATCTGCTCTTGGGGAACCTTGCATATCTCACTTAAAATATAGCTGGTATTCCTATAGCATTTTAAGGTTTGTCAAATAGTAGACACACTTCTTGTCTTAGGTCATGCTTTCTGCAAGTTTTTTCCTGACCCCCTTTCTCTGTTTATTATCTTCAATTTATCCTATATAAAGTTGCTAACATATTTTTCATGTTGTTTTCCTCTATTATACTGTGAGCTTTTTGAGAACAGGGACTGGGCTTTTTTTTTTTTTTCCTGACTTTTTATCTCCAGATCTTAGTTCAGTGTCTGGCATACAGCAAGAGCTTAATAAATGCTGGGTTTGAATTTTGAGGACTTAATTTCACATCTTGCATCTGGTACTCCCAGTGTGACCTTTGGCACTTCATTACTCCGGTAGGAGTAGGAGAGACTTGGATCAGATGATGATTGAGTTCCCTTGCTCCTCTAATAACTAATCCTATGGTTTTACTTTCTCATTTGAGCCTCATCACAACCCTGGGGGTTGGATACTACATGTGTTATTATCCTGATTGTAGAGATGGAGAAACAGAGGCTGAAGGAGATCAAGTGATCCATCTGTAGTCACATAGCTAGTAAATATTGGGAGAAGGATTTGAATTCAGATTCAATGATCAGAGGAAGAAGAGAAGATCGTTAGTGATTGGTGATTCTGTGCTTACAGTGACTGAAGCAATTTGTCAGCCTGATAACGATAGAGTGGTCTTTTGTTTGTTTTCCTGGGGCATGTATCCAAGACATAACAGCACTACTCATAGCAGATGATCACTACTCTCATTTTTAGTGATTTACAGGAGCATAAATGACCCTGGCAGAAGGAACCTAGTGATAATTGCCAAAAAAAAAATTGCAAAGTCTTCAGAAAGAAATTGAATTTTAGAAAGTCTCGGGTGGTCTTTTCACCACTGTTGTCCATTTTTCATGAGGAGGACAGAAGACAACTTAACTGCTGGCTAAGAAGAAGAATTCCTGAGAATGGGATTAGGTTTTCTGAATTATAGCTTAAAATATAGGAAGAATAGCATGTTGGCGAGGGATCAGTTGCTCATAATAAAGGCTGATGCATTTCCTACTGTCTCACAAAAGGCTTCTAAACTAAAAAGAAAGGTGAAAGAAGAGAATTCCTAATGTATGCCCACCAAACTAGTTAATAGAATGCCTAGAATGAAGGGGAAAGAATAGCAGTTAAGAGATCCATAAGTTGACAAGACACAATATCCAAGAAAAAAGCCAGGGTGTTATAAAGGGGTAGTGGGATGATCAACCCTTCCTATTTACTCCTCACTACAACTAACTAACATATTGCTTACATGGGTTTTCTCAGTATAAACCCTCCTTCTCTGTTCTGGGAAGTAGTATCAACAAGCCATTTTCTTTTTTTTTTTTTTTCTTATTATCTCCAAGCCCCCAGCCAGACTCAACACTTCTGGCAAAACACCTCATGACCAAATTTAACTCTTCCTATTCTCTGAGAATGTTTTTCCCTCAGTTGCTTTCTCTTCAGTGTGCTCCCATTCAGTATAGATCTACTAGGAAATGCCACTGGTTAGGACCATTTATATAATAACAATAAGGTAACATTTCAAGCAAAGAAGGGTAAACAAATTCCCACCCTCCCTGTATGTCCAGAAAAATGTCTTCAACTCCCATGCAGTAGCTCAAAGAGAGAAAGGAGACACAAAATTATCACCTAGGGTCTATTGTTGTTTGTCTTTCATTCTCAAAGAGGACCATGACATTGGGGTGATGTCATGACTTACAGTGAATTGGATTTAAATGAGGGAGGGCTGTGCAGAGTCACCAACCTCACTCTTTCCTCCAGAACCATCTGAGTCCAGTGACAAGATATAGATCAGGACAACGGGAGATGGACACGGGTGTTTAAGACGATTGGGGTGAAGTGACTTTCCCAGGATCACACTAGTGTCTGAAGTGAGATTTGAACTCAGGTCCTCCCAAATTCAGACTGAAGTGGCACTACCTAGCTTCACCTGAGGTATATAGTCCCTGGAAGGGAGAAGAATTCAGCAGTATAGGTGCTGCTTCAATACAATTCATGCCCAGTCAGCCCAATGAGCTTTAATTCTAGAGTCCTTACCTTTTCTGTATATGATTGTTGCCTCTGTCTGCATTCTTGCTCTCTCAGCTCCATGTGACTTTTTATAACTCCCCTTTCTCCAATTTCATGCTTCTGCTTATCCCATAAAGAGCAGGGGATCCTCTTTGAGTTGTTCCCCTGGACTCAGTGAGCTGATTTTTAAAATTCACCTTAAGGTATAGATTATCATTTTTCATTTCATTGCTTGTGTGCATTAAGGGAAGCTACCTGGCTGCAAGGGGAAGTTTCTCCATTGAAGAAAGTGACCACTGATAAAGACTAAGCCTTTTGACTAGCTTGCTTAAAGACATGGAATTTAATGGAGATCATACAAAGCTTATGTGACATAGAAACTACTTAATTAGCAACCTTCCTGTGCATGTTGTGATGAAGTTTAAGTATCAACCTCCCGACAGATTATAGCAATAGTCTGGTGCAGACCCTCGTCACCTCATACCAGTTCCATTCTTGATCATTATGGTACATTGAAGACCTTAATGTCTTCGATGGACTGTGGCAAGAGACTGTAGATGGGTCTGCTTGAATCATTTCACCACACTCCTCCTCTATTCAGCTCTCCAATTGATCTCCAATTTCCAGACTCTCAAAGGTAGTGAAAAGAAGAAAAGGTAACCAACCTTGGATGACCGCAACAAAATCTTCTGCCTCTCTGCTATCCTGAGGAGCCAGCCCATTGCAAGCATACTACCGAAGGCCCCTAATCAAAGAGCATGGGGATGCTCACTCTCTCAGGTGCCCATGATTATCATAAACCACTTTGCCCACCTCTCCCTGAACCTCCATAGCCCTGGGACCAAAGAAAAAGAATCACTTCCCAACATGAGAGGGGGAGGCACAGGCGGAATGTACACAGACAGAGGAAGTTGCCCAGGTAACCAGCTTTTTCAAGTCTTCTCATGGAGAAGCCTCACCTGGTGCTATCACTATGTTCTCTGCTGAAAACACCCTGAACTTTACAGTCAAGAGTCTGGGAGTGCCCAGCTTGAGAGTCTCTCTGTTTTTACTGGCTGTCTACAGGTAGCAGTAGAGGGAAAGATTAATTGTTTGTGTTAGAGACAAAGGCATCAACAGCTTCTGCCTTTCTCTTCTCATAATTCAACTACATTGTCCCTTTTACTAAGCTATTTTTCTTCTGGGCCCTAAGGTTTTTCCTTTGTAAAAATGAAAGAGGAGTGAGTAAATCAGCCAAAATATGTAAAACAATGCTCTTCTCACTATTTCTTTAATGTTGGAAAATAGTGAATTTCCTAAAAATGCATGATTCATGCAAATATATAATAGGCTTCTTATTAGTATTTTTAAATGAATAAATACATATTTTCTAAATTGCTAAATTTTAATTTTTAATATAGTAATCATCAATATATACAAACAACATAAACAAAAGCTCTTTGTTTTTTTCGGATTGTAAAGGGGTCACAAAAGCAAAAAATCCCACTGTTCTATGCCATGCTGCAATCTTTTGTGGTTTTATCAGATACCCAAAGTTTTTTTTTTTTTTTAAGTAGGGTAGAATGGAATAAAATAAGAATGCATTTTTTTTCTAGAAATCCTGTGGGGGGGGGATGTTCGGGGGGAGGGGGTTGGGTTCTTGAACAGCCATTCTCACCTGTAGGCAGAGGTAGAGTGGAAAGAGACCTTGATTTGAAATGAGAATACTTGGGTTCAAATCCCTTCTCTGCTACTACCAGTTGTGTGATCTGAGTGGCCCATGTTTCCTCAACTATAAAATGAAGGGGTTATAATAGATAATGTCCAAGGACACTTCTAGCTCCTACTCCATGAGCTAAAGATTCTGAAGTTACAAATCAGCTATTCAACCCTTCCTTGATTCTGAGACAATCTAATGGTCCATTTTTGCTTTAATTGGCCATCCCGATATGTTAAGGAACATTAGTACCTGGACCTTAATAGGGGCCTAATGAATGTTCCTTGAGTTGAAGTAAATTGGATGCTTTGATCTCAGTTGGCATTTTGGCCTAAGATACTTCTGGAAAAAAAAAAAAAAAGAGCCCACTTCTGAGTGGTCAGTGTAGTGGTGAGTTCAGAACCCAGTAATGAGGAGTCTCAGCTCTGGGACTTGCCAACTCCCACACTGGGTCACAGGGCCAGATCGGTCAACGAGCTTTAACTAAGCACCTGCTATGTATCAGCCATGCCAAGTTCTAGGGATATAAAGAAAGCCGACAAAACAAAACAGGAAGGGACAGCCCCCAGTGAAAATGAACAGTCTGGAGATTAGAGCGTCTTGTTCAAGGAACAAGGACAACGTCACTGGTTCCCAGAGTGGTAAAGGAAGCAGGGTGGGACTAAGATGTAAGAAGACTGAGAAGGGGCCAGGTTTAAATGTCTTTGAATTATAAACAGAGGATTTTATATTTGATCCTGGAGGTGATAGGGAGCTCCTTGGGTTTATTGAATAGGAGATTGCTATGGGCAGACCTATGCTTTACAAAGATCCACTTGAGAGATGAATAGAGGAGGAGTGTGGAAAGACTTGAGGCAGGCATAACCACCTGTGGTGTCTGTTGCAGTAGTCCAGGCATGAGGCAATGAGGATCTGTACCAGTCTTTTATTGTTCAGTCATTTTTTAGTTATGTCCAACTCTTCGTGACCCCATTTGTTGTTTTTGTTTTTGGCAGAGATACTGGAGTGGTTTGCCATCTCTTATTCTCCAGTTCATTTTACAGATGAGGAAACTGAGGCAAACAGGGTAAAGTGACTTACCCAGCATCCCACAGCTATTAAGTGTCCAAAGCCAGATTTGAACTCAGGATGTTTTCTTCCTGATTCCAAGCTCAGTGCTCTATCCACTGTACCAGTCTCAGCCAGCTGACATTCTTTGCTCTAAGGTTCCTCCTGATAGACAAATTTAACTCTGGTAGGTGTCCTTGTGGAGGATACAGTTGGCCAGCTAATGCTTGATTATTTCTACTCATTTTTCCCTTCTGGAAAGTGGTGTAGTTAAATATTTCCCAGGACTCTTTTATCCTCCATGAAGGGTGATCCCATCTTCTACAAGAAGCTTTTCCTGATCCCTCTTAATTCATTATCAACTATTTATCCTGTCTATATCTTGTTTGTATACAGTGGTTCGCATGTTATCTCCCCCATTACACTGTAAGCTTCTTGAGGACAGGGAATGCCTTTTGCCTTTCTTTGTATCCTGGGTGTATAGCACAGTACTTGGCACATAGGAGGCAGTTAATGTTTTATCACTGACTGACTAAATCTTTTATTTGATACCCAGAGATTTAATCATCTACACTGTCATAACAATTAATTCAAATTTAGCATAGGGCTATGTAACAGTTGTCATATTATCAGAAGAAAAATTGTAATACAATCACAATAGCTCAGAGCTCCCAGTTATGAAATTCCCAACATTTCAACATTGTGTTTTTAAAATAACTTTTATTGTTGTTGATAGATCAGTTTGGGGTAAGCACATATTAAATTATTAATATTATAATACCAGTAAAGGCTTGACCATGAGTCTCCCTAACTTCTCCTGGTCTCAGACTGGGCAGTAGAGAAAGCAGGGAGAGAGCTTCAGGATGGCAAGCAGGAGAAAAGCCCCAGAAGACCTAGAGACCAGAAAAAAACTTCCAAGAGGATACCAACAAGAGAGAGAGAGCTCCTGGTCTTTCCCAAGTGTTTGTATCTTCTTCCAATAGAGACAGGTCATTATACATTGATCAAAGCTAATTGATTAGCATCATTCAATCCCATTGGTTGACATGACTTGAGGGTGGTCTACATTAAAATGAATTCTACAGAGGACATCAGGGATAAGATTGTAAAACCCTTACTGAAGGTGTTCAAGGCAAAGTCCTTTAACCAGGTGTGGCTTGATCCCATCAATCCTTCACTGAGTTAGACAAAAGAGTCTATCTCCCTTTCTTCTGTTTCTTTGGGTTTGTCCCAAGCAAGATTTGCTGAAGTTTCTCAAGAATTGGACTTGGTATGTGTGTGGAAGGGGGACTGGAGGAGAGGAAGAGAAAAGACTGAGAAACTAATCTCTAGGTCCCCAAAAGAAGTCCATTATTAATCATTATTTTCTCATAAACAGAACTTTGACTCTTTGCCCTAACTTAAATTTTGTATATTTCCAGATAATTTCTGCCTTCCTCCATTTCTCTTTTCTCAACATGAAGTAGTCAATGTAAGCCTTCATTTATTTCTATAAAGCAAAATCAGGATACAGGAAATGCTTAGATAAAAGAAAAACAAAAATATATAATCCTTCATCTAGATTGCCCAAGGCTGGGGATAGTCTGGGTTTAGAAATAGTCTCTTTGTCCAAGAGTGACATGATGTTCCTCTCTCAGGTCCTCATTGGAGTGAGCCCACTTCTCATTGTAATATTCATTCTCTCATTGTTAACCAATCAGAGTTGATCGCCACCCTCAGCAACATGAACTCTTCCAAGAGCACATAAACTTTGAGCCTACAGCCATGAGGGGTCTTTGACAATCTAGAGTGCTACTGACTTCTTTTATTAATAACAAGCTAGCATTGTTAATAAAATGATTAATTAACCAAAAATTATGTCTTCTAACTTTTTAACAGCAAGGTCTCTATACTGGAGCTCTTCTCTCTCTCTCTCTCTCTCTCTCTCTCTCTCTCTCTCTCTCTCTCTCTCTCTCTCTCTCTCTCTCTCCCCACCCCCTTTCCCCTTCCCTTCTCCCTCTCCCTATCCATTACTTCTTTTTAGCTAGGCTCAATAAGTTCCCAGGTAGAGATAAAGATGATGATACCTTCTCTCCCACTCCCTAACAGCTACTGCTGCAATCCCAGCTCTTTTCTCTGTATGTTTCCTTGCAGAATGTGCCCATCTTTTAAAAAACCTCCCCAGTATGATTCAAGTCCACCTGCCAGATCAAAGATTATGAGAGTCCAAGTTACTATCAGAGCTGAGAGGTTTTCCTTCTGAACTACAAATCCCATAATTCTAGTCACTTCTCAAACCCATATTATTTATATTATCTGAAGCAGGGCTAAAATAACAAAGGTGTGAGAAAAAATGTCAAAACCTGTGAATATAAAAAAGTGACAGAAAAACATCCCTCTCTTCTATTCAAAATCCCTTTGATAATTGTCTATACATGAATTGAGAAAAACCTCAATAAGGGTGGTGGTAGAGAACAAGTAGGCTTTCACAAATGGTATCCAACAATGGACCACATCTTTATCATCTCAGAAGTGGCTGAAAGATGCAGATGTGTGGTGTCAAACTCAAATAAAAACAGGGCCACTAAACAGTATATAAGGATCCCTGTTGGCCACTTATCGACTTAGAAAACCACATTTGAACACTATGTTCTATTGTATTTATATTTATGTTGTTAAATATTTCCCAAATACATTTTCAATAGACTTTTTGCAGAGCAATGAGGGTTAAGTGACTTGCCCAGGGTCACACAGCTAGTGTCAAGTGTCTGAGGCTGGATTTGAAATCAGGTTCAAATTTCACTGTCCAGTGTTTTATCCCCTGCATCACCTAACTGTCAACCTCCCCCCCCCCCAAATACATTTTAATCTTGTCCTGCAACCCTTAGGAGTGTTGTACACTTTATGTTCGACACTTTTGATATAGAGAAAATAAGATACCATTGTGATTATGATTTGATAATTATTCATGAACAGTTGATCTCAAGAACAAGCCATATATGATCCTTGACATCTCCCTTCTACATATCAAGACCATTTGCAGGGATGTAACAATGAAATCCTGGTTAAAGGCCTTTCAATAATAAACACTAGATGAAGCATGAAACAGGGAGGTGCATGCTCATGTAAGGTATTGGCTATCATGATGGAGTAGATCCAGTACTCAGTTCATATTGAAGAATGATTCCCTTTGAATGGTGAGAGTGTTCAAACGGCTCCTGTTGGCAAATAACATTTTTCTGATGCCATGAAGACATTTTGGAGCATCCTGGAAGAGATCTCTAATCAAAAGAGTTTAATCTGTCTATGTACTTGGGATAGAACAAGCGAATGAAGAATGTGTGCTTCTTCCAATGGTACATCTACCTGGCACATCATTAGATTATAGGCTCCTTTAGGTCAGAGACTGTCTTTTGCCTCTTTTTGCATCCCCAGAGCTTGGCATAGTGCCTGGCACAAAGTAAACACTTAAGAAATGTTTATTGATTGACTGACAGGCTATGTAGAATGTACAATGAGCTGAGCACAAAGTTTAAGAAGAGGAGGGGAGCAGGCTTTGCTTTCAGGAACTTTCAAAGCTCTTTTACAAATCCCAAGCTTCCCATGAAAGCAAAGATCCATCTTTTCTATACTCATCTAGCATAGTGGTTAGCTGAGCATTGTTGTCTGTCCTTTGTTCCCAAAGAGGACCATAACATCATCTGATGTCATGATTTGCACTGAATTGGATTCAAGTGAGGGAGGGCTGTTGTTCAAGGTTGCCAACCTCACTCTCTCCTCCAGTGCCATCTGGGTCCAGTGGTAAGATACATACACACATACATATACATACATACATACTACATATGTATATACACACATACATGCATACACACATGCCTATCTATTTGTCTATCCATCCATCCACCCACCTATCTATCTATCTATCATCTATCTATCTATCTATGTCATCTATCTATCCATCATCTATTTGTCTGTCTATCTGTCTGTCTGTCTATATATTTACTTATCTACCTATTTTTCTATGTCTGTCTGTCTATCTATCTATCTATCTGTAGCTAGAATTTTAGCCCCTTACATATCTATTTATCTACCTATCTGGATGACTGGAGATGGCCTCAGATGTGGTTAGCTAGGCATGGCTAGGCTGAGGTCTCACCAGTCACTATTCCTTACCTGCCCTCGTGGTTTGTCCTGGGTGCATTGCCCTGCTGTTGCCTTTTTCCTCCATTGGAGAAATAGGTTTTCACTGCTTTGAGTCCACCCTTTACCTGAAATTCCTGAGAATCACTTGGGCTCTAGTATAAGGGGTCTTCCCCATCAAGGAGGGAAGAGGTTTTAGTAAAAAGGCACCCAGTGTATAAACATGAATCAGGAATGGAACAAACAGTTTTATTCTCACATAGAAGAATGCTAAACAATAAAGGATGATTGTATCATTTTAGTCAGTCAAGAGGCTAAAATTCAAGCTTCTCTGGGACATTTACAAATAGTTTCTTTGCAAGAGTTGCTTATTAGCTAGTTTACATTTCACCTTCATTAATTATAACTTGACCAATGCCAGACAGGCTCTTTCTGTTCTCTGAGGTATCTTTCTGTGGGTAATTTTTCCTTAGTTGGTCTATTGCTATTTCTGTCATAATTTCTGTTAGCCAATACACCATTTTCCTGAAGTTTAGAAATGGGAGAAGTTTCAAGCAGCCTTTCAAGACCTCAAAAGGTCCTGTACCAAAGGAAAGAAGCCAAAAACAAGTGGAGAGGCTCTATCCCAGACACAGGCTTGCCTAGGAGGCAATGAGCCAATGACTTGTAGCTCGGGAGAGGGAAGGGTGCATCTCCATTGAATCTTAGGACATCATACTGGAGGCCAGTGGGAGGAAAAGGCCTGAGGGGAAGGGCTTGCCCCATGAGCCCTTCCATGGAGTTCCAGCAGAGCAGCTGATCAGTAGTGTTCATAGCCAAGAAGAAGAAGAAGAAGCAGAGGAAACCTCTGCCTTCGATGAAGTGGGGAGGTAGAGACATCATAGAAGCCTGAGAGGTTGTCACACAAACACTTGATTGGTGTTGGCGCAAGACCTGGAGTCCCATTGTGTCCAGTAGCTGAAGGTGAGTATCACACCTGACAATGGAGAAGCCCCTGGAAGGTGTGAGCAATGGTTATGGGATGGGCCAGGAGCTCTGAAGAAGAAATGATGTACAGAACATCATCAGGGAATTGCATGATGGGAAGAGAAGATGGGCTGGTCAAGGGGCAAGAGGTGGGGTTGGCAGGTGAGGATGCAGAGGGCTCTCCTGGGCCTCTTGCAATGTCTGGAGAAAGCAGAAAAGGTCTCTTGCCTCTTTGGTGAATCCCCTGTAGTGTGCTTTTGGGAGGACATGGGCAAAAGTGGAATAGGATGGGCTGTGATCTAATGCTCTGACATCCCCTGTTCTGAGGTCCCTCCCAGCTCTGACATCCCCTGTTCTAAGGCCCCTCCCAGATCTAATATGCCCTGTTCCAATACCCTTCCCAGCTCTGACATCCCCTGTTTCAAGACCCCTCCCAGCCCTGACATCCCCTGTTCTAAGGCCCCTCCCAGATCTAATATGCCCTGTTCCAATACCCTTCCCAGCTCTGACATCCCCTGTTCCAAGACCACTCCCAGCTCTGCCATCCCCTGTTCTAAGGCCCCTCCCAGATCTAATATTCCCTGTTCCAATACTCCTTTCAGTTCTGACATCCCCTGTTCTGAGGCCTCTCTCAGCTCTACTATTCTATGTTTAATGATTCAGCTAAACTTGCCTCTGTCTCACCTTGGCTAAAATCCTGGGGCTCTTGGTTCTATCTGAACTGGAGCAGACCAGCTTCCTTGACAGCCCCCAGCCTTAGGCCACCCTTTTCTCTCAGTTTTCGGTGTGCTTTGATCTTTGTTTTGTCTCTTGTTTCCTGCTTTGGCCTCCTGGAAGTCCTCACAGAGTATGGGCGCCAGCCACGCCCTGGAGGCAATCGCCTGGCATCATTGCTTACAGTGGTCATGGCTGACTTGAGCTGAGAGTATCCTGGTCTGCCTTTGGCTGGACTTTGTTGTACTCCAGCTGTTGGTCAGAGAGCCCCCAAACACAGCTGGTGTCTCCACCATCTCCCTGCCAGCAGCTGTCAGTAGTGATCTGACTGGGAAGGCCCTGGACTGGGGCCTCCCCCTGAGTGAGGCCCTCTTCTGCCCTCCTCTGCCCTCCTCCCACAATGCCCCCCTCCCTTTTGGGTGCCCTTGTTCTCCATCCTCCACCCAACTGAAAAATAGCACCTGGGATGGGAATCAGCTTGAAATGTTTTTACTCCCCAGTGGTCACGACTTTCCAACTTCCCTTGTTAAGAGGGGAAAGCAAAAGGCTTTTAACACCATCCTGTGACCAAGTCTTGAGCACTTTCTCCTGGATTTGCTCTAACAGAGTGTGGGGGAGGGGGAAGGTCAGCAGAGGGGGCTTAGGAGAGTGAGAAACCATGTCAACAGGCTGTTCCTGCCGTGTCTGAGTGGGGAATGATGAGGGTGAGACATGGCAAGAGAAGTGAGAGAGCTCACCTGGAAAATATTTCGGGGAGCCTGTCATGGGCATTTTTAAGTGCTGACAAGATGTGTCGGAGAGACTTTCCCAGTGCACTTAGGAAGCAGTTTCCTCCCCACCCCTGCCCCCCAGCCCCCATCCCCTGTTCTCTTTACAGCTTTCCAGTCTTGGATGGGGGAAAGGGACCTATTGGCTGGTGCTGAAACATTAATTTGGAAAACTGGAGAAGTCCAGTGTGAAATGGGATATGTAACTCTCATGGGGCCATTGGGGCTTCATTTCAGGGCGCTGACATCTGTTCTCTTAATAACAGCAGCAGCAACAACACCATATATTTTAATACACAGCATTTCTAGGCTCAAGAAGCACTTTATGTATCTTATCTCAGGTGAACTTCACCAGAAGTGAGTAAGGTGGGTGCTAATATAACTGAGGGGCTTGCCCACATAAGCAATCATTAACTGAAGTGAGATTTGAACCCAGGTGGTCAAACTCCCAAATTCCCATTCCATAGGTAGTAGGCATCTGAGCTGGGCCAACATGACTCAAAGTCTCTTCACTGCCTTCGTTTCTGCCTTTCTGATCTCTCTCCCTCTCCTTTTTTTGGGGGGTGGGGTGGGGCAATGAGCGTTAAATGACTTGCCCAGGGTCACACATCTAGTAAGTGTCAAGTGTCTGAGGCTGGATTTGAACTCAGGTCCTCCTGAATCCAGAGCCAGTGCTTTATCCACTGTGCCACCTAGCTGGCCCCTCTCTCCCTCTACTTCTGATCCACTGTGTGAAGATGAGAAGCTTCAGCATTCCACGTCTAGAAAATAGGGTTAATCTTACCAAAGCCAGAAAGAATTCCTATAACTAATGGCTAAGATTCAGGGTTGGGTGGGGGTGGGAGTGGGGGGGAGCGGCTTGCCTTAAATTTGAAGGAGACACTTTGTATGCTGCAGTGGTCAACCAGGATACTTTAGAATGCTCTAGGATGTTTAATGCCTTTGCACTGAGCCATCTACAATCTCTCTCCTATGGCAGGTTCAATTCTACTGGCTACCATGAGTAAGTCTACTGGCTGGGGCTTAAAAGTATGGTCCTGGGGCAGCTAGGTGACACAGTGGATAAAGCACTGGCCCTGGATTCAGAAGGACCTGAGTTCAAATCCAGCCTCAGATACTTGACACCTACTAGCTGTGTGACCCAGGGCAAGTGACTTAACCCCCTTATTGCTCCCCCCCCCCAAAAAAAAAAGAATGGTCCTGCCTATGTGGTATACTGGAGGCAGGAAGACCTGTTTCCAATCTGCCTGGGAACACTTACTAGCTGTGGGCCCCCGGGCAAGTCACTTCACTTCTGTTTGCCTCAGTTTCTTCTCCTGGTTTTCTCCTAAATCCTCTTCCCACCTTTGGGAGGTGGGGCTGGGACTGGACAATTTGGCATTTCTTTACCGTATCCAGGGACACATCAGTCCTGAGAATTCTCCGAATCCCAAGGATAATTAGGAAATGATTGCTCACACCTGCTGAGGAAAACAGGTGTGGGTGGGAAACCAGGGCAGCTGAAAGGGAAGGCAGCTTAATTAGCGGAGGAGGTCATTTTGCTTAAACAGGATACGGATGGAGGAAAGCCAGGCAAGCCAGGGCAGCCTGAGGCTGGGGGCCTGCACACCCTAGACAAAGAAGGCCCAGGCAGGAAGTTGTTCCCTTTTCAATCCATTTCTGAGAAATGGTCATTTGATTTAATCAAACCTCGGAAACACTTGATGGGGCCAGGTGGGACTGACTCTATGTCACCGTCTATCCCCTTAAATAAAATGAGATGGGGGCAGCTAGGTGGCGCAGTGGATAAAGCACTGGCCCTGGATTCAGGAGTACCCGAGTTCAAATCCAGCCTCAGACACTTGACACTTACTAGCTGTGTGACCCTGGGCAAGTCACTTAACCCCCATTGCCCTGCAAAAAACCAAAAAACCAAAAAATATGAGATCATATATGTAAAGTGCTGTGAAAACTTTAAATCTCCATATCTTTCTATCTATCATGTATCTATCAATCTATCTATTTATCTATCATCTATGTCCATCTATCTATCCATCCATCCATCCATCTATCTACCTTTCCCTCTCCTTTTCCTCCTCCTCCTCAACCTTCTTAAATCTGGACTGAAATTGTGCTCTTTACAAACTTTAAAGCCCAATATAAGTGATTATTATTGTTGCTGTTATTTTTGTCGTCATCACCTAAGAAGCTGGATCAGATTGAGTTTTCAAATTCGGAATCTCTTTTTAAAGTTCTGGGAAGGAGTACTTTGAAATGGAAAGGAATCATATGGTACCTCTTTGGCTAAAGCAAAGGTTCTTTTTGTGAATAAAATAGAAATCATCAATCCCCCTTCATTCAAATGTTTCTGTTTGGATTTTTACATTGCACATTTTCTTAAAGTAGGTCCCACCTAGAAAGCAAAAGACCCTGCTCCTCTAAAAGTTCAGAGGGGCCTTAGAACAGGGAGTGTCGGGGCTGGGAGGGATCTTGGAGACTAAGTATGAGGGATTCTTCCCCTTTTCTGTGTCATGGAGCCCTGGGGTAACTGGTGAAACCTATTTACCTCTTCTTAAAACGATGTCCTTAAATGCATAAAATAAAATACGTGGGATCATGAAGGAAACCAAATAATTAGATTGGAATACAATTATCAAAATGCCTTTAAAAAAACAAAAGCAAGTTCATGGACTCCAAATTAAGAATCTCTGATCTAGCCTGACACCTTCATTTTACAGATGAAGAAACTAAGAGCCAGGGAAGGGAAGAGATTTGCCCAAGGCTTCTTCTGCTTGAAATTGAGGGGTGTGCCTCCTGTCCAGATAGAAAAGATATTGCTTTCTCTCAGTGACCAAGGGTAACGAGGAATACAGCTCTGACAATGGAACTCGTAGGATTTCGAAGGATAGATGAGCAATGAAGAATTGTGGACAACTGTAAGACCTTGATTTATGCATTAAAACTAATGTGTGCACTCAACAATCTTAGATTGGAAAAGATCTAGGCATCTGGTCCAATCTGCCTCATCTACTTTAATCTCTGCACTAAATCCCTTGACAGGTGGCCATCGCCTGCTGTTGTGATGTTGCTGCTGATGAGAACTGTCCTAGCTCTCTCCATTCTATTTGGGGGCACTTCTAATTGTCACAAAGTTCCTCCTCATCTTAAGCCTAACCCCATCACTCTGTAATTTCATCCATTGGTCCAAGCCTTGATTTCTGGAGCTTCCCAAAATAAGCCTCATTGCAAATGGTCACAGGATATGAATAGACAGTTTTGAAAGGAAGAAATCCAAGCTATAATAAACATTTACAAAAGTACTTTGAAGCAAGCATAATTAGAGAAATGCAATTTAAAGCAACTCTGAGGTCTCCCCTCATTTTCATAAGATTGGCAAAGATGACAGAAAAGGAAATTGACAATTGTTGGGAGGGTATGTGCTTCAGGGAAACAGGCACCTTAATGCCTGTTGATTGAGTTGCGAATTGGCCTAGTCATTTGAAAAGCAATTTGGAACTGTGCCCCCCAATTCACTAAACTGTGCCTGTCCTTTGACCTACCCATACCACAAATATGCCTATATTCCAGAGATCAAAGAAAGAGGAAAAGGATGCACATGTATAAAAATATTTATAGCAACTCTTTTTGTAGCAGCAAAGTAATGGAAACTAAGGGGGTGTCTCCCTCTATTTGGGAAAGGCTAGATAAATTATGGAATATTATAATTATGGAATACCATAAGAGATGGTAAAATGGATGAATTCAGTGAAAACTAGGAAGACCTGTAGGAACTGATACAGAGTGAATGGAGCAGAACCAGGAGCACACTTTATACAGCAACAATGATATTATAAAGAAGACGACTCTGAAAGAGATGAGAACTCTATCAATGTCATGCTCAACCTTATCTACAGAAGATTTGCTACCTACATCTTGGTGGATATGTGATGGACTCAAATTCCCACATTGTCTCATTTGCATCTTGTTTTGCTTAACTACATGTATTTGTTACAAGGATTTTGCCTTTCTGTTTTTCCCCAGGACAAAAGGGAAAAGAGATAGAGGAATAGAGAAGATAAAGAAAAGAGATTCACTGAGGTATCATTTTGTAAATGGAGATAAAATAATAGAAAGAGGTCAAGAAAGAAGACCAGACAAACAGTAAAACTTTGAAAGCTACAAGTTAATCTTATTATATTCTGAAAAAAAAAAGCCAAGTACATATGATTAAGAGATTTATTGTTTAGCATATAATGCTCATTTTCTGTTCTACTATGTATCTGCAAATGTCCATCATATTTGGTGTGAAGTTTATAATAAAATAAAATTTTAAAATGATAAAAACTTTTAAGAATTATTATTTTTAAGAACTCCCATCCTCAGGGTCACAGGACAGAATCTACTGCTGAAAGAGACCTTAGATGTGAGGAAGAACAGTACAATGGAAAGAACCTTGAACTCGAAGCAGTAGTGACTCCTGGACCTTTTCATTTCTTTCTCCACACCTCCCTACTCATATAGCCACCCACTCTAGTTCACAGCTTCATTGCCTAGAGTATGCCAATAACTTAAAAAAAAAAAAATTTTTTTTTGATGGGGCAATGAGGGTTACATGAGTTGTCCAGGGTCACACAACTAGTAAGAGTCAAGTGTCTGAGGCTGGATTTGAACTCAGGTCCTCCTGAATACAGGGCTAGTGCTTTATCTACTGCACCACCTCACTGCCCCAGGGCAATAGCCTTCTAATTGGTCTTCTTATGCTGACTCACCCTGGGGTCCCTATCACTTCTAAGAACAAATATAAAACCCTCTGCTTAGCATTTAAACTTCTTTATAAACTGGTCTCCTCCTCCTACATTTCCAGTCTTTTTTTTTTTTTTTTACCTTTTATTCTCCTCCATATACTCGATGGCCCCACCATATTGATTTTTTTAGTGTTTTTCACATTCAATATTATAGCTCTTCCCTCTGTCTGCCTTTTCACTGGCTAGCCCTCATGCACAGAATGCTCTCCTACCTCTCTTAGAATTCCTGACTTCTGTCAGATCTCAGCTTATATTTCCACCTTCTTCGGGAGACTTTTCCCAGTCCCACCCCTACCCCCCAGCTTCTAGTGACTTCTAGTGATTTCCTAAGGTTACCACTCTGAGTATCTCCTATATGCTTATATATGCCTGCTCCCCTTCCTCTCTCTTCCTCTTTCTTCTTCTTCTTCTTCTTCCTCTTCTTCTTCTTTTTCCTTCCTTCCTTCCTTCCTTCCTTCCTTCCTTCCTTCCTTCCTTCCTTCCTTCCTTCCTTCCTTCCTTCCTTCCTTCCTTCCTTCCTTCCTTCCTTCCTTCCTTCCTTCCTTCCTTCCTTCCTTCCTTCCTTCCTTCCTTCCTTCCTTCCTTCCTTCCTTCCTCTCTCTCTCTCTCTCTTTCTTTCTTTCTTTCTTTCTTTCTTTCTTTCTTTCTTTCTTTCTTCTCCATCTCCTCCTCCTCCTCTTCTTTCCCCTCCTCTTCTTTCTCCTTCCTTCTCTCTCTTTTTGTATGTATGTATGTAAATATACATACATACATACATACATGTGTGTTTCCTCCTCCCCCTCCATTAGAACTTCTTAAGGGCCAGGGCTATAATTTTGCCTTTCCTTGTTTTCTCAGTACTTAGCACAAGGCTTGGCACATAGTACCTGCTTAATGAATACTTTTCACTGCTTGATCCTAATTCAGAAAGGGGAAGTGATCTGATTTTAAGAAATAGAATGGACATTGCCGAACTCTCATATTCTTAAAGGATTGATGAAACTTCAGCAGCATAAGGAAGAAACCTCAGCTCCAGGATAAGCTTGTGTCTTCAGGGGCTGGGGCAGCACCGCAGAGTCATTATTTGCCTCTTTTCTCTTCCCTGCAGTCTTAATTAGCTGTCCTCTGTCCTTGCCCAACTTGCCTGCCCAGAGTAAAGACTGTGGTAGTGTTTAGCCCTTGAGCATCCTTGTCTGTCTTCTAAGGCCACAGGACAGGACAAGAGCTTTCACTGATGCCTTTAGTCCTTTCTCTCAGGCCTGTGAGGGGTGAGAGATGATAGGGGGAAGGACTCAGAGCTGGGACCCTTAGCCCTTGTCTGGGAGTGGATGGATGAGAAGAGACGCCATCTCTGAGCTGGGAAGCCATCATGCTGACTTAAGCAGCCTCTGGGAAATGGGCACCGTAGGGAACACTGGCTATGCCCACCTGCCCTGGGCTAGTAAGGCTATCTCTGGTGTTAGGAAGCCATTCCTGGGTCCTTCTTTGGGCAACTTCATGAGCATCAGGAATCTAGGCATCTCTTCAATGATGACAATCAGAGTGAAATCTCCCCATCAAGGCCTTTCAGGAGATACTGGAAAAAATGCTCCCACATATTAGGAAGGCAGAATGATGTGGTAGAAAGAACACTTGTATTTGGAAGCATAAATCTTGGATTCAAAGGACCCACCTCTGTCACTTA